>NC_072772.1:29229871-29590548 GCF_022539595.1 Amphiprion ocellaris | reverse complement strand
TTAGAAACTGGAAGAAAAGTCTTACTGGCTCACGAAGCTGGAAAGCTACATTGTTGCATAGCTTTAATTTACACCTTCAAGCTTTCAAGGCATACAAAATGCCATAAAATTAATTTTCATCATATGGGAACTTTAAGTCTTGCATTATTGCTATTTATTTTCTCGTGTCTACCTTGATGTCACCTGTTTAAAGATAATGTCTGCGTGTAGTATGTTCTATAACAGATAACTGATTGATTAAATCCCATGTATTATTATATATGTATATAATAATATGCATGTATGTATATTATGCATCCAGATATAATACTGAGCTAAAATCTTTGGCATCACTTGGACTAACGTACACTGACAGAATGAGAATAGCAGTCTTACATCAGATGGGTGTATATGATAAAATGGAGTCAGGGTTGGACGGTACAATATCATTTTTGAGGCGCTGTGAGTGCTCTGATGTAACATCTGTTTCATTCATATTTTCAAAAAAGCAATAAAAAAAGAAAACACGCTTTGGCTATAGTGCATTTGTTCTAACTTAACTAAATAAACTGCTACGTGATGCTATCTGACAGTATATTTACTGTCATTTTAGCGCATATTCCAATTGGTAGGTTTGTAGACATACATATTAACAGCAGACAGACTGCCGTCGCTCTCCTAATCAGTCAATCTCCTGTCAGTAGATGCGTCTCACAGTGACATCTAGAAAATGAGCGTTTTGGACAGATGGAATTTTACCATGTTTCTGTCACAAACGTCAACTTTTGTCTAGGACAGTCTAAAACTTTACAGCATCTAGGAGCCATTAGGAGAACTTACAGACCCACAGAGAGGAAAAGTGTTGATTCGACTCTTTAAATTTAATTTCCTTAAGATGAGTTTTTTGTTGTTTTTTTTTATTTCAAGACAACAACCTTTCAATATTTCAGGATAATTTGAAAACGTGTTAGGCTTTCTTCCTTAGTGATCTCAACATAAATGTATCTCAGCAACAATCTGTCAAAACTGCTCTGATAAGAACAGATTAATCATTCGGCAGCTTAACATATTTACAGGATGTTATCCCGTAAGTGATCATAAAACAAAATGCCCTAATTTGGTTTTACACTCTCCAACAAACTCTCACTGTCAGAAGACTCAGTAAAAAGATGATGGATCCCAGCTGCCTGTAATTGTATAATCTTACAGAATTTGTTTTACACATGATTTGATGTTATACTTCAAGAAAGAACTGGATGATGTCTTAAGCATACACTGTAGGGTTCATCTTCTATATATTTTCACTGTAAAAGCACAGAAGCAGCTAAGAAAACCAGCATCCTGTGTATAGCAGGTCAGCACCGGTGCCAAATGTATTCATCTTTCCTGCCAGTAGCATCCTTTGGGATCAGCTTTCCCTCCCGTTTCCCCAAAAGGCAACGCAGGAATCAGCCAGGCTATGTTTTTCCCTTTGCCTTACCTCCAAAGCTCTGTCTCATCTAGTACTACACGGCGAAGGAGCCTCCAGTAAGTCAGAACACACATTTGACTGGTAGACCAATGTGCAGAGATTATCCCTGTAAACAAGGCATGTGTCTAATTATGCTCTCTGATATTTTTCCCACTCTGCTGCATTTGTCTGTCAAGGAGAAATACTCAGGTCAGAGTGTAACATAACAAGGTGAAGCAGCTTTAATCTGAGGACTGATTCCCAGGGATGTGAGGGTGGGCATTTTTGAATCAATTACACACCCTCACTTCTAATCCCTGTCAATTTAGCCACACTCTCCATTTGCATTATCCCATTACTTTGCGACCAGCCCCTCAAGAGAAAAACATTTTTTTTCCTCCCAATTCCTCTCCTTCAATTGCAGACAAAGACAGAAGCCGAAGGAATAGAGTGAAATCTATTACAGTTCGACTTGACAGCAGCCAGAGAAACAAGACATTTCCAGAATGGAAACGGGAAAACTGTACAGGTGTGTTAAGATGGTGGCCTAAGAATGCATTTATTCCGGCTGAACAACTGGCTCAGAAAGGAGTTATTAAATATTCTGTGTTGTGATTAAAAACAGTGCAGTGATTTTTTTTGTCATTGAGAGTTTTTGCACAAAGCCTACTGTACAGGGTGTGTGTGATGTCCTTACAGGTGGAGCTGCCAGCCAGCCATACTTGTCTTCGGTGCGGTTCATGTCCCGGTCAAAGGCATAGAGCTGACAGTAGCGGAGGTGATCCATATCCACCAGGTTAAACTGCCGACGGGCATAGTGGTAACTCTGATTGTTGCCCTCTCTGGGGAAATCCAGCCACTCAGGATGGCCAAACTCATTTCCTGCAACACAGAGAGTGTTATTAAAGAATGTACATAATGAAGGGGAAGGCGCACAGTCTGTGAATTAGCATATCGTGCCGGGCTAAATAAAATTTTTTTCTTTTCAGGTTTTTGTGCAATTTTTAACAAGACCAGAAAAAGACAGAGATCAAACAGTCCAGAGTCAGCGTCTGTCTGCGACCTTTTTATAGCCCCAGCAGAGGTTAATACTTTCCATATTAAAACAGAGCCACAGTGCTCTTGCAACATTTTCACCAACCACGCTGTGCCAACCTTCGTTTCACCCAAGAACCTGCCCTTTCATAAAAAAAAAAAAAAAAACACACAAAAAAAAAACCACAAGTTGCTGTGCAAATAAATCCCATGGCTTTCATTTGAGTTTCACTTCTTCACCAAACGTATGCAAAATTAATTCACTGGAATATTATAATAATTTATGTATTCTTTCTCCATAACAAAGACCAAACGTCAAGTCAGTGCTAGTCATCGGGAGATCTCTCTTCATCTCACTGTTGATTAATTCACATTTATGAAAACACTATCTAAATTTCTGTATTATTCCGCCACCGCACAACCTCCGGTTTGTTCGTTTTCCTTAACATCTTTTAATTAAGCAGGAAAGCAAGCTACCACCAAGTATAAAAACTTCATGGATGAAGAGTTACATAGTCTACACAGTCCCTAGAACTGAATGCATTCTGTAGAAGAAGAACAGCCCTGATGCTACTATCCTGTCACGCCAGGAGATGAGATAATGAATCCGTCATCGGATGTCATGACAACATCATAAAACAACAGCTGGGATAATTGAATTCCCGGCAGAGAAAGAAACACAGACAAGAGACAGAGGGAGACGGTACCAAAGCTAAATAAATAAATAAAAATAAACAAATAAAAAAAAGAAAAAGTCTGAGTGATGGGACGGAGTGGAACGGACGGCGACTGACAGCACATACTAATGAAATACATTATGTAGGTGTTAAAGAAGTAGCAACAATAAGACATGGACTGCCAACAGAACGAGCCCACTGCAGCACTTGCCAAGGAGTTAGGGCAGTGAAGACATACAGAGAGAGAGAGAGAGAGAGATACGAAGAGAAAGAGACAGAGAGAGAGAGAGAAAGAGCCTTTTTGTGACATCTGCATGAATAACAAGCCTCCCACACAACTGAACTTGAAATGTTAAGGAGAGAATTACACCTCAACACTGGCAGTCAAAGGCAGACTTTCTTTCCTGCACTGCACCAAGAGGAATGTCTACTCTACTTTATTGTGTAACTGAAAGTTTTGTAATAATATTTCACATTTCAGCCTGAGCACAAGATCCATACTGTTATTTAGCTACAATTTGGTAAAAAAAATAAATAAAAAGGCCAAACATTGGACGTTGCATTAGTGTGAATACTCAAAAGTTCACATTGTTTGTGCCACGTTCTAGTCTATGCTATCTATCGATATGGCTGAATATTCCTAAAAATCTAACTGTGAATACTAATACTAATAATGTTTAATCTACTGAATAAGGTATTTAGGCAGAGAAAAGTGAAACGTGGCGTCAGTGTTCCCTTAAAATAGTGATAGGTTGAATTGTTTTGGTGGAACATTTACATGCAGGTAGGCGAGCACTGTCATCAAAATGGATAATTCACCGAAAACAAATACCGGGCTGCCTTACCACACTATCCAAATCCTCTGCAAAACCTGCAGTTTTCAGTGTGGTAGGCTGCTGCCTGGAGGTTATTGTTGCTTCCTGTAGTTACGTTGATTTTGAAAACAGCAGCAGGGAGATAGTGGAAGGAGAGGAGAAAGTAGTGAGAAACGAGCAGCCACTGGTCGGCTAATACTCGCATCCTACACCCGGCATGTCAGTCTACCCGGAGGGCTCAAGAAATTTAGGATTCTGTGAAGGCATTAAGACAGGAGGTCAAGGCCACCATCTTGGACATCATCCCCAAGTTGTTTTTTATACATATATGCCTTTGCAAGACACCTGAGCGGTTTCACCTCCATGTTCCAGCTCCTGTAGGCTGTGTCATAGCCTCGGCCACAGGTGGCAACGGATCTGTCTGTTAGGTATGAACCGCCCTCAAGCGAAAAGACAAAGAAGTTCTCCTGAGTGTTCCGCTGCCACTGGGGAACCTGTCGAAAATGTCAATCTTCCCAATGACCCGACGTCTCCATAGCCGCAAGGAAGAAAGAGTCGTCCTCCACTGTCCAAATGGTCATTCCTCTCTGCCTAACCGTCACACCACTGTACTATTCAATACAAACACAAGGGAACTACTTAGTAGTGTGTACTGAATTAAAAGGCTGGTAGTGATACGATGCACTGTTAGATCCTAGCTACCCCTGGACTGTCCCTTTGGAGCAAATCTGTGGTATGCTGAAATATAGAAACAGCACTGTGATGGACAACCTCACATAGTGGAGGAAATTGTTGCAGGCCGGTGGTGCAACAGGCCAGTCTGAGCTGTGTGTTGCATATCAGGGGGTTGGAGGTTTAATATGCGACAGTTTTACAGTACTGATAGACTATATGTGCTGTACGACCTCTACATTTCGGCCAGGGCAGCCGCACCCACTTCCTGGCTGATTTATTACAGTCAATCAGAATTTAATGCAGACTCTGGGCTCTTCTTGAAAATACAGTACGTGTCTGGTGACAACTTAACCTCCTCTGGCATGTTTTTGATGAGGAGTTGCATCAGTGCAATCCACATAAGTGCAGACTCAAAGCGGTGAATAAGCTCATTCAAGCATTTTCAAATGTGAAAAATGCAAAGAATTGGGGGGAAACCAGTGGATAAGCCTGGACATAGGGCTCCAATTGCATTCAGAGAAGTAGAATTACGTTAAGAAAACTATATACTGTTTACACTGTTATTCCACTTGAAAAGGCAACTAAGGAGGAGAGGATTGTGATGAATGAAGGATGTCAAGGACATGCCACATTTTGACAACTTCCCTTGAAGAAAGAAAACATGTTTTTTTTATTGATCTAAGGCAGTCACAGTAATGTTAGTATTCTCTGGGTTCGGGTAGCTTTCACGTAATATCAAGACATGTAAAATAGCATAAAAGAAAACTCTCAAACGTGGTGCTAGAGGCTCCTCCCTTTAAGTAGCACCTAAAGGATAAACCCCATGATTACCTCAGGAGGGACTCAGTCTGCAGAGAAAAAAATCTCTGCATTCAGATAATCTTTCACTGTCAACCATCAATATGTGATGTTCGATAATTTATTATTTTGGTGTATCCGCACTCAGCTGTCAACATCCACAGTACTTTCTGAGTTCCTACATTTCCCAGAATGACTTTCAATACGCCCAAGGGAAATGGGCTCTCTGAGTTGCACTATGTTGCATACGCTCCGAGTAGGTGGTGGGAGTGAGAGCAATCACAGAGGCATTGTACATCTTTCTGGTGAAGAAAAAGAGAGAAATGGATCAGCGCAGTGGCATGCAATGCTCAGTTCAGACTGCAAAAAAAGCCATCAAAAAGACTGTTGTTACTTCACATACCACTGACAACACATCCATGAGGACGCCAGCTACAAATCCATTACACAGGTATTAAACCGTGTGCTGTGCATAGGAAGGCTGAGTTTATTCAGTTGAGTCACAATTCAAACCAAGTTTGGAGTATGTAGTGCATTCAACTTGCAAAAAAAGAATAAAAGAATATGCATTATCGAGGATTCTCAATAAAACATGACAGCCCTGCAGGCCAGGGTGGAGACGTTGGCGTGTTTGCACCTTTGCAGCCCACTTCTTAATGTGAGCTTTTCAGCCATGCTAGCGGCATGAGTGTAAGGACGGCAATGCTGTTTGGTCAGTCAGTTTACTATGCTGAAATATATCAACAACTATTGCACGAATTGCTACAAAAACCCCCATGAAGGCTTGTTCAAAAAGTCATGGTCTCTGGAGGATAAAGCCTGCTGATATCAGTCATTCCTTTCACATTTTTCTCCTTCAGAGAAATATCTCAATAACTACTGGATGCACTGCAATGAAATGTGGCAAATACCTGTAAACCTCAGCTGCACTCGCAGTGACTTAACACAGTCCCACAAAGTGCAGATGTACCAAAACCCCCTGGAAAGGTTTAATGTGGGTCCATGTAGCTGAAAACTAAAGAAAACTATTTTACTCGTGATGATCATGGTAACAATTCCCTCAAACATTCTGCACAACAAAACGGCTCATTTCTGTCTCACTTCTGTCATTATTTAAGACAAATGAAGTCAAGCTACAGGCTGGAGTGTTGCTTATGATCAGCTGTTATTCTTTGTCTAAGCTCTGAGGGGAAAACAGTAAAGATTTCAAATGCCAGAGTCACAGTGTCACTGTGTGTCGGTCACTGAAGAAATTCTATTTTGATACCGAAGGCCCCGCAGGCCCATGTAGCGCTCATGATGCAGAACAGGTCACTGTTGAATGAATGAGTGGCCTGTCAGTTCATGTGACTGCATGTTTACAGCTTTTGGTTTGTTTGCAATAAGTCAGTGTGAACCCTAAATGGAGTAGAACCAAAACGGAAACAGTGCATCATTTTATATTTCTTCGGGTTAGATGGAAGGAACTGAACTGAAGGTGAGAACACAGTTGGCAAAATAACAAGCATCTATAGAAGCGGTTACTTCGTCCTGCACTTGAAATATTTCAGAATGATGTGACTTCATCTACCGGCCTACATTTGACCTGCTTGGATGCTGCAAGAACACCACACCACAACAAAAATCTCCCTAGAAATGCGAAACATTTCGCTAACATTCACTTCACACTATGAAAATGCTCCAGTGTATACTTTTCCATTAATGAGCGAACTGCATTAAATGGTTTCTTATCCATTTTCTGTCTGGCAGAGTGTGGGCCATATGGAGGCAGAGAGGGCACGTTCATACACCAACACACACAAATACACATGGATGCACAAAAACATGAAGGTTAGAGGGGAAAAAAAACATGATCTGAATGCTAATCTTTGTATAAGACAGCAAGCCGAGATACAGGCCACTGCTTTGATATAAGCTCTTAAAAGAACTCCACTTCATTAACGGTATAAGAGCGCTGGCCTCTTTTGCCTATTTACTTTCAGTTTTCCAGTGTTATTATTATTTTATAAAGCCTGGCGGAGATGATTGGTTTCCTGCAGGAACTGATTCAGTATCCCGTGGAAGCCTTTGACTCTTCTTTTGATTTCAGCTTTAAAGAAACACATTGGACACACCTCCATTAGGTAATCATTTCCCTCTCCTCTCGGATAACACGGCAATGTTCTTCCCATATGCCTGCATTAATCACCATGATAATCACCTTCCTCTGCCTCCTCGCAGCTGAAATAAACCAGATAGCATGCTCTGTTTAAGAATGAAATATGATGGATCTCACCCTAATATACAGATGAATAAAATCATCATAATATATCAGGGGCGCTGTTATCTGACAGAAAATACTGTGCTGAGTTTTTGTTTACAATCACTAATGGATAATTTCCAGCTTTTTACAACTTCTGACATCAATTAAGTCAGACAGGGGCACCAAACACATGTAAAAAAAACGAGCCAGCTGTTCAGCCAGATTATCAAAAGTGCTTTTTTTTGGAAGTAAGTTGCACAGGAAACTATGTGCATACACAACAGCAGCTAGTATAATACTGCAGGTTTAAGTTTACCCAGAAAGTTTACATAGAAGTGTTTGACTAAGAATTTTATTGTCTGCTGTGTGTTTTCTCCTCCAAACAAGTTTGGCTTACCTGGGGGTTTGTTTAGAACCTGTATGATTGGACCGCTCATGTTTTTTTTTTTTTTTTTTTTTTTAAGCGATGCTGTTGCTGTGATCTCAAAAATAAACCTTACTACTGATAAGACGGATGACCAAAACCCCAGATTGTTGATCCTTTAAGGGGAAAAACACTTTTTAGCCATGCTCGATTAACTCCAATACGAGAGTGGAGACGGAAATATAAGATGGAAGGCAGAGTAAATACTATGCTAGCATGCTTTAGTTGGCATTTAGTTCAAATCACCAGCCTCATAGATCCACTAGGATGGTGGCAAAGCAGTATGTAAATGATATAGAAAAAAAACCTGACATTAAAATATATTCATAAAATAAGGAAAAAATTGGTTCTTTTCAGCAGCTCCACGAAGATTTCGCACCAGTACCAAAGGGTGGAAAAATCCCAAAAAGCTTCTTGGATAACGTTGATGATTAAATTCATGGTAGATCCAATAACGATACGATTAATGGGGGGTAACTATGTTTACAAAAGGTTATGTCAGACAGCTTTTCAGATGGCACGTCCCATTACTCCTCTACACAGCCCTGCATCAGATAAGGGCCTGACTGTGACACAGTCCCCTCAGTAATTAGCAGCACAAGAAGGAGCCAAGGATCAATGTGTTTTCCATTGGAGGGATTCTGGCAAAGGAAGATCAATGAGGGAATCAGAAGGGATAGGAAGGCGAGAGTCACAGAAGGTTTTCAACGCAGTGTAAAAAAAAAACAAAACGACCAAAAGCTGTAGACATGATGCAATGATTATTTGCACTTACTGGATTGATTTCTTGCTACCGTGTTAATGTACATTCCCACTCCCAGTTTGCACATTAAATAAGCATTAGTGGTTCAACAGCAGAGGTGGGATTGGCACATTCGCCCAAAACCACAGGCCTGAAAGCACAGCAAGCTCTCAGTGGGCTTATGTATTTGAAATGTATGAGGAGGAAGCACCGGTTTTCAATTCATTGTCCAAGGCTGCAGTATAATAGCGGCCTGTTGCACCGTAGCTCTCCATGAATGCAAAGTGCTGGGAGAAGTTTTTAGCTCAATAATTTAGACTGTAAATCTGCAAGGTTATCTTAAGTCTCTGTGAGCCCTGAAAGTCAGGAAGTGCGAGCACTTCCATTTTGTCCCTGCTGATATAATGATAAAACCACTGAGGCGTTTCATTACTGCCACGCCACTTGGAGCTTTAATGTCATTGACGCTCCAACATCCTTTACAGTATCCGTCTCTCGGCACCTCAAATGCGGATGCTCCCTTTGTCCTCTTGCTGTGTGGTGTTTGCTATTGGTCATGAGTAAATAAATGGGTTTTTCTAGGCTAGGCACTTCAAATTGATTTGCTTGCTCAAACAATTTGCTCTCGCTCAGTACTGGCTAAATGACTCTGCCATCATTGATCCATTGACACGGCATGTCATCTCAGATTTACTTGATTTTCCTTTCTTGAGCATTTCCCTAATGCTCATCTAATGGCCTGAACTTTGGAAAGTTCTCACTGTGTGAACTTCAGTGTGGTGTGTCTTTGCAGATTTTCTGAAACTTTTTCTTTTCCTTCAGTTCTCGGATTTCGTGTTCTTCCCAAAAACTTTCATCCATTATTTCTGTTATCACAACATGATAGCTTCATTATTTTAGTCAGTCAGACAGCAGTTCTCAGAAGAGAACAGTATTCGTCTCTCTGTTTCCTTGATACTGGTCTTCTTTTCATATCTCTTCAAACCACTCAGCATTAGTTGACAGAATGGAGTGCATTAAAGTTTGAATTGTGCTTATTTATCTCAGTAATTCTACAAACTCTGAATTAAGGAAATGGAACATAATTAGCTAAAATATTTTTGAAGAGGTACATTTTATTTTACTTTATTTGGTTTCTTTTTCCTGTATTTTCTCCAAATCTATGAGAGAAAATGTATACAGAAGTAAAAATATGTAAAAGGATTCTGATTAAATCACATATTTAATCAATGACAGGCCTTCTAGATCCTCATGACCACTATGAAGATAATAGAATTCAGAGGGAGCGGGGACTTTGACATATGATGCACCCCGAAGTACCGACAGGAAAATTGCTGTTAAAAACGCTTCCTGTCTGGACTGTGACAAACTGCAGCAGCAAGAAGAATTGATCTGAAGATTAAAAACTAACTGACAGCAACCCTGACTTTATCCGGTACGATACCTTAACAAACTTTTCATCCTTGATGGTCAGAAGCTCCATGTATTTACATTGAACCAGTGCTTTTGCTGCCACAGACAGGAGTTAAGATGCAACCTCTTGTTTCTGATGTGACTGCTTCATATCTGCCTTCCACCCTAAACTCCACGTCGGCTGTGATGCAGTTGATAAATGTAGCATATCATTCATTCAAAAATAACTCATTGCCTCCGAACATAATTTAGCCAGCGATTACTTGGCACTTGCTTATGTAATTGGGGAAACAACTGAGCTGTACTGAAGTGTAATTTCTAGCCAGCGACAGGAGACATTGATGGTATGGCGCATTTGTGAACACAGATGTTAACCAGGTTCTGAGTTTCCTCCAAGCCTTTAGTTGTTACTCTAAGATCTTTTATTCTGTGTTGTGCTTCCAGAATCATCTTAGCTGGATTCCCAGATCGATGTAGAGCAGATTCAACTCAATTTGTCAGCTTTTTCTGATAAATATCCAAACTGTATGAGACTACTTTCTTCTGAAATGTTTCTTTTTCAAGCCATAGTTCACACAAGTAGATACTTCATATAAATAGCAAGCTAGACTGTGTTCGTTTATTATATAAAGATACCTAAAAGCAGTTTTTAACCCACAACTCTACACTTGATTTACTGATTAGGCCTAAGTTTGCTAACAAGGTTTTGGTGATTTTCTCATTAGCCTATGGGTTTGTATGCTTTTTCTGACCTACAATACTGATATCAATATAGAGAAGAACAATACAATGATTTATGTGTTATTAGTGGAAGCACAATGTACTTTATTTATAAATAAATGCAGATTACTTCCAAATGGCCCACTTAGCCTTTGTTTTCCACTACAAATACAATAAAATATTATTATGCTATTTCATTATTTCCTTATTAAACCAAATTGACACACTTTGATTTGCAAAAATATACTGCAATGACTATTTCAGGACGCTTGTTAATGAAGTGGTGCCAAATCAGCCATCACCTGAGAGCATAAATCCATAAAAGATGTCCTTTATCTGCTGTATACGTTTATTGATGCTGGAAAAAGTAATCAAATTATGTAACTCTGGGTAAAAAGGTAAGGATGCCAAGCCAGCAAATTTGTAATGTTTTTTAACCAGACGCTGATCGACGTAATACAATCACCGTCAAAACCGTTTTTTAAGTATTGCTTTCCACTCATCAGCTCCTTATGATTCTAAAACTCCACTGATTGGTTGAAAGTAAACGTGGCACCAAAATCCATGAGAGACACAGCAGCGAGAGTGCAGCACAGAGTGGCTTTGAGCTACACTTTAGACAGAGAATGAGATATAATTACTATCAACTGTCCTTCAGCTGCCCACATGGGGTCAATTCTCTGACATCCTAATCATTATAAGCTGCCCTGTTATGATTGTCCACGGAGAACAGCTGTTTTGATTGTGCTTCTTCCCCCCCCCACACATCAATCCACTTAGCAGAACTTCACAGGATGCTTCTTTCTTTTTTTTTTTGTTACTTTAAGTAATAGCAAACATTGTGGCGAATACTGGCTGATAACGAATCCAAAGAAGGAAGCACAGGTAGTATAGAAATTGTTTGACCGGAGCACCTGGTCAGCAGGTGGAGCTAAAATGCTGTGGATCTCAGGTAGGCCTATAGGCTATATATACATTAAACCAGTGAGAGGCACATTCAAGGAAACGCATTCCTTTCAACCAAGGTCAACTTCCAACATCATTAATTATCACTTTATCACCTTTACCAGCATGCATTGCTAAAGTCATGCCCTCGCCCAAATGGTGAGCTAAAAATGAGAAGCATCACACCAGTGACTGAAAATTGGATCCATTTGAGAAAAAAAAGAACCTATCTGATCTTAGACAGCTTTTGTCCTGTATTTCACCATCAGCTCTGGAAAGTGATGTCAACCCCACTTCAAAAGGTTCCTTTGATGCTTATCATCAGCCTTGACTCATTGGTAGCAAGCTACTCCAGAGATATATTCCATGAAAGAAATATAACAAATCATATAACTGAGCACTTTACCCAAATGAAAAATAAGTGAGCTACTCGGAGTTATTTTAAGCCTTCACAAATTAGCATATGTTTATTATTGAAAAGGCAAAATCTGTTTTTCAATTTTACCCTGAAGCTAAAAAACACACTATGACACAAGAATGTGTGCAAAAATAAATGACTATAGCTATAAAAGATAACGCCTCTAACAGTAGTGCAAATGAACACAGCAGGGATAGCCTTATCAATTCAATATTTATCCCAAAGCCTGTTTCTGCTTGTTGCCTGTGTAAGACTTGGATGGACGGGAGAATAAATGCGTATTTATATCTGTTCAGTGAACACTTACAGATTGTTGTGACTGCCTGAGGGGAGAAGTTCAAATTCAGGTAGAGTACAGCACATGAGAGGGATCTGAAATGATTCACCTTGCCTGTTTTAATAAAAAAACAATGAACCAAACAGAGGGCTGCTGCCTCACAATAATGACCTTGGTCGTCTCTTGACTGATCAGCATTTCAGTGTCAGTGGAACCATGTAGACATGTGTTGCGATTACATAACAGCATGGACAGATCAATGGTATAACGACATGTAATTTGATTTGTTTTGACGTATGTGAGAAGATGCATGATGCAAAAGCTAAAATGACATGTGCAAATGATGATTGGTTTAGTGCCTGCTAGACTATCTGAACCAGTAGCGATTGTCACTGTAAATCAATTTTATGTCGCTGGATTACAAATAGGTATTATGCTGGTATAATTCATATTCTGCTGCAGTGTCAGCTTCTCTGCGTGTTAGCACGATGACTCACCAATGAAGTTAAGGTAGCCTTCTCCACCCAGACCATGTGTGATTAGCCGGATCATCTTGTGCAGCTGAATGCCACGGTTGATGATAGGATTCATGGGAATCAGAGAGCTCATGTTGGTGTACATCTCCTTGTCCATCAGCCAGAAGGCCAGAGTCTTATCACCGACCAGAGCCTGAAAACGCAAGTTATATTTCATTATTCACACCCCAGATAATACCCACTCTGTAAAGTAAGACGGTGCAGAAAAGCTTACCTGGTCGTGACTTTCTGCATAGGCGATGCACTTCTCTCCATATCGTCTGTTGGTCAGTGTGTGGGTGATGTTGCCTATGTTCCAGTCCTCATCCTTTAACTCCTTCAGGATCTTCACAGTGACAGAGAGGGGTTATTGAAAAAGGGTATGATAGATGTGTAGCTGAGAGATCTATTCAGGCTCTGATGGATGCCTAAAGCTCAGTATTTCAGTTCTGGCAGTCTTTCTACCTTTCTTAAGTTTTCTCTGGGTTACACTTCTTTCTCAGATCAATCTCTGTTTTGACATCTCTATATCCGCACCGTGAGTTATGTCTACCTTTGAATGGTGGTAATGGAGTTTTTAATAACTTCACTACAGCCCATGGGTAGTAAGGCATCAGCTCTCCCCACCTGAGATGGGCAAGGTCAGAGCCTCTCATCCAAACGGAGGGATTCAACAATAAATCCAACCATGGAATCAATGCCCCTCTGCTGGCCTGCCTACATGCACACTTCCTGCCAAAGGAGTCATTTCCAGAGGTCGGAAGGAAACAGGGGGTCAGTAAAGCAAGTATCCAAAGCACATCTTCCCACACAGTGCTGCTGTACAGCCACACTGACTGCTCCTAATCACTAAAAGTTACACAAAAAATAATAGCAGAGGCTCGAGTAAAAAATAACCTTTTGTGCTGCAGTGTGGTCAGAGATGATTTAATAAACAAGAGAGATGCTAGAGAGTCACAGTACTGGTATCATTTCTAAACAGGAAAAAAAAAAACAAGAGTTTATGCCCTCCAAGAACCCTTGGCAATAGACTTGCAGCCTGTCTGAGCAGTGGGGGGAGTTGGCAAACCCATTTCAGTGACGGGCTGAAGTCTGCTCGGTGGAATTGGCAGTGACAGCTGATTGACATGTCAGGAAACCTTTATATTACTCTACAGAGCCATAATCCTCTGAGTAAAGAGAGTAAATTGTGCCGATCAATATGTCTGAGATGAACTGGCTGGTCCACCTAAATAGAGGCTATCCCGCTCTATATATCACCATCTGTTCACAATCACTCTTTCTCACCTTAGCCTTGTGTGGCCATATTAGTCATTGCCAATGCCACCAAAAAAACTCAGCAGAGCACTTATCATCTACATGAAGGACCTTAATGCACTTCTTCCTCAGATCCTCAAACTGAGCCTGGCTGGTAATTCCTTGGCTCAAGATGAATTTCAAAGCAGATCGGGCCTCTAATGATGCACCCACCTACTGTATTTTTTGTAAATGAGAAAAAGCTATTTGATTTATTAAACATTATCATCTATTTCTTGGTGTTTTAACTGTTAATTTTTTTCTTTAGTCTTGAATATTGAACATTACAGAGAAATGCAAAATGTTACGGAGGGAAGGAAACTACAGGAGCTTATACAAAGTCTCCTGCTCCCATACACAATATAGGTAACAATTTGAACAATGTTAAATTTTGAATACAAGGTAAAAATGAAGCATGTTATTTGGCATTATTCTTAGAAATATAGCTTTATATTTAATGATACCGTTAATAAAGAGAAAAAAAACTACGCAAAAAAAAAAGAGGATGAAAAACATCAGGGATTATCACAGGGATGCAAGCACGTATACATGAATACAAGTGGGAGAAGTATAACAATGTCAACTTCCGAAATACATTTCTTAATAATAAAGGCAGATTGGTCATAGCCTCTTGTTCCAATTCTCAAGACACGTCTGAATGAAAAGCCATCTTGTTAGAAATGATGGTTTGGTAGCACTATACACTATAATACAAAGCTTAAATATGAATTTCACCCCTACGGCTAAACCTAGCAGGCAACACCAGCTGGAAATAAATAAATCCTCCATAGACTGGTTTCTTCAGCTCCAATATAAAAACTAAACAACTGAATCTACAGGAAATACCCCAGAGATCCGTCTGGCTGCCTCCACATCCACGTACAATCAGACATTTTACACTTCCTTATGAATCATTACAATTCAATTCAACCGCAAAAGTGGTCTGGGAGCAATTAATCTGGGAGTGGGACTGTCGGAGCGGAGACAGGAGTGAATGGGTTGACGACTTCCCTACCACCAGCTCACCCACATCAGCCCCGACCAGCCGAGCTTCCTGGCACCACTGACACTCCACTTCATCAATGATAATGAGCAGTGCACAAATCTTACTTTACAAGCCTGCTGTCAGGAGCCAACCAGAGTGCCCAGATTAATTAGGCAGAGCCAGAAATAAAATTTAAAAAAAGGAAAAAAAAATCTCTCAGTGCAGGATGAGGTCATCTCGCTGCCACTGATTCAAGAGCCTCTCCAACACCATCACATGGCGCTGGGAAGGACCCGGTGGCAGAGATGAGTTTAGTGCAAAGCTCTTGTTTTACATTTGGTGGCTGGCCCGAGCATCATGCCTCTCCTGTCTCTGCAAACACATCCGCCGGGAGTGCGTTTGCGTTGCTATGGGGACGTGCTCTCTTCACACGTCAGGCTTCGACCCTGGAGGTGAGCGATGAGCGAAGGTGTGTGGTCCTCAGCCCCATGGATCACAATATTGTCTTGCCATCTTTTTATTTTCACAGTTTGAGAAATTAACGAACTTTCAGCCCACAGAAATGTCTCCGCCGTGGGCTTTCACTCAGCTGAAAGGCTCTCCTTGGCTCACCTCGCAGTTTTTCCTGTTGAGACCCCTGTGAAAGAAACCCAGCGCCGCAAGTTAACACCACACAAGGGTGGCCTGAGAGTGCAATTAGCTAATAAAATGAAGCAAACCGGAGCTGAAATTCTGCTGCTATTAAAGCACGCAAGCAGAGAGTGACACTGGCAGAGGGGGTCAAAGAGAGTGGGCTCCCTTTAAAGGCGGGCGATGAAACTGCTGACATGTTTACATAAACAAGCCGAGGTCCGTCTCTGCTTGCCAGCGGCCTCAAATTTTTTTTATTTTTTTAATAAAAAAGTCACGTTAATTGAAAGTGTTTCTGCTATGATGGACAGAGCAAAGTATGTGAACTAGAAATTGATTTTTTCCCTGGAACTTAATAAGAAGAGAGCTGTGCAGACTGATATTTTCATTCAATTAAAATAAATGGAGGAACAGAAACAAAAATTGGGACAATTGACTCAGAGGTCATTCAAGTTGAACAGCTGAGGGAAGCAGTTGGATGCCGGAGAATTCTCTGCATCACCTTCTTTTATCCAAGCTGCTACCATGGAGCCCTCTACCTCCTCTGCCTCTAATTGTTTCAATTACATCTCAATCTATTGTAGCTGGAGGGAAGGGTGCTTGTTAAATTAGAGGGCTTTTGTAACATTATCCATTAGGAGTGACAGCATTTTATGGTCATAATCAGATCAAATCATCCAAACTTGTGCTGTGCGCCTTATCTGGTCTTCTCATTAGGATATCTTAATTTTTCACAGTCTGTTGGTCCTAACAGCCTTCTGCAGCCAGTAAATGAGTCATATCAATCAGTCATGCTGAGGACGAAAGGCAGCGTGAGGGCCCAGCCGAGGAACTGAGAGAAATTCAATCGTGCACACATGTGAATCTATAAATAAGCTCACAGCTCTGTTGCTCTGTCTTTGTCTCTCTTTCCTTCTGTTTCTTGCTGCCCGTCTGTCTCTCTCCCTCTGTCTATCTTCCTGAATGCCTGTCCTCCCCACTCCATATCTCCTTCTCTGCAACACACACCTCACTGGAGGCTCCACTTCAGTCCATTCAAATCCCTCCCTAATTGACACTCTGTGAGGAGAGGCAAGGCTAGCCCTGAGTGCACTTCACTGACTATACCAAGGCATGTTCATATGAATGCTTCCCTGCACAGAAATACAAGAATTTCACTGCTCACTTGCTCTCCTCCGGCTTCAAGTCTCCTCAGGGGAGGCAACAAATTTAATTGAAAAAATGCAACCAAAAGAAGTATCTAAACAAATATTGCATTGCCAGCAATATTGTTTGGAAAGTAAAAGCAGCAACAACCTCTCTGGAGGCGTCCCGAGGATAATCCTGTGAAACCTCGGCGGAGCAGCACTGCCTGCCGCACAGCTCACGCTAGTATCACCGAGGAAGGTCAAGTCTGGGACTATCTCTCTCTCACCCTCCTCCTTTCCTTCCTCTTCCCATCCCTTCTCCTCCCTCCATCCTCGCCACTGAGTAAAACCCACTGCTGTGAGAGACAGACTTGATTAACGATGCATTGACTTCCCCCATCGAGAAACACAAGAAACCGTAGCGCAAGAGGATGCATGCGGTGCCGAGGTCACACACTCATGCTTTGCTTTTTCACCAAAATATGAGTAAATATAACTTTCAGTGTAGACAAGCGGACAAAAAGGAAGAAAGAAAAAAAAAAGCTTTACATGAATCTTACAAGAGACAACGTCTGTTTGTATTCTGTAAAAGGTATTTTCCTTCAATTGTAAGAAAAGGTCTGAGCATGCACACACACACACACACACACACACACACACACTCAGACAGGACAGAAAATATTCCACATCCATCCGCCAGCCAACCCAAACAGCCAGACGCTTCCCCTGAGATAACCTGCTGTCTGTTTCTGCCCCTACAAATGTACTTTCTCAAGTAATATTTGCTGATTTCATAAAAACACTGCCGCATACTGACAATAAATAGGGAGTGGTTTCATTATTACAGGATGTCAAGAAAATAAATTATGAGTTATGTACTGATCTCGAGTACTGTAAATTTATCCAAGTTCTCCAGTGGAGCAACATACTGCTGCTAGACAAGACTCAAAGAAAGCTTTCTAAGAGACAGTCTGGTCGTGTGCTTTAGGTTGATGCCCTCAGAAACAGCAGGAAAATAAGCATTTCAGATAAACAAATGCATAACAACATTTATTTCT
Organism: Amphiprion ocellaris; assembly: GCF_022539595.1. Classification (NCBI taxonomy): domain Eukaryota; kingdom Metazoa; phylum Chordata; class Actinopteri; family Pomacentridae; genus Amphiprion; species Amphiprion ocellaris. The sequence goes on along the minus strand of NC_072772.1, from coordinate 29,572,327 downwards.
GTCTCTGGATGGACGGCTGGGCACGCATACACTTTCTCTGTGCTACTTGGCACCGACGTTATACAGTTATGGACTTTCATACCTGATGGCGGAACAGTTATAAACAATGTTTTCCCACTGTGGGCCATTAAGTACTTTCACAGTGGCAGTTTGGGCTGAAGTGGCGAGCTAAAGGGTGCTTCAGCAGTTGTTGTGGAAGAACTGAGAACATTTGGTGGCCGTAATTTCCCATCCAGTCTGAAGCAGCGTTGGGCGGCAACACATCGACGGCTTGTGTTATCACTTTTGCTAGTAATGGCTGTTAATAAAAAGCACGATTTTAGGAGTAATATTAAATATTTCAGTTGGTTTTGTGGAAAAATTCAAGTTAGTGTTTTTGTCATTGTGGCTTTATCAGCATGTTAAAAATATAAACAGCAAAAGCCGCAGTAAACAACATATATAGATATAAAATACAGTTCTTTTTGTATCGGAACCAGACTGGAAGCTGCTCAGCATTGTATCCTTCAGCAGGCATTTCTCTGTAAGTTTTTGTGTTTAAATGTACACATTAGTTACCTTTTATCTGGAGGACAGCAGAGCAAAGAGTTGCACTTTATGCTGTGTAGCAAACCTGACAGTAACCTTCAAGGAAACATGGAAAACCTTAAAACGTCTGACAGAAGGCAATAAAACTGGCTTACTCAACAGGACATTTTCCCACAGGACCTCACTCTTCCACACAATAGTTTTTTTTTTCATATTACAGTACAGTCAAAGCTAAGATGAATGTGAAAAACAAAAGGCAATGTGGATAACATACTAGGTGATTTCTATTCTACTACAAGAACATGAATAGTAGAACGAAAATTAAAACTATAAAAAAGAACAGCCTGTACTGAAATGACAATATGGATATGGTAACGATGCAATTTGAAAGAGAAATAAAATTAACACACATTTTTCATATTCTAATTACATTTTCTGTTTCAGCTTGTCTATTTCTATTTTTCAAAGTCACATTTCACCTTTAGCCAGACCACAAATTTTATAGACCTATATGCCAAAACTCATCTCAAGAGATTTTATGATTTTGTTGACATTTTTGCACTGAAGAAAATAAGCACAGAAGTGAACAGATTTCTAATAGAGACACAAATTATCTCAGATGTGTTTAGCAAGATCATCTCTGCATGTTTGTCATATTTCAGATAAAAAAACTGATTTTGGCTTGACATCTGCTGAGGTCATTCACAAAATCCAGATCTTAGAACCATCATGCCAGTGCGAATTTATTCATGGAAACTCCATCATTTTAATTTAAAAAACAATATTTTTTGGATTTCTTCATAGCTTACTGGTTCTAATTTTAGATGACCATAATTGACTCTTTTCTTCTTTAATTCACTGTAGCTGAAATTATCTTTTTTTTCCTCTGACAATGAACAGAGTGTGATAAACCTGAAGGGATGAGCTTTTTCTTTTTTCTTGTGATAGTACAGTTTCTGATCTTTAACTATTCAGACTGTCTGACTGGTTGTAAAAAAAAAAATAAAAAAAAAATCAACAGAGCACTGAATTCAAGCTGGAAAAAATAACCTTTGCTTTGACATCATATAAAGCTACCCCAAGGACAGAAGTTTCAGAGTGAATAATGAATAAAGTGAAATGTAAAGGTGACTGTCAGCTTATTCAAAGCTCGACTTAAGAAAAAAAAAAACATCACAAAAGAAATTTCCACCTGGATCAGTGACTGGATGACCTTCATGTTAACATTATTAAATCTCATTTTTTTTCCCGCTCACATAAAAATATTTTATGTGAGCATGGCGTATTCATTATGCATGAATAAGTCAAACGCTTTTATTTTCAATAACAATTATGTCACTTCCATCACTTATTCATGGCTCTGTGTTCGGATGGATAAATAATGACCTTCACACTTGCACAGCAGGTAGGATTAAGGATGGGTAAAAAAGAAAAAAATAAATTAGCACTGCTTTAGAAAAAGGAAAAAAGACCTTCCTCAGCTTCAGAAAAACCCCGTAGTGCAGACTCTCTTGTCTGAAAGAAACTTTAGACCATTTTCTCCACAACAGCCAGAAAAATCATGTGAAGTGTTTACATTTACTAGTGTGTCTCATTGCAAATGTGACATCATGGTTTGAGAGAATACATTTCATCATGATTTAAATCTTTTTTAGGCCTGAAAATCAGAAACCTACATTTGGTATTTAATGTTTGTAGCCTCTTTTGAAACAGAAACTGATCATTAGAAGCTTCAGAGAGATGGTCTTTATCACAGGGCTCATCTACTGCATTGCAATTAGGCTCATTGTGCAGGCATCTGTAGCATTTTTTGTCATCAGGTGTATTGGACAAGAACTGTGTTCCACTTTTAGTGGGCTCCTATATTTCAGTTGAGTTGTACCGGCTTCCCTTATGCATGTTGCATCTGGTTTGTGGATGTATAAAATCTCCTTGTCCATTCAAATTACAACAGAGCGCAACAGTGTGCAAGTTTCTTTAAAGGCTCAAAAGCTTAGCAATAAGCTCAGCTTTACCACAAGGCTGTTCCTAACAAGCCCTGCCACTCCCTTTGTCTTTCATCCCTGTTTTGAAACGCTTCCACTTTTCTGTCTATTTGTGGCAGAAGTTTCTGTGTGAGCAGAGGCCTGCAGCACCTGCAAATGTGGCTGGGGAGAAAAACAAAACCCAAAAGGCACAAAAAGAGGCAGATTTGAAAAGCAAGTAAATCACCCTACCTGGATCCACTTGTCAGGAATAGCCATCGCCAGCCGGTAATCAAAACCAAGTCCTCCCTCCTCCACTGGTCTGCAGAGAGCAGGCATCCCTGACACATCCTGCACAGAAGTCTCCCTGTTTAATATCACATTTTCTCTTTGTGTGCACAGGTTTCTTTCCCAGTCAGCCAAGATCACATCAATACATCTCCACAGCTCACATGTTAAGGCTGTGAGATCCCTGTACCACAGGCTAAAAAAGAGTGGCATCCCATTTCCTTTTGCATTACTTCTTAATTACAGCAATGAATACATAAGTAAGCGGTGCCTAACTAATAAGTTCTTCTAATTAATGATAGCTGTGGGCAGTGTCATTGCAAAGAAAGTGGATGCTGTGCGGTGGAGTGTGTATTTACCTCTGCAACAGTGATGCAGTCGGGATAAAGCGTATGAAGAATGTGATTGGCAAGCATCAGGTAAACCAAAGAGTCCTCATCCACCTGTAGGCCAAAGTATTCGCTGTAGTCCCCTGAGAAGCCTGAGCCTGAAGAGTAAAACACCCACACAGTGAACACTCATCATGTTTTCCAAACTTCTAAAATTCTTCAGTCCTCAGATTTTTTGTAACTGGTGCCACTGTTTTATCCTTTTTACATATTTCTTAACTCTCCTTAATAGTAAGTAAGAAATGCAATCTTTAGGGATAACGTTCAGGCTTGTTCAAGATAGAAACTAGCACAGACACACCTTTAGCATTTCCTAAATATTTAAAAACATTTATAATAACATAATATATTATTCCAGACTGCGTGATGTGTTACTGAAAGTCACTTTCCTGTATTTCTGTCTTCAGGACTCAAACTGATAGTCATAATATTTGCTTTTTAACAAACAGTGGCGAACTCGGTTTTCAAATCGCATCTTTTTGTGTAACTAGATTGGAAGTTGTTTTTTAAGGGGGGCGTTGGGTGTTTGTCTGTGTGCACTCAGGAGGCCACAAATGTGCTCACTGTGTTTTCTTCCAACAAAACAATTGCAAAGCTGCATTTTTAATATGTTTACATCTGTGTGAACATTAAATCTTTTCAGTCTTCTTTTGCTGGCACATTGCTATGTATCCTGCAGATTATGTCAATCAAACACTATAGTAACTGTTTTTTTTTTTTTTTATCTGTAGTCATGCAACACATTTTGACTCTCAACTTAAAAAAATACCTGGACAATGCTTTTTCTTTTTTAACCCTGAATCTAATTAACACTTTCAAATTAAGACGCAGGCTTATTCATGAGGAAACATTTACACTGTTGTGGTCTTTTTAACGCAAACATGATTTAGTGATAAGAATTTTTAACAGATGCTGCATGTATAAAAATAACATTTTTATACATGCAGTATCCGTTTCAATTATTCTTTAACCCTCAGGAGTCTGTGGTGCATACTGCACTGTGAGTTACAAAGGAAAGCAGCCTGACAGGCTTTACACTCTCTACCCCCGTGCTGCAATGCAAAGCGCACACTAACCAGCCTTACCGATGCCATGGTGATGGTACAGCATGGAGGTAACGCCATCAAATCTGAATCCGTCAAAGCGGTACTCCTCCATCCACCAGCGCAGGTTTGACAGCAGGAAACGCAGCACTTCCCAGCTGGAAAAAAAACACACAAACAGGCAGACACACACACACACACACACACACACACACACACACACACATCCAAGGTCAGATAAATAAGAAGCTGTGAATTATTCACACATCTCATCATGCACTTTGGGCACCAGAGATTAATTTTCACCGCTACAGGACATTCACATATTGATAACCAAAGCTCCATTATGTTGGAGATGGAGCGTCAGTGACAGCAGACAGTGTTTTCATTAACTACACTGGAGAGGGGATGGTGTCTTTCACATATCCAGTTGTCAGGATGAGAAATCAGTGGCTTACAGTCCATAGCGAAGTTTTCCGATTTCCATCAGATCACTTGCATGACCACTGGGCAAGAGTTTTGTACGGCCAGGCCCATCCCTGTGTATTTGAACTGATAGGATTTCATGCCACACTTGGGTAAACAAACACCGTGCAGGGGAATTGAGTTCCCTCTCCTGAGGATGAGATAAATCACACACTTCTACTCACTTTGGCTTCATCTTCGACCTATGCCGAGCTCCTCTGTCCTACAAGCTAGAGGGCAAATGCTGCAGAACACAAATACTTGCAACCAATAAACTATGTGAATTTGAAAGCGTACGTTGCGTTTGTTGTGTAGCCCACGGTGTGCTACAAAGGATGCAAATGCTCGCCGTGCCTGCTGGCTGGACTGCGTTGGTGGAGGCTGGAGGAGGTGGATTCCATAAACGGCCCCAGTCCCCGTTCCTAACTGGGAGAGTCATCTGGTTCTGAACAGCCACTCAAGGCAAAGTACACTACGCACCTCAACTCTTCACCATTCGGCGGCGCGTTGCCATGGAAACGTCAGTTGAAACTCAATATTTGGTCGTCTCTGTGCAGCGTGCGTAATGAGCATCAAATGAAACACTGTACACACGGATGTCGCGCTGGAAAGCAGCAGCGGGGCACCAAGGATCTGAGACGAATGACACATTCATGACACTGATTAAATGTGAACCGCTGCCTCTGCTTAGCCTGGAATCCTCAACTCAGATGTTCTCTGTGTACTCGGCTCCAACAATGGTTGTAATGATGTGTTGCTGTATATTACAATACACAGGAACCTAATTTTTTTTTCCTATTTTTGTGATAAATTAGTATCCATCGTATGTCTTTGAAGTACTTTGGTGACTTTTTTTTATCCAAGCAGACATTTCACAAAATATCATTTCAGTTCCTGAGCTTCACACTAAGCTTCTTCTGAAATAGCATGTTATTCGTGAAATGGCTGGCAGCACTGCAGGCCCATATAAGAAGCTACTGAAGAAGCTCCTCCACCACTGCGATGGCATTTTATCTGTGTTAGAGGTTCATGTACTTTTTTGGATGAGTGAACCACATAACCTGAAAAAATAAATTGCAAGGCTAAATTCTTAGTAATTTCAATTAATTAATGCATTCATGTAATGCATTAATTATATCTACAGTAATGGTTTACTAGCCTGATTAATATCCTAAATTACAAAAGTTACAGACTGATTTTTATTTTTTCCAGCGCAAATGCCACACTGAGGGGCAGTTCAATATTTTTTGCCTGAATGATGCAATTTTATCACGTCAAAAAACTGGCCAAGCAGTGAGGAGACCCAGATTCACGCTTCAACAACACTTCAGTAACATCTCAAACTGAAAAATTCCACCCGAATACAAGACAACTTTTGTTCTAAATAACACATTCTCGTACCAAAGATTCATGCCTTGAACGCTTAATGCTGAGGATTACATCCTCTACGGCATAAGACAAAATCCCAGATTCTGTTGGCCAAGAAAGCCATGACACAAACTACATTTAAATGCACTCCCTTCTGTGCTCGGTTCCTCAGGGATGACCGACACCAGCGCTGTTTGACAGGTGTGAAGCTGCATGTTACATCGGCGCTTCCTCCTTCCCTAGAGGAAGAGCACAAGGGAGCCTGGTATGATCCGATATAGCAGCCTGGCTGGGTGGTCACGCAGACCCTGTGATAAATAGATTAGGTCCTCCACTCCACTGCGCAGAGCCAACAAAGGCTCAGACACAATGTATCCTCATGGGATGGAGATAATAGCCAGTGAGAGCCAGAGGCCCAAGATGAAACCATACTGCCACATTAGGACCCACAATGCCATTCATCATCAAGTCCAATTACAGTGAGAAAGTTAGATCTCTGTACCCGATGCAATACACAGCTTACCTATGCAGTTCAATGAAGTTATCACTCGGTCTGCAGTGTTAATACAAAAGCAAATTGCATATTACGCTGGCCTCATACTAAAGCTCTGCAATGACAGCGAAACCTGGTTAGGGAGCACTAACAGAGTAAAGCTCTAATATTGCTGCTTGTAGAGTAAGATAAGGTAATCCATCATGTGTGTCGCTGTTCTACCTGCGAGCGCACACCGCTACAAAAGTCACCACAAGTCAATTCAGACAAAAACAGACTTTTTCTTCCGCGCCAGCTTCATGTTTGGTTGCTCCTCATCAGAGCTCACTTCCTCCTCGAGCTGACCATAACTGCGAGCCATATTTAGGTTCTGCTTGGAGCCAAGCAGATATCAAAACATGCTGTGTTTCCACAAGTCAATTTTGCATAAGGGGTCACGGCAACTTGTCATAATGGCAGAGAGAAAGATTTAAGTCCCTGTTTCCACAACATCACAGGTAAGCTACAGATAAGACCAAATAAATTTAAGAAGCTGACAGGTCATTCCACAAGAAGTGTGACGCCGAAACGACGACACCAGACAGCCTGATGGATGGCGTGCATTTGTTGGACCAAAAAGGACAAATGAGGTGCCTCATTTAACGCATTTCAAAGCTTTTCTACAATCCCTGAAGCTGGCGCAGGACAGAGACATTGGCAGGTGTGTCAACGGCAATAAATTCACACTTCTTTGGTTGAAGCTTGATTTATTTGTTCAGTCATTAAATTTTTCATTCATCTTTTGTATACGTTCAACAAACGCAGCAAAAACTCAATGCCTGGAGGATACGACTACTACTGAGACTAAAAGTAGAATTTTAGTCATATTTGCACGTATCCTTTCATCAAATAAGCCGCAGTCCAGTAAAACACAGTTCAATTAGCCAAGCTCTGTGCGTGTCTTGAAATGCAAATACGCTCTGTGTGCTGGACTGCAAAAAAATACATCTTTATACTTTGTACCACATTGTTAGCAGCTCTTCCAGCCGTCTGGTAATACTGGCTGCCGTGCTGAGTAAACTCTCATCTAGAGGCCTGACAGACTGTCCCTGTATTGCGGTGCTTTGTGTTAGATATCTGCCGTTTGTCTGGCATTCTTTATGCTGCCTGGCAACTAGCTGCTCTTGCTTGGCATTCTGAGAGGGATATTCCGCTGCCTGAGAGACTGTTTGTATGTTTAGCAACCTGTAATTAGTATCACTTTGTACTGTCTTTCAGGAATCAATGCAGTCTGTCAAGCCAATTCTACCCCTTTGGAGTTTTTTCCAGTGGACCACATTTTTGTAGTGGCAGGATATTCAGAAGGTGCATGTTCCTATGAATAATCACTTAAGTTATTCAAAAAGTGTGACCATTCTGACAAAGAAACCATGTAAATTACTGGCATTTCTCCCCTCAAAAAACACAGTTACATAGCCAGTTAGCTGTCAAACAGCAGCCAGCCTTGAGGGAAGGTGCAGCCGTGTAGGCTTTGCTCAGGGAATAAACAGCACCTAGGGTTGGTGAAGTCAAACATAACAGGACATGAGCTGCAGCACACACCAGTTATTTAGCAATAGTTAGTATGGGATGCAGAGACATTACAAAAGTGTAGCTCAGTGCAGCTGTAAATGAAATGGTCATATTGCGAAGCTTTGCAACCTTTTAATACGGAGAAAATAACCCTGTCTCAGCATCACAGAAAAGTGCAATTCTAACAGAGCAAATGACTACTATAACTTGATTTGCATGATGTTAACACTTACAGTGTCTTTCAAACTGTCAAATGTCTCTTCAATCTACAAACTGCACTTTTATAAAAAATGGGGTTTTAAGAGCTACATTATTCATTTTGATCGCACAAAAAAACAACCCCTGATTGATGAAAGAAAACTCTTTGCACATATTACTGCCGTGAATTTTTCCCCCCTATTTTTCAGATACTTTTAAGGAGCTTATGGGCATGAAGGTGCAGAGCTGCTATGTTCCTACCCACTGGCTCCATCCAGCACCTAGTGGAAGCACTGCAGGCTGCTCCAACAAGCCACCATGCACACCTACAGCTAAGCTGAGCTCATTAGCTGAAGCTCACCAGAGGGGAAAAAACTGCTTTTCCACTTGCTGTGTGACTTGATGGGGCAGAGGGGGAAAAAAAACTCATGGGTGCTAAATACTAAAATGACTGAATTTGGACTGAGCTGATTTTTCAAGTGTGAGTTTATTGATTGATCAGATGGTGCCCAGGTCCTAACTGTCAGCCAAAGCTGGTCCAAATATGTAAAAACATGAATTCTTCAGGGGGGAGACAGAGATTCTGTTTCTTCTGTGATGGTTTCTGCTCTGGTACTTTAAAATAAAAGCATGCCATTTATCGGCAGGGTGATTCTTTGCTTCCCCACATGTCTTCCCTTGTGTATGGTTCTGCTAGAATTTCACAATTTAAAGCATGTTTAGCTGGCAACAACTGAAAACTGATTTCACAGTGTCAAAAATCATCCTTAAGAGAAAATTGCATCATTTCTTATGTGGCTGCTTTTATTGCCTAAGAGTTGGGGTTCCATGGATTAAAAACATATATTGATCAGTTATTTAGATCATACATTAAATAACCTAAGTTGTTTTATTTTACCTTACTCGGGCTCTAATATTGCAGAATACACTTAAAATCCAAGCAGTGCTAATCTCGTTTACTAAATGTCTATAAGCCATCTATTGTCCCCATTATTTAGGATTTAGGAGCACAGAGACACAGAACGATTCACAGAAACACCAATATACTTCCCCAAATCAAACATCATTAACAAATATTTGAACAGAACAAAAACACACACATATAGAATAATCTCGGTCCTCAAACACAGGACCGATCTCTCAGCACGAGAACATGGAGAAGAGTTAAAAAGCATTTTCAAAAGCCTGGCCCTGGGCCTATTTTTCATATCTTAAGAATTCACACAAAGATTGATGTAAAATGGATGCAAATGATCCTGCGAGAGGTGGGGGGATTACAGAACAAGCCCACATCAAGCTCCTCAGAACTCTCACTGCTCACTTTTGAAATCCCTGATCTGCAAAAAGGCTTGGCTTCTCTGTCTGCCAGCCCCCCTACGTCCCGAACCACAGGCTCCATTCACCCGGTCACCGTGTCAAGGTGACTTTGGCGTCTTTGAAAAGGTTTTTGAAGGAAACAGTGACCAGTGACTAGTGCAGATATTCTTTAGTTAGATTCTGCTCATCACACCGAGAGCAGATGAGTGCTGAGTACATTCACATAAACTCTACATCCTGAGAGTGATTAAATATAATGTTTCAAGGACGTTTGCAACTTTAAGTTTCTAGCAAAAGGCTCCAGCAAAGATGTGTCATGTTTTTGTCCAATGAAGCTTCAACAAAGGTGCATTCAAATCACATAGTGGGGAACGAGCTACATCGATATCCTTGAAAAACAGGAATGTATGCCTCAAATGTATATCCAGTGCTGCAATGCAAGTGCTTCAAATATTTTTTTATAGTATTAATTCAACTGAATAAGCAGAAATACAAACTTTTTTTTTTTTGGAAAGAAATGCTGAAAAATCCAGCGGGTGCATGTGTCCTTACATGGTTTTAATGCTACTCAGTCTTTATACCATCAAGTTGGTATTCAGCAACCGTAAAACCACTTCTAGCATTTCTACAGCCTGGAACCAATGTTTGCAAAGCCAGACGTTCTTAATACTGAATGCAGACACATTTGACTCAGAGGCAACTCAAGTTAACAAATTGGATAGCAGGCATCTATCTAAACAGCATTCTCTCCGGACTGTGTTGAATGTTTTATGAGGAAAAGCTGAAGTGGAATGCATACAACAACAAAATAAAAAAAAAAAAAAGAGGGGCTCTTTGATAAAGATGCAGAAGTGGAAGCCAAGAGGAAGGGGCCGCAGCGAGAACAATGCATGTCTGCTTGGGCGGCTTGTAGGCTGTCAGTCAGCTTCTGTCAACCTAATAAGAACATCATGGTCGGACGGTGATGGCTGATAGCGAGGCTGCTTGATTAGAAACAGCCTGCGTTTCACACTAGGTTCACATCTAGCCTCTGAGGTTCATTTCCTTCCAAAGAGAGTAACAGAAAGCTTGACACAAACGACATGTCCAAACATCCTGTGAGAGGCAAAGAAGACAAATGAACTGTGTATGACATTGCAGAGCTCCTTTGGGCTTTTACAAATGACTCCTCATATACCTCCCAGTCGCGGCATATGTCTGCACCATGTCTAATGAGTGCTTCTGATATGAGGAGGGTTCAATAACTAATGAAAGAAGAACCTTGTTCTCTTATTATAGCCCCCATGCCTGCCACTAAGCCTTGTATAATGTATTGAAAATGGCTACACACTGACACACACTTATTAAAAGCGAGTTCAAAAAGGCATTTGATAGACTCAACGGTGCCTGTTCCTCTTTAATGTGTGCTGGGATCGTTTTCTGGGTACAGAGGCAAGAGAGACAGCTAATTAACAGGGCCTACAATAACACCAATCAATAGTTTTGGTGTAAACTGAGCACCAGCAGAGACGGGAAAACAGCCTGCCGATTTATGGCCTTTTATGTTGTTGTTTTTTTTTTTCTCCCACCACTTTTGCGATTAGCTGAAAATATGAGCATTTTCAAATCCTGCCAACACTGTAGTATCAATTTATTATTCATAATGCATTAAAATTCAACACCTGCCCGGCCAAATGTATAAAAGGTAAAAAAGATCATTAGAGGACGCTTACATTTACCATGAATAGCCCACTCTGCACCTCAGGTATATCAGATTAACAGTGCACCTGACTGCATGGCCATTTGCCCATAGATGTAATCTGTCATTTTTTGCAATCATGTCTTGCTTTTGACCTTCAGCACATCATTCCATATCAGATAATGTGGGAAAATATAAAGAGCGGTATGTCAGCTCCCACTTGGCCTCATTTATCAGTCTGTTAAAATGTTGCTTATACATTTTCATTTTTAAATTCTGAAGTCCTAAAGTCCACAGGGCTCATCTATCAACCTTGTTTTCAAATGTAAACATTTATATATCTGATGTAGCCGGGGCAGGTTTGAAATATATTTCTTGAATTTAATATCACATGTTACATTTAAATGCAGCTCTTCATCTTCAAGCTGGAGCGTAATTGAGGAGCTGAAACTGCAGTAATCAATGGACTTGCTTTTATATCCCGCAAAAAGGCTCAGAAAAAAAGGTGATGTTGGATTTAATTACATTAAAATTATAGCAGCATAAAGTCAAAGAAAAAAGTAAAGAAGTCCCACTGTGCTGGCTAAATGCTACTAATAATGAAAGTAATTGTAAAGCAGGTACATTTTCACTTCTACTGCACACCAGCAAGTAATTCTGATTTAATTACAGAGTACATGCTCTTTAAGGCTCTCACAACTAAAAAAAAAAACTTCAAAATCACCTGCTAAAGATGTAATGACACAAATATGAAGATGAGGTTTTCTCACTAACAGTGGATCTCAGTACCTGGAGTAGTTGAAGAGGCGGCTGTCCCACAGTTTGTGCTCCCCTCTGGGTGGAGAATGAAAGTAACAAGAGTTGGAGCCGTCGAAGTGATTCAGGCCGTCCTCCGTGTTCTTGGAGGCGTGACTGTGAACGACGTCCAGCAGCACCACGATGCCCATAGAATGAGCCACATCGATCAGCTCCTTCAGCTCATCCGGGGTACCATAGCGACTGCAAATGCACACACACACACTTAAATCACTTTACCACATTCTGGTTCCATTCCACACATTTTCAGTTTTGTGGCTGAAACTTAACTCTGATGTACCCTGAAATATTTAGGTTTTTTTCAAAATGTAGAAGAAGGTATGTGGGCCTCATAATTACACTAATTAAAGAAAAGCCAATACACACTGATCAGCCACAACATTAAAACCACCAGTGACATGTTCAGCCGTGATCATCTATTACAGTGCAATGTTCTCCTGGGAAACCTTGCATCTTGGCAAATGCAACCCATCTAAAAAATATTTTAAACAAAGCACACACCCACAGCAAACAAAACCCTAACCCTAAATTTAGTTGTTTTTTTTAAATTACACTTTAAAAAAGAACATGAAGGAATTTGGGCCTCGTAATCACACTAATTAAAGAACAGCTAATACTCACCGATCAGACACAACATTAAAACCACTGACAGTTGAAGCATATAACATTGAGCATTGCCTTGCAGTGCTCTGTTCCCAGCAGAACAGAGGACTTGTTCTGCTGGGAACAGAACACTTGGTAATTTTGTGGATGCTACTCTGACAAGCACCATCCATCCATCCATTATCTGTATAATAATCTATCGCAAGGCTACACAGAGACAAACAAACATTTTAATATTATGGCTGATCAGCTTACATGCACAAACAGAGGCTTATGTATACACACATTCTTTTTTTCCGCCAAAGATCTAAAACATACTTTGTGTGTTATTTCAATTCTCCTTACAAAAAGACCTATAAGTCAAACACTAATACCTCACCATGAGGCTGGATCTTGCAACAACAGGCCTGTTTAAGAGCAAGTGCAATCGCATGCACTGAATTCATATTTTCAGTAAAATGCTTGCGATTCAAAGCACCATTCAGCAGTACAATATTTCACACAATATAATGCAGTCACCTTGTCCAGTCATTTGTCTGAAGTACAACCAGTATAACCACACTGTCAAGAGGGCTTACAAAGATTTTTTGTATTCTGTATTATAACTTCTCTATAGTCCTTTAATACCATCTGAAGGTTCAGTGAAAAAAAGACACTCACAGGACACTCTGAAAACCACAACTGTATGTATGCATACACATTTCCATATACAAACACACTCATATATCACTGCATACATTCCAATAACATCCCGTCTGTCCTTCCAGCTATCACTCCATCAGCTTCCTTGCAAAACAGGGCACATAGTGGCAGGATTACCTCGCTTCCCGGTATTCAACCACTAAGGTTTAAAATGACACTGAGAGATCAATCAAGGGTGAAATTACAATATATACCTTACACTTTATGGCATATTCTCTAGTCTAAGCAAGGAAAGGAGGATCTCAGAAAGAAGATAAAGACTCGGACTAGTCCACCTTTATCTGTGACTCCCCTCCACTCTCTGGATTAACAGGAAATGTATTTACAGAGAGATTATTGCTGGTGTCAGGCTTCCTAACCTTGATTTGAGGTGACTGAGTTGAATAGGAAGCCGCTCACCCAGTTTGTTTTCAATGACAGAGTGAAGTTACTTATTCAACCCCTTCAAATAAACGCCAAATACATTTGAAACAGGTCACAACTAATTTTAAACAACAGATTCCACATGGAGCAGGACAAATGGTGTAAATTAAAGTTATAACCCATAAAATTTCAGTCCTAGCTGTTTCGAAATCACCTATGGCCAAACCAACTTTGGGTAAAGCAGACTAAAGATGACAAGTAGTGATGTTGTCCAGTATGGAAATACTGAACTAAATGATCACATTTTAACTTTAAGTTATGTGAAATTAACAAATGTAACAGTTTTTGTTTCCCACATTGCATCTAGTATGAGTATGCACTGTTTCCTGTAAATGTTCTATATAGTGATGTAATTACAAAATTTTCAAACATTTAAACTGCTATTGCTGACCTGATACAGATGATAAGAATTATATATAGACATACATATATATATACACACATATATACACATATATATACATATACATATACACACACACACACACACACACATATATATATATATATATATATATATATATATATATATATATATATATATATATATATATATATATATATATATATATATATATATATATATATATATATATCTTAATCTGAAATTGAAAAGTATTTACCTGGAAGCAGCAAAGAAACTCGTAATCTGATATCCAAAGCTTGCATAGTAGGCGTGTTCCATGACTGCCATCAGCTGAATGCAGTTGTAACCTGAATGAAGACAGCAGAAAATTTTGAATAACAAAGCATTATTATGTTTCAAAATTAATCTCCACTTCATGTTTTAAAGCTTGCCAGATTATAGAACTAATTGTGTGTCACTGGTGTAAATATAATTCAGATAATAGCTGTGGGTAAACCACTAAATTATGCATTATTGTAAAATACATGCTAGACATACATATGTATTCTGTGTTACTTGACATTCTGCTGCTCCTTTGTTAATAAGAACATTACATCCCATGTATTCAGAAAGCATCATTCACCCCTTTTCTCTTTTTGTATGATTCATCTTAATAAATCCCTGCTGTTTGGATTTTATCCCAGATATTAGTTAAAAATGGAAATAAGTCTTACAAAGTGTGCGCTTTGGCACAGTATGTGAAACTTTTCAGAATACTTTAAAATATTTAGTGAAAAAACTCTATTTTGGGATTTGTTTGTCCACATTAATTTGGTAGCAAAGCATGTGAAAACCTTCAACACTTGATACTGTTTGACCTGTGTCAGTCATGCTTTTATATATGAGCTCCAGGCATTTCCTTTTTCTTACAAGCTCTAGTATCCTAAAGACAAGCTGTGGCAACAGGGAAACACCAGCTATCAGAGTCAGGAGGTCATGTACAGCATTTCAAAACGACCTACGAAAACTGCCTCTATGAATAAGAGAACAACAGGCTTTTAAACTGCCACTGAGCACTCCAGAGGGAGGCCCTGCGGTTTTCCACTGTTGTATCGAGCAGATTTATTTATATATATCTTTTCAGGCGAGAGAGAAAGCGAGAGAAAAAAAAAAACTTTGCCTTCTGAAGGAGTGTGACAAAGCACTGGGGTGAGAGGAAGTTTCTCTTTTTTATATTTATATACTCTCTTTCAGTCAAGAAAATGAAATGGCAGGCAAAGGCAGCCGTCACTAGAGACGCGGAGTTTAGCCTCCTGGAGAATCCTATTGTGCAGAATCCCTCAGCTGCTGCAGGTAGATTCTTTGACAGCATTTACTCTGGCAGTTTCCTTACCCACTAAACAGGATGACACGACCAAGAAAACAGCATTTATCACATTTCTCCTGGTTTGCCGTGCCAGTCATATCTGTGCCTTTTAATAACGTCAGTGCAGCAGGCTGTGTTTGAACGCAAAATAACGCCACATCACACATGAGCAGAGTCGAACGGAGACACGGATCAGTTCCATGAGATTAAAGTCATATTTGACTATCACTCGTTATTATAAAGTTGAGTTTTAATAACACATCACAGTTAATTAGCCACACGTGCGATGAGACAATGTTTACAAGCAAAAAACAAGTGATTTTTTTCTTTTGAGAGTAACTGTTTTTAATTTGCGCTTCAAACAGCAAGATAGACTCAGTCCTTTACTGCTAAAATTTAGTCATGAGTGGAAGAAGGTAATGTATGATATTGTGCATTTAGGGAAGAAGTTGCATTTTGATTTCTGTTATCAGAATAACAGTTTCTCAAAGAGGAAAATCTGGTAAAATCGAAAGTAATACATTTTGTGGTAGAGCAACAGGCAGGCTAACTTTGCCAAAGCTGTACAGATATTTAATTAATTCAAGTCTTGAGGTTTGTTTTGATGTGCAAACCATTTCAGAGGTAGAGTAACCCTCCTTTGTTTCATTATCTACCTCTTTCTCCTTCACAAAAACCTCATTTCAAGATGATTTCAATTTGTTTATTTCACTTTGTCTGTCTGTTGTCCTTTATTTCGCTCATTTTGTCTGTTTATTTAGTAGAGACAATGCAAATAAATTAATACAGCAAGTAAATACGTTGGATTCTGGACAAACGTGCTACCAAATACTTGTAGTTCCAGCACAGATGACAAAAATATGTGATACAAATATATAATAG
The DNA here is from genome assembly GCF_022539595.1 of Amphiprion ocellaris. Classification (NCBI taxonomy): domain Eukaryota; kingdom Metazoa; phylum Chordata; class Actinopteri; family Pomacentridae; genus Amphiprion; species Amphiprion ocellaris. The sequence continues at coordinate 29,555,907 of NC_072772.1, read as the reverse complement.
ACAAGCGCCAGTATACAGATGAAAACACACAAGAAGCAAAAGATAATATCCATTATGTCACGGTTTAAGTCACTGTTTGACATGGGTCTTGTAGAGCAACCCCGTATTTTAAGTGTTAGCCTATTTCCATGCATATTTCCTTCACGGACAGCCCAGTTTGTCCAAATGTAGCATCTTTGTTTCATGTATTCAGTTAAAGGAGGTAGGACAAACTAATGCAAACTCATAAAACAAATGCAAATGTGGAAAATTCTCAAAGTTCCACAGAATATATTAATGCAAAACGTATCAATATGTTGTTTCCTTGTTAAAAAAAAAAAAAAAACTAATTTCCAAATGATTAGATCAAATGTTTTACAGCTGCATTAACAGTCACAACCACTAGATGAATAGCTGTTTAGTTTCATCCGACAGAATTGAAGGACATTAAAATCGCATACTTCTGTTGACAGAATTACAAGTAAGGCTGGGCAGCGCAGCACATTTACTGACCTAAAGACATTATAAATCTTTTGCCGATCCAAGCTCACTCATATTAAAATATTTAATATCTAAACTGTCATGTATAATTAAACTGAGAATATCTGCAACAGCCGACCATCCAATCAGTCCAGACACACAAAATCTGTGAGGACTGAATTAATCAGAAGTGAGTCAGCATCAGAAATGGAACATAAGAATGTGTAAAAACAGGTCAATTTATTAGAATCATCTTAATTTTGATGACTTGTCATGAAAGAAGTGTGAGGTCTTATCCTGTAGGTCTACTTATTTGTTTTACTGATGAAATATGATGCAGGAAAATGTTGTTTTTTTCTCCTCTACTGGCCTGCCTGAGTCATGATCACGGAAATGGGAACAAGTTGTCAGTTTTGGAGCCAAAACTGCTGTGTGGTGCTACTTGTGCTGTGGAGCCCGCTTTACAAAACACTGCCCAACGGTCAGCGATCCCTTTAGGTCACGCCAGTAAACAGGATGTTGACTTGCTGATGTGGTTTTATGCAGAGGGAGTGTGACAGGCCTGCCACTGAAAACACTGCTGCTGGACCAACAGTGGCTCTCAGCATCATGGTGTGTGCTACGTTATGGACCAGTGTTGACAGAGACACTGGCAGCCACAGACATGCAAAAGCAACCAAAAAAAACCCCTCAACTATTGTTTTCCATAGTTGGCACAGAGTTGACATGTATGGGGGTAGATACACAACCACCATCTTAATGCTTCACTTCCACTCCGCTCTTGGCAAGAGAAGACACAAAACGCTCTCGAGTTGAATCAAAAAACGCTCTGACTGACACTTAGATGAAGAGGATCACAGCCAGATGATTGCTGTGCACTTTTAACAGATTTCAGCAGGCAACAACATAAGAGGCAGGGCAAAAAGGAAGAGAATAATATCATGGATGTAATGTTTTCTCACGTCTTACCCAAGTCTTTTATGCGAGGCAGCACGTTGTTTGTGAAGTTGGTGTACGAGGCGATCTTTCCCTCCGGTGAAGCGATGCCCACGTGAGCCTCGTATATTCTCAGGCTCGTAGGCTTTGCTGGTCGAGGGTGAACTTGCTGTCAAGTGGACGGAAAATCATGACATAGTCTGGCACTTTTCTCCCTAAAAACTGCTAATTGAGCAAATCATGAAGCATAAAGTCAAAGACAAAGTGCGGGTTTCATGCACCAATATCTTACCGCAGGGACCGATAATAGCGCTACACGTGTTTAATATTAAAATAACTATGATTCACTGCGTCCCTCTTACACAACAACAGAGGAATTAGTTTTATACATAGCACACATTTCTTGATGGCTACCCACCAGGCCTCGTCAGCCCACCATTTGAAGTGCATGATTGAGCCACTTGTAAATAAAACAAATATACTGCCAGTAAGTGGGCTCCCCTAATTAAAATGGCACCAAATAACAAGCAATAAAGAAAGCAAGGTGGCCTTTAACAGCCTCTTATTGTTTAGCTTGTTCGCTCTCAGGCTAAGCACAACAAGTAGCACTGAGACGGACTCAGACCCTCTCAAATCAGCAGAATGGAGCCCCAGCGGTAAGAATAGCCACAACAGCTTCACAAATGAGATGCAAGGATGATTTAAAATGAAACAGTTTGTTCAGCTGGAAGGACCAGAACATGGGAAGCTATTTTAGGAGCTGAGCAAACTCAACATGCCATAGTTTTACTGGCACATCATCAGTCCATGAAAGCTGCACTGAGTGAAGCTTTTACCAATTACTTGTCATCGTTTTAAAAAGGACTAGCTTATTAGCTAGCCAATTTACATTTCAATTTTCATCTCCCATCTCCCAACATTTGTTAAATTTGCTTGTGCTAAAAGACACCGATCATCACTGTCTGCATTTAACAAGATTCTCCCGCAATACTAACAACTCAGAAAATGCTTCCAGACATTAAAAAAAAGAATTTTCTACATGTTTGCACTCCGTGTTTGTTTTTCAGATTCAATTCACTCTGCATTTTGTACAGGCTGTTTCAAAACAGAAAATGAATCGATGAAAAAATAAACAAACTTTGAGGGGGGAAAAAAAATCATGAAAGCATTTTTAGATAAAACATTCAAAATAATAACTTACATTGTAAGGTTGAGGGGGATCCCAGTGAACCCAGTCATAGATGACAGATTTCTCCTCTCTGTTCACATATTTTGCCCAAGGCGAGATCCGGTACAGGCGTTCACCCTCCTTGGTGTGAACTACCACCTGGGAAAATAAGACAAATGAGTGTTATGTTATAGCAAGGGCATTTTACATAAGCTGTGAGGGCAGCAACGCACACATCGTCTAACAGCCAGACAAAGGATCACGGACAACATCATACACACTGTGGCACTGAAAATCTGGATTAAAACCCTACAGGAAAGAGGCATGAAGGTTAACAGCATGCATATTAAAGCAAAAGTGAAATTTCAATACAAGATAAGCATAAAAGATAAATAACAATCCAGTCTAGCTTCAGAGGTCTGGTCACAAATCAGCAGAGCATTCAAAAGGTCCCCTGTGGCTGCTGCGTGTTTCTATCCCCGGACTTAAAGTCAGCATTTATTTACATCTTCTAGCCATGAAATGCTTACATCATAAAACTGTGCTGTTACTCCTCATCCATTATACAGAAAGATGGCGCAGATTGTTCAACCACTAAACCAAACATTTTTCAAAATGTGTCAACACAAAAACCACCCCTCGCCCAGGAAGCTCTCCAATGCAAAACTCGCGGCTTTAAAAAGTATTACACAGGGCTCTCCAAGAGCACTGAAGAGATAATATGGTGCAGAGGAGAAGAAAACAGCTGAAGTATTGACCAAAATACTTGTTGCGGTAAATCTGGATTCAGTCGTGATTATCCTGTGTTATTTTTTCTAAGTGGTGAAACTCTTTTATTGGTTTTAACACAGCTACTCACTGGCCCATCTTGAGAAGGGATTTGAGCCAGGGAGCAATTTAGAAAAACAGGAAATCTAAATCATTATCCTGTGCCTCTCATCTATTATGTCTGCAATTCAGGATTGGAAGGGGGTAAAATAAATATAGTTTGGAAATCTGACAAGTTACTTTGCCTCCATGAGTCAAATAAGAAAGGAGAAAGCCAGCGTGAGAGTTGGAAAAACCAACCAAGAAATCGATCTTGTAGTGTTACCCACAGTATGTGTCCACCCTGTTTTGTCCCCCGCAGAAATGGGCATTAAAACCCAACTAATTCTGGCTACTGTTGTGAAGTAATGACTGTTTCAGTGCCACCTGCCTGTGAGCCGTTGGCCAGACTCCCCTCTGGGGTTTTTTCATTATGGCCAGGCCACCTGGGGGTTAGCTGCCTGGCTCCCCTTATAACATGCTTCACAGTTTATAGGATTAGGAAAAGATAGTTAGATAAATGGACTGGCATAAAGCCTGACAGAGCGGTGGTCCTTCTGACAAATTGGCCAGCATTAGGCACATTAAAGTAAAATCAGACTGCTAGGCAGGCTGGGAAGGTGCATGAACAGGAAAAACAACTAAGAGCTGGGCGATATGCAAAAAGTTAGGTGCAGATAAAAGGCCAGTTTGATTTCGCTTCTGTTCATCCTCCGCCGTCTTGCATCATAAAGAAGTCACTGTAAATACTGTACCCACAAAAGGACACTGCTTGTTTATGGAGACAAATTGGGCCTTGCACAAAGGGGACGGAAGGGCAAGCTGCTCTACATGAGAGTGATTGGAGCTAGGCTTGTGCTTCCACGAGGGAGTGCTGTGGAACTAATTCTAAAGTGGAGCTCACAGCAAGACTGCCATTCACAGGCAGCAGGGGTGCACAAGGAAAGGCCAGGTGCCAGCGTTTCCATCTGCTTCTTATCGTCCTTAGACTGACCTCCGCTGACAATGGGAGCTGGGCAGCCTGTCCAGGGCGCAGGAGTGTGCCAGCGATGACCCAGTCCCAAGGAGAGTGCCGTAGCGATGCCATCCACTTCACGCCTGGCATCTCATTTCTGGGTTATTTCTCATCCACGCTGTGTGCTTGGGAGACAATGCATAATGGGAGGTGCATCTTTTGCATTTAATCTTGATGAATTATTTACTAGAGCTTAAAACCAATCATGTACACCCACTGTGAGCTGTGTTTCGCACCAAACAAACACAGCACAACGTCCTGAGGGATACCTGCCACAGATGGGAGCTGAAATAAAAGCCATCAGCCGGGCTCCTCAGGTGGATCTACTCTCCACTGTGCAGATTGTGTACATACAGTAATCTCCCTTCTGCACTGCGAGTGTGACACGTTGTTGATGGCGACACGCCAGCTTTTCACTCGGTTCATAAGACACCACACATGACAGGGAATCTCCCACAAACATTACAGCGACGAGTCCCTGAGCCGCCGTGGCAAGATGACACCTGCTGAGGGCGTGAAAGTAAGTATGAAGATGTTCGGTTCTCTACCTTGAGTTTGGTGTGATGATCCACAGCTGGAGACTTGTCATGCTTGGGTGGAAGAATCAGTTCCCATTTGCCGAAGTCTTTCTTGGTGTAAGGGTGGGAGAATTTGTCCCAGCCATCTATTGGTAAACAGACAGAATAGAAACACATCTGATTCACTGGTTTGCAACACAAAACAAACATAAACTCTGATTAGCTACATCCTGATTAGAGACACTCGTATATAAAGAAAAGCTGCGCTAATCACTAAGCAGGCACAAATCAGGACATTAATCTCTCTTGTTGGTTCTTTTGGTATGAATCAGTCACAGACCTGCAGGGATAGTAAACATTACAGTAATGTGTCTATTTTATTCACACGGAATTCTGTGATTTCTGGACGTTAAATTCACAGTTTTGGGCATTTTAAGTGTTTAAATTCACCACTAGGAGTCACCAAAGTCAGAAATTTCAACACCCAACCCCATTTTTCTCCATCGTTTTTAATTACAAATAAAACAATTAACACTGCCATTCCCCCTTATTGCAGCTGTTTTGCCCCTTTGCCTTGTGCTAACAACAGCTTGCAGCTGATAGTCACCACTGTGGCTTTTGTTCCAATTCTAATATCCCCCTGTGGTCACAGCAGCACTTTATTTTTCTGACTTCTACAATCTGTCTTAGTACAATTTCGCCCCCCTTCCTTTCGCTCTCTAAAACATCTTACATAATTCTTTCTTGTCGTTTTTCTTCTCTGCACTGTTTCACTTGTATCCTGTGACATTTGTGACAGTGAGTAAAGCAGCGGACTCAGTCATCTAAAAGAAAAACTGATAAAATACCACTTCTCTGCTCATTGAATTTTATCTCGGAGGAAACAACAGAGAGGCGTCACATTCATAATCTGCTGATACCGCATTGCCAATTGTCATTGACTGACAGGAACGTATTCGAACAGGAGACATTTATTATTAAGTGACCACCTTGGCATGTCAATTTAGGATGTTGTTTCTATCCTGTAATCCATATCTGCTTGCTATTCATGAGTAAGAACAACGGCAGGGTAGAAAATGAATCACAGGAGATGCTCCAGAAGTGACCATGCACAACACCAGCACTTTTTACAGGCAGGCCAAGTCATATTTTTTTCACAATTTACTTATCTTCCTTTGCTTAAACTCCTCTGAAAAAACAGTGCATTATGCATCCAACCTGCACCACATTCATGACTAGGGCTGCTGGGCTGTTTCCACATTTACTATGAAATTGAAATCAAATAATATGACTGAGCCGTGTCAAAATGTAATCTCTCACACAATTGAATGTTGGAATTGAGCTGCTGCCCAAGGTCCTGGGAAGATAATTAAAAAGGGAAAGGGAATAGGGGAAGTATGGAAAAAGGGAATGGCAGGAACAGAACTAACTAGCACACAAAATGTGCAGGGACAATAAACAAATTGACACATTTCTGGGCTTCTATGCAGTATCAATCTGAGGGTATTGCTATTAGTGTTTAAGTAATAGTATTAATAACATACTACTATCAGTAAAACAGAATCATTACCTGCAGGGTGTTAGTTCAGAGCAGCTGTAGCATAGAGATAAGTGTTTATGCTGTGTTGTGGTCAATAGCATTTAAGTTGAATTCATCAGCTATCATTACATTTCATTATTACACCATTTTACATTCCCTCATTACATTTGTTGTGTTTTCCCAGTAATATATTACTCTTGGCATGAGGACAGCAACATTTAAACAAAAAAAAGTCATTATATATGTGATCAGACTTAACAGACAATGCAGAAACAGGAAGATGCACACATACTTACACTCAGTGACTTAAATTTGTACAAATAATTCCAAACTATTGTGCTGGTTATGATCAGCATGACATAATGAGTTTATGCCTAAAATCTCCCAAGAGCAAAAAATCCTTTAGGGACACTTGATTTACTATATTCCTCTACTCTGCAGTAGAGAACTGAAAACATAGGTTACTACAACTAATAATGATAGACATTACAAATAATAATGCAGAGTAGTCCAACTTTTGTGCCTGGACCTCTAAAAAGGGAAGAAAATGAAGCCGTATGACCTTACATTTGATAGATGAGAGCCTGTCTCGTTCAATCTTGTTAATGATGAAAAAAATAAATTATTTTGCCGCATTTTCACAGCACACATTAACCAAAAATAACAGCTGAAAATCTATCAACCTGAAATTACTTTCAAAGTTGGGACCGGGGGGAATAGAGATTTCAGTGCAAACACAGAGGTTGCACTCGCTCAACAACTTTGCAAGCGATGATGAAATAACCAGCTACTAAAATATTAACAAACACTCCCACATTCAAAAGATCCCCCCTCAGTATGCAAGTTTATCCTGTGTAATCAATATCCTCCACGTTTCCTACTCCCATGTTGGTTGATCAAAAGGGATGATACCCTTGTACCACAGTGCGCTGAGCTTTTGCTTAATTTTTTTGCCCCTTTGTGTTCAAGAGTGCAGAAATGTCAAATTTCTTATTTAATGCACCTTGAAGATATGCAACCTTTCAGTCTGTGTTGAAATCTCCTTTTCCTTTTGGTCCCAACTGTGCATGTAGCTTCATATTAGAGTGTCATTTTCTTTTTTAGTATTCTGATTTATTATGGCGAATTGATTGCTAAACTGCAGAGCGTTTATTAAGCTGTTTCTTTAAAGCAAAATTAAGATGCCAGACAGGATAAAAAACAAAGATTTTCAAACAAATAAGACTCACTATGTTGTATAAGTGTATTTATAGCAAAAAAAAAACAATAACCATGAGCTTATAGTAACAACTTTCTGCTTGAATTTCAATTTTTTTAACATGCATATTGGATTGATTTTGTACAAATTTTAGTGCCCTTAAAAATAGAACATCCAAGTGCAGATAATAAATGACCAGCAATGAAACTCAGTAAGCTTAGAGGGAGCGATCTGGAAATCACACGCAGATCACACCGGCATCATGCTGCTCAGAAGTGGACAGCTCTCCTCAGGTTACTTACTGAAGTCGCCAGTAAGGAAGAGGGCCTCTGCAGCTGGAGCCCACTCTTTAAAGAACAGGCTGTTGTCAGGCTGCCGCTGCACACCGAACGTCTTGTAGCTGCGAGTGAACTGGTCAAAGCCTCCCTCTGCCTCCTCCAGCTCGAAGAGTCGCTTCTGTAGCAGGTCATACCTTCAGACCACAGGGAACACATAAAAAAAAAAAATGCATGAAGGGAAGTTCCGCCACTGGATGCAGAACCTGTTGGATACATCCAATGCTAAATATCATCATCCACTAACAGATTCCAGTGATTTTGCACTGCAGTGATCGGTAATTGATTTTCCTCCCATTGCATCAAGCTGTCTCCCCTGATTCCACTGCAGTTGGCATTTTTTTCCTCCATTTTCCAGAATGCTTTTGATAACTCCCACTGACATGTACATGTAGTGAATCCTGGGTTGATTCTTTAGTAACTGACAAAACACCTGATGTGAACTGTGGCTTTTTCAGATTAACCACTGATGTTCATTCAAGTAACAGCTTACAGAAACATAGAACCATATGCCTCCCTTTGCACAATCGCTACAACACTTTACAGGCCGCAAAAGGAGAATACAGAGGAAACAAAATGTTTGTTTTGAGTTTCTTATGCCTTTCTCCATTCTACGAAATACTTAGACAAGATGCTGACATGTACACAAACAATCACAAAGCAACAAGTCATCAAGGTAGCATCATGGTGGAAGAAAATATTACTTATTAGCGACTATTGTCGGAAGAAAGCAGCTCCACTCATATCATTGTTATCACTTTTGTCAACTATTCATAATTACACAGGAAGCAGTGAAATCAGAGGTCACACATTCTTGTGTAATAAACACATTAGTCTCCTTGAAAAATGATCCAAAAGCTTGAATTGAGCTACAACTCAAACAATATCAAGTTTTCATGAAAATGCTTGATTAGTTTACAATAAATTAGGTTCTTCACCTGTCATTCTACTACTATTCTCTTTCACATGTAACCAAGGAAAAGACTTTGAGGCACATTTATGTGTTTAGACATATATGCACAGCATGAGTGAGAGTCTTCCTTTTGTTTGAACATGCTTCCAACATCCCCACAATATTGTAGCACATGTAATGTAGTGACACACTGCGCTGCATCTTAATATTCCCATGCTACCGTTATCTTCTGGAGGTCTAACCTCAGGATGTAAACCTGCCACACTGCCCCAAAGAATGTGTGACCACAGGCATATCTTGCGAGATAAACCTCTGTCTGTTACCTTCAACTCCAAAGGACAGACTAACTACTTTGCAATTTATCTCACTTAAGTTCCTGCAGCCAAGCTGGTGTCCATATCAGATTCCCCCTGGTACAGAAAGCCTCTTTCAGCCAGCAGAGTTAAGTGCACTCCCTCCCCTATAGCCCTGAAGCCAAGCTCAGACTGGCCTATGAATGCCCTGGGGCTAGTGATGATGGGCTGAAGTAACAGTGCGATTTCTCAGCAGCTGCTCCCTGTGTTGAGCATAGTGGATACAGACAGTGGTTGCCAAATGTGAACCTTTAAAGTCCAACCGATGCTGCCACATGCCTCTTTTGGCACTTTGTCACCATTTCAAGAATATGCTGAAAGGAAGGACAAAGCGGGGATACACATAAGGGTAGAGCTCCACCGCCACAGTATTAATAGGCATGAAAGTCATGTCTGTGATTATAACAAATGAGTTCCAGGGGGTTGGACCAGAGGGACCAGAAAGCCAAAATGCAGTACTTTATGGATGTAGCATTCTCCACACATCTCTAGTGTCTGGTTCTAATGAGATTACAGCCAGGAGATGAAGTCAGATCACACACCACAAATGAGTTGTGTTTATAAAGGACACAAATCACTTCAGAAAGTCATTACCAGAGTTCAGGCCAAAGTAAAGATAAACTCCAAACTGGAATTAATGAGTACTGATCAGACAGAAATGGTCTGAAAGCAAAATGTCTGTGGATAAAGTTATTACTCTCCCTCTCCTCCATCCTGGCACTCCTGCTACATCTCCGTACTTCTCCACCTGTCCTACATGTAACACATTCTACAGTTTATTGCAATATCTAGCATGGGACTGCACTTGGTATCCATAGGCCACATTAGGCTGCAACGCACTCCCCCATCAAGCTGCAAAGAGCAGAGCCTTAGACCATCTCATCGCATATGGCACCCTGTTTTTTTTTTTCCTCCACTGCTGGCCCTGAATTCCAAATGCAGGAAAGTCTGTGTTACAATTGCAGATCTGGAGTTCTGTTAATAACTGCTGTCTTCTGGCCAGCTTTCATCTCAAACCATCACATTTCTTGGTAGGTTGTGAAAATGCAAAAACAAATATTTATATGCCAAACTCGCTAGGAAAAAATGCTTATTTAACACACTCAGAAGAAACCGAACGACATTAGTACAGTTTCTTGAATTTCCCTCGGGATTAATAAAGCATCTATCTATCTATCTATCTATCTATCTATCTATCTATCTATCTATCTATCTATCTATCTATCTATCTATCTATCTATCTATCTATCTATCTATCCATCCATCCATCCATCCATCCATCCATCCATCCATCCATCCATCCATCCATCCATCCATCCATCCATCCATCCATCCATCCATCATCCATCCATCCATCCATCCATCCATCCATCCATCCATCCATCCATGTTTTTGTCCACCTGATGAAAATAAGTCCATTAATTGCCATTTTGTTCTCATTTGCTTTCCAAGAACTCCTGAGTTAAAATATTCAGCTTTTTAGCTGCTTCATTTACTTCTCTAGTCAGTAGCTATGTCTGTCTGCTGTTGGTGGGAGGATACAGAGGCCCGATCAGGGCTTTTTGCTGGAAACTGATGTCTGCTGTAGCTATAAATGTCAATAATGAGAGTGGTAGGGCTCAACTGAAACATAAACAGTGAGCTAAAACACAATGAAATGCTTTGTTCGCAAGATCTGAGAGGCAGTGCTGTTCTTTACAACAAGCCACTCCTTTTACATGTACAGTTATGTCGCCAGCCCATTCAATTATTGATTAAAGCAGCTTTTTTTTCTGAAAACTACAGCATTAAAAGATCAGCGATAAGCCTGATCGATGTCAGCACGTTATGAAAGACTCCCACTTCTCAGCAGAATAAGGTAATATTTTAGTTCCCCTAAGAAACAGTGCTGCTCATTGTCAGGTAGGACACGACCAGAGGCGCCGCTAATCCCTGTAGCTTGAAGTTACAAAAGAGTTTTGTCCTGTAGCCTATTCAGTGGTAATAGAGCAGCAGGAGATTATAGATGTGAGGAGCAGATTACTGGCCTGGATCTCTTATCTCTTGGTTTGGAAAACTGTTCTTCATCTACAAAGATAGAAAAAAAAAATCATACAACACAGCTGAGATATTACTCTTATGTGCTCCTACATTACTGCACACCACAACATTATTAACCCCCTGTCAAATAACTGAAGACAAATTTGTGTTTCCTCTTAAAACATCAAGTTAACCAAACATTCCTTAGAACATGGAACTTTTTTATGTTGCAGTAACACACTGCTCCATCGTTGGCAATGAAAAATTGTGGGTGAAAATTTTTGATTTTGTCCCAATCGAGGCAATTTGAGACTAAGAAGACACTGGAGGAAAGGAGCCCGTTGGGGAAAGCGTGCCTACAAGAGAAGACCAAAGCCCAGAAGGCACAAATGAAAGCTAATAAATTGGCAAAAGCTCTCCTTCAAATCAAAGGGTTCAGGAGGTGCTTGGGAACACTGGTCGGTAAAGAGCTCATCATTGAGAATCCTGAGGCGCAGAGGATGCTCAAGAAAGCAGACCAGCTGGGGGACGCTCTCCTGATTAAGAGAAACGAGGCTCAGAAACAGCTGGAGAAAGCTGACTTCAGCTCCGAAGCGCGGTGAGAAGCAATGGAGGATCGATCATCTCCAGTGGCAGAAGATCTCCCCTCCTCAGGACCACAAAAGAAACAAACGCTGCAGGAGACCGAAGGGGAAGTGGACAAGAAAAAAAGCAGAGCAGCAGGACGTCCAGGCCGGATGATCTCAAGACAAAAAGTCCAAGAAGAAAAGTTGGATGGACAAGTTCTTCCCATGACCTCTGACATTTTGAGGATCTCTCTGTGATTTGTCTCTCTTTAGATTTTGCCCCATATATGTTGCGTAAGAAAAGTTGGACTGAGTATAGAGGTTCCCTACTCCTTTATACTTAATTTAAGAAAGTCAATACGAGCAGCTTAACTTGACATCTCTGGAATAAAATGACAGCTGTGAGTTATTCAAATTAAATACCACAAGAGTTAAATAAATGAACAACTTGAAACAAACCACACAAGACAAGAATTTACACAACATTCAATATTCAATCCGGGTAAAAGTTGGAGGCTAAAAGGAAAACAAAAGATTTTTCAAAAACTTAATATAAAATCTTAAGGCAGCTCCTCCGCCCATATTCTCTCAGATTATTTTGTTTGAACATCTTATACTTTACATTATATCGGCAAAGTTGTGGTTTGAGCTAAATGCTATTTTAGCATGCCACCATGCTCACAATGTTAAAATGCTGTGATAATGCAGGTGTGATGTTTACTCCACTCTCCATCTTAGTTTCCTGTGTTAGCACACAAACATCTCCTAATTAGCACTAAAGTCAAACTACATGCGACTGATCATTATATTAAATAACCCTACCTTGTATAGTCTCATACTGGCATTGATAAAACAAATAATAAATCCATTGCTATTGAAATCATACATTTCTCAGCAGCTTAGATGGTCTTGTCAACAAAAAGAATATTTGCAAATTCGGTGCATTTAGGTGCAAGCAAGCAAACTGTCTGCACTTCCTAAAGCCCAGATCTGCATTTTCTATAGCACTTTAACATACTCTCCTGACACTGGACTGAACTGCACTAACGCTTTGATTTACTGTGCTGCTAATTGAACTCCTTATAGCACTTTAACATATTAAGTTCAGGCTCCATTATGCTACACTATTGTGCATCTGTCTTCTAGTGATCTTAATTTATTATATTTTTTTTTTTTACTACTTTTTTAAGCTAGTCTTGAATGCTGTCGTATCAGATGTGGGCACGGAGGAACAATATTTACAGAAAAATGACAAATAAAGAAAGCTTGAATCTTGATTTTAGGATTTTTTGGGTTGTTTGCATGCATTTTTTTGGTCAAAACTGCACATCTAGTACCATCAACACTGACTTGCATCTTACATTTCTAATCCACTGTACAACTCCATTTGACAACAGTCTTCTAATTTATTGAGATTTCTGCAGGTCAACACAAGTACATCCAGCATAGTCTGATAAATTGCAGTCAATTCATTTTCACGACACTTTGCAAAAAACAGATAAATAAAAAACTAACAATCCTTTTCCTTATACCCTAGAGAGTTTATTTAATCTTCGTTATATGTGAAATAAATCTTTGTGACATCTTAACCAGACAATAATTTGGATTATCCAGACCATTAGGTTGAAATGTGCAAGTGAATTGATGAATAAGACAAAGAAAGAGAGATGCGCGGCATCTTCATAATGATGATCAACACAGCAGAGTAGATCCACATGGATTAAAATCGCCTGCTGACAAATTCATAAAAATCTCTTCAGCACCACTGTAATGCTGAAGTCAAGCCACACCTTTTAATCAGAGGAGAAAATCTGGACTGCATTTGAGCAGCTGGGTGAAAGTCAGAAAAACTCAATTCAATGCAGCTTTTAGCAGTGATAAGGCAAAGGGAAGCGGTTATACCAATATCAGGATAAACAACAGAAATATCGCCTCCACTCTCAGTTTGACATTTGGCTCTTATTTTGATATCTTAAGCAAAGTACAGTCTCAATTTTAAAATCCGCTTTTTGAAATTCTCCTGATAGAGCAGCTGAACAACCTGCTCGTACACTCTCTGTTAGACAATTGGGCGTCTAAATTTAGAGCGAGCGTTCAGGTCTGTTGTGCTGTGTATGACTGGTGGTAGCAGCTGAAGCATAGAGGTGTCAAGACCGTCTGCAACAGCCTGCAGAAACACAGCTTTTCTGTTCTTGAGTTCAGCTCGCTTTAAAAAGAGGGCCTGCGTACAGGCCAGCAGCAAGGTGACTTTCAAAAAATGTCATTAACGTCCTGACTAAGGAGCGAAGTGCATTAATGAGGCTAAAGAGGGGTTGATTGATGAAAGCTACATTTCCCTGCTAAATTCACACCTTTGTTGGCCCCTCAAGCAAGGTGACAGGAAAATAAATGAAACAAAAGCTACTTTTTAAAAAAAAGCACATTGGATATAATACAACAGGTTGCAGCAGAAATTTACTCGCGTTATTCTAATAATTCCTAATCACGAAAGCTATCTAATTTTCCATTTTCCATTGAGATATAATGGAATAGTTTTCTGTTACAGTGCATGCAATGATCGCTTTTGTTTTAAGCATACTGCATCACCATAACAAGCAGAAGACTGAGAGTTATTTCTCTATTTTTGCTTTGAAATGACTTGGGATGACATACTCAAATCTTAGCCAAGAAAAAAAAAAAACTTTTCCATAATAAGCAGCAATCCCAATGCTCCCCACTTTCATTTGGTCCAATTTAGGAGATACATGGTGCCCTGAGCTGCAAAATTCTAGCAGCACTTCCTACAGACTTGCTCAACAGGAAGAGTAAATAATGAAGAATGTCAACAGAGCACCGCTCACTGGGGCTGTAACCTGCGTGCAGCATCAACGCTTGTTTTCACAATCAATCTGAAACCAGCATCCTGATAAGATAACACAAAATAAGAGGCGCCTGCAACCACGGAATAACTAATTAGAACGGGGAGACTTGCAAAATCTGCTGGAATCATTTCAACTGTCTGCGCACGGCGGCTGTATGTTGCGTGAACCAAAGAGTTCAACAAACCTGAGATGTGGGCAGCCTTGAGCCATGCCATGGTGGTGAAATCTAAAGAATCGGTTCTGTGTGGTCATAGGTCTCTTTCTGATAAGCCGGCTGAATTCTTAGCACTGGGACTCAGCACGACGCCGCAGCATGAGAAAGCTCTTGATTTCAGCCCGTTTTCACGATACGCTGTTTGGACTCCGGGTCTTAGAACACCGAGGGCTTATCGCGAATTAACCTTCACACAGCAGTGATCCTATATGTAAAATAATTTATGTGCAACTTTCATCAGCGGGACAGGTGTTGCAGACACGTCTAGGGCTCGGTGAAGCCTAGAAATCCCAAGCTGTGTCTGAGATGGAACTGACACGCTCATCTCTCTGCAAGGCTAGAGCCCTGCTCACATGCTTCAAATACAAAGCAGGAGGTCCCTTACCTGCCACATTAGAAACGAGAGCTGACATGGTAATGAAAATGGATAAAACTATACGGCCCCTGAGCAGAGTTTTAAACCCTAGTTTCAGGGACGACCCAACAGTGAGCAGAGACACCACAGCAATGTGAGCTGTAGATCAGAATCACTGTCGGATTTATGAGTAAAAATCATGACAGGCAGTAATAAAAAGAAAGAAAGAAATAAAAAAGCATGTGAGGCTAATATGACATGAGTTTGGGAATTGAAGTGATGAATTAGAAAGTGAGCCTGATGTCCTTTGATTCAGAAAAAAGTTTCTAAAGTAAAATAATATAATCAACACTGCATTATTATTATTACAATGAACATTTTGCTACTATTTTTTTTAAAGTGCATCCATTCATTTTAGTCTGTTTATCAGGTTAAAAAATTGAGTCACATCAGTAAAAAGACATCAGAAAGTGACATTTTCAAAAAACTACACGTGAGTCTGCACATTCTATTGACATACATAGTGTCTGTTTACCTTTTGAGATTAGTCTAGACACAAGGTCAGTACATTTACCACTGAAGGACGCATCTTTGTTTTGTTCACGTCTCTAATTTAGGCAAATTTTCCACATAAAAAAGGTTTATTTTAGTCACAATCAGCAAATATCCACTTTGTTACTTCTTGCAAATATTTGCCATGTTATTTTGGCATCTCTCCGATGATAGAAGGGACAAAGAATAAACAAGACTGCAGGTCTCTTAATTGACTAATTAGAAAAACTGATGTCTCTGAACTTTAACTTCAGCTAATTAAACCTGATTATATTGGAAGGTTTTTGAATATTTTGGTCTCTCCTGGGAGCGTATATTTAAATGTAATCATGCCACGTGAATATGTTCGGTGAGGTGACATCTCTGTCTGTGCAACGTCATGTTACAAGGTGCCAGGACTGATTTGATAAAACATGAAAATGACAAATCAGTAGATGAAGTGCACAAATAAGATTCTTTTGCAAAACTGGAAACGATTTGATTGCAGTGGTTAGAATCTTAATTAGGACTCTGTCTCATTTAGAAATTGTGAATTTGCAAATTTTTCATTGAAATAAATGCCAAAAAGAGCTAACACTCTATTTCCATTGTTGATTATTTTTTCTTATCTATCGATTTTGTAAATAAAATGTCAAAAAACGATGAAAAATGTAGGTTGGTGTTTCACAAAATTTGTGCACAGCTCAAAACAGTTGGAATCAGAGGATTTGTATTTCTTTTTCTTCAAAAAAAAAAAAAAACCTCAAAATGAATTTTAACACATTGGCGCATTAATTTAATTGCTAACAAATAAATGATGAACTCATTATTTGGTGCAGTTCTTGCTGATAAGGCGGATATATAATTTAATCAAAAGTTTCCACTTTGATTGTTCATTACTTGCTAAATAAATGACAGAATTAAACAGATGCATCATGGAGACAGAACATAGTTTGGTCAGAAAATCTTAGAATCTATTTTTGTGCGTAACTTAATACAATAAGCTGTCATACTTTGGGCAACTACCCAAAAATGAGATTTGGAATTTATGATAGGCACAATGCCAGATCGATAAATGCACTTATGCACACTCACAATCTGACAATCAGCCACATACAGAAAGCCAAAAACGGAAGACTCTAACACTGAATTTGTCTGGAGGTCGAATTTATGCCAAAGGACAAAATCGTGCAACACAGAAACACTGACAGGAGAAGGAGATGCAACCGATTCTGAATGTTAATCCAAATTTATGACACATTTTTGGCACAACTAATGCCCCTATAGCTACTAAAAGGAAAACCAGGCCCAAACAAAGTGCATAATATGGACAAAGTAGGCTGTCGTGATGCTAGAACCACAAAACAGGCGAAAATGAGCCCAAAGCAGCAGCTCACGACGCAACGTGGACGTCATCTGACTGTGAAACACTTCAACTGTCGCACCGAGGAAGTTAAGTTTCTTATAAAGTGAAACGCCTTCTCTGATAGCGCTTCATTAAATTTGCAGAAGCTGCACATCTTTCATCTTCTAAACGCGTGTTATTATTCTGCAGCCTGGAATAATAATATGTATTTAAAAAAAAGAAGAGGGGAAGGGGAAGCAAAGCTAGCTGAGCTGAACTGCTGCTCATGAGCTCTGGGTGACCTGAACTCATTCAAAATGTCAAATCTGATCACAGAAGGTGACTCGTGTGTTGCAAACATCGCCTTGTATCTGTTAGTGGTGCGTTTTTATTTCCAGACACGCCATTTGTAAGCCTGCCTCGCTCTCTCGCGTGATCGGGGATTGATTTTTGGAGACAAGCTGTGCGTAAAAACCGCCGTTTGTGCCGCGTTTTACCTCCTCTTGAAGTCCTTCTCGTACGTTTTGAGATAGGGATCCATTTGGAGAAGGCTGCTGAACTCGGGGACTGTAACATTATCCTCTCGGTCTGCCATGGCTGCTCCAGACCGAACCAATCGAGCGCCGACCGCTGCAGGTCGGAGGGGACTGAACGGTGGCGGGGAGCAGAGGACAGACGTGTGGTTGTGTGTGATCAGGGAGGGGTTTTGTATCCGGAGACAACAGCGAATCAGGCTGCTTTCTGCCAAAGTCCGTCCCGTCGGAACACGCTGAGTCTCCGGCGGGTCAGAGAGAGAAACAGCTGATCGTCTGTGTGTAACTTTAAGGTGACAGCAGAGGACGCATCTGGCGCGTCAGAGGAAGAACAAGGAGCCTGTACAGATGTGCAGCTCTGTAGGCTTCACTGTGGTGGCCGAAAGGAGATTCCATCAGTTTAAAAAAAAGGAAGAAACATTTGGTGCTCTGTTGCAAATGCCACTGGAAATTGTATTTTACCGAAACTTTCGCTGTGTAACTGATTGCGGGACTCTCCAGTAGAATTTGAGGTTCACCAACTAATACTGTGACTGGACTTCACACTGATACACTGTTTTATATAGTGTCACCATTGTAATTATTAACTTTTGTCGAATGGGGCCTAGTTTTGAGATCCCAGAAACAACCAAGGTTGAGAGGTAACAAAAGTTCTAAGCACGTTCATTTAAACAGCAGACCAATAAAGATCTATTTGAAGAAACCACATAATGTAACCAAGTGATTATGCTTAAGCAGAGCAGTGATTTTTGTAACCTGATGCATATTTTTGAAATACTGAAGTGTTTGAATAAGGAATGTGAGTGATTCAAACAAGTAATCGTTTAGGAAATGATTTCTCTCTGTCTCCCAAATTATACTGATTAGAGAAGATTATTAGAGAGGCTCAGTTTTAATAATTTTTAGTGTAATTGATTTGTTTTAGTTGTATTTGTTATTGCTTAATCAAGAACTGATGCTATGCCCTTGCTGAATTTATTCAATAAAACGCTATATTGCATTTAAAGAGAAGATTAATGTATTTTTTACAATTCATAAGCTTTGCATGCCAGTAAAAAGTTAAGTCTATGGTGTGCATTAGAACTAAGAGGTTCCTAAAGGTTGCTTTAGTCCTAATAATAATTTTAAAATCTTACCCTTGAGGTTTTCTGTTCCTAACCTCTAAAACTAACCTAGGAATATCACCAAGTGCAAACAGAAATAAGAGGAAAGCTGTCGTTAACAGACGTGACTGATAGGTTGCTTGGTTACTTAGGCTACTTAGCAGGGCTGCATATCAGAGTAAGAAGGGTAAAGCGTTTGGAAGTAGACAGTAAGAACCTAGGCGAGTATTCCTCGACACCAGCTTAATCATTCTGCTGAAACCTGTTAGATAAACCGCTAATAGGCAGATAGAATCTAACCCTAAGAAACGGAGAGCTGGTCCTGATTTATCCTTAGCAGGTTAAAGAAGGCAGATCTGACGACACTTTATACTCTACAAACTCTATAAGTAGCCCTTTTGTTGTGTGTCTTTAATGTCTATTATCCAGCATTCAGGGTGACATGTAAAAAAAAGAAAAAAGAAAAAAATATATATATACATATATATATATATATATATATGTGTGTGTGTGTGTGTGTGTGTGTGTGTGTGTGTGTGTGTGTGTGTGTGTGTGTGTGTGTGTGTGTGTGTGTGTGTCACTGAAGCACGTCAAGCAATGAAGGGGAAATAATGGGACAATTTTATTTATTTATTTATTGAATAAAATGTGTCTTCATAAAAAGTCATATACCACTAAAACACTTAAAATAATGAAGGAAAAAGCATAACACAAGTCTCTTTATCTATCTATCTATCTATCTATCTATCTATCTATCTATCTATCTATCTATCTATCTATCTATCTATCTGGTTAGTTAGTTAGTATTTAATATAATGCAACTTTTTTAAAAAAATGCATATACCACTAAAACACCTAAAACAATGAAGAAGAAAGAATAAGACAAGTTTCTTTCTTTCTTTCTTTCTTTCTTTCTTTCGACTAGACCCTTGCTTGTGTTGTATTTACTCTCAGATGTACATCGCTTTGGATAACAGCGTCTGCTAAATGAAATTGTAGAACTGTAGAACCTAGTTTCAATCAAATGCAACTCTATAAGAATGTATATACCACTTAAACACCGAAAAAAAAGAATAATGATTTGACTGTGATCAATCAATCATCTGACTTCATGTAAATACATAAATAAATGTAAAAATGGCCTGTCTCAGGTCATCACTGTAAGGTTATCAGTAATATTCTGCCTAAATCCAGTTGCTAGTATAAACAATGCTTTCTGAACTGTCCAATCCACACCATTAGTTTTTAAAGTCCCCTGCTGTTAAGTCTGTCAGTCTTGTTTTTGGCTCCAAAGAAGCATCAGATTTTGCAGTATTTAATGATATTTATGGAAAAACAGTAACCTACTGTTAGAATGTGGATGTATTTATGCAGTGATTTATTACAGTGTACTCAGTTGTTCAACTCAGAAAGATTTATCTATGACTTAGTTGGAAAATACTAGGCACATTGTGGCATTTACAAGAATTTCTGTTGGCATTACAAAGATTTTGATGACCTTATGACCTTTCCAAGCGGCACTGTCAGATCAACCTAAGATGCATTAACAACTGTGGCCACATTGCCATGAATTTGATGCTCCCTAGTGGATGGCTATTAATAATATTTGGTGAACCCATAACCTTTTGTCTACAAGCAGGCACAGACCAATGCAAAACATCAAAATTTACCTTGGTCCATACCATAGTCCCTGACTGACACACATATCTTGAGAATTATTGGCTGAAAATCTGTTAAACTTGGTTCAAATATTCATGTTTCACTTGTGATAAAGTCAAAAGTTTGATGTGTCCCTGATCTTTCTCCAGAGGGGCCATCAAGCAACATTAATCATTAAAAGTACATCAAAGTTTGTTTTTCATAGACTAACGTTCAAAGGTTTGGGGTCACTTAGAAATGTCCTTATTTTTGAAAGAAAAGCAGTTTTTTTCAATGAAGATAAAAAAAGATTAAATTCATCAGACATACAGTCTCAACATTGTTAATATGGTAAATGACTATTCTAGCTGGAAACAGCTGATTTTTAATGGAATATCTCCATAGGGGTACAGAGGAACATTTCCAGCAACCATCACTCCTGTGTTCTAATGCTACATTGTGTTAGCTAATGGTGCTGAAAGGCTAATTAATGATTAGAAAACACTCATGCAATTATGTTAGCACATGAACAAAAGTTTGAATTTTCATGGAAAACATGAAATTGTCTGGGTGACCCCAAACTTTTGAACGGTGGTGTATTATTGACCACATTAATTCTCCATAGAGTACAGGTCCTCCTTATTTTGGACCCTCAGTGAGTCTTTCGCCTTCCAGCCACAGTGTCGGCTTCACACAAGACTTCTCACAGTCCTCTGGGCAGATTACAATTAAATGACTAAATTGACTGCAACTTTATGCACTTGAGGGAATAAACCCTTTTGATTCGAATGCCCTCTTCACTGTTCATCTAGTGCTTCCCTCGAGAATTTTCAGGCCCATCTACTGGTAATGTTACAAAAATAAAAACCCACAGTTTGTTATTTGTTCTGTTCGCATCCTTCACAATGTGAGGTGTAAAAAAACAAAAAAAAAAACCCCAGCAAAGCCTCTCGAGGCCACCACTGGCCTTAGCCCTTTTGAGATTGTTGCGTTGAGTTAATATAATGAGTTGCTATCCTTTTTTCCCCCATGTATGTCACTTATTAGTCACATTTTATTTAGTGCCAATTGAAAATTAAATGGGACTTTGTGCACACATGGTCTTACAGTTTGGAGGTTTAACCATGAGCCATGGACACAAAAACACAGGATTTAGAGGACATTTGACATAAATTCATGTGCTTTGTGTCATATTTTTGAAACATACAATACCTTGAATGGTCAAAATGCAACTTTGCATGCTATAAGTTGCTCAATATTCAGTTGTGTTTGGTACAGTAGACATGCAGCAACACACTTCATGAAAAAAGATCCTATTGATTTGGGCAAAGTTTAATTTTGGACAAAGTTTGCTTAAGGTCAAGGCCTTCTGGTGCGAGTGTATGTGCGTGTGTTCGTGTGTGTGTGTGTGTTGGGGGATTAGTGCATTATCTGTTGATTTCCATTCTAACACTGCAAATGTGTATTTTTCTCAACATCCACTTCACCTTTACTTTCTCCTTTCTTTTTAATCTGCTTTTCTTTCTAAAAACATAAAGCCCAAACTTTTTAGCTCTTACTGTCTGTGACCTCAATAAGTTTTATCACAGCAACGACCGAACTAACTTATTGAACTCGGGGAAGGGTAACCTTGCGATAATTTAGATGAAATCCCTCCCGGAAAAGGCTGATAAATATGCACGCATACACAGAAGAAATAGTGCAGCTCTTGAAAGTGTTGTCCTTGTCAAAATAAAACTGTCCCAGCTAAAGGTCACAAAGTGAGTGTCATTCTAAAGAGCCATCTGTTGGTAATAGATGGAACAAGTGTGCCGCTGTCCACCCCAGAAGGCTGTGCCAATAAATGTTGTCTCTTTGATTCACAGCTAAATAACAAATGTTTGCAGGTATATGTGCAAAGAAACAGAAGCCAGTGACAACAACAGGCAAAACTATTAGATTTTAGCTGAAGGATCTTAAGTTGACAGGCTGTGGAACATAGCTGATAGATGTTTTTTTTTTCCTGTAGGCAATAAAGCAAAACGAGCTAGAAATACAATTTGTACCAAAAAGAAATGATTTTTTCAGGTATAATGGGTGATAGCGTCATTTTCTACAGTCCACAATACTAAAAGTGATATTTGTTTTGCTTGCAGATGCCACAGGTACAACCATTATTTCTGTTAACCTGTTTTTGATCACAGAGGAGTCTGTCTATCCCTTTTCAAGTGATTTAGTGCAACCAGAAACTAGTGTGAGCCATCTGATTGGTCAGCAGTTTGTCTAAGATGCTAAATTAAAAAAAGAAACTGAGATGAACAGAAACAAAATGAAGCTTTTGACTTCAAAAAATTGATTATGTTGCCTAAAGTCTGTATAAGGCTTAGTAGATGGTATGATTCAATGCCTTACAAAAAAAGACCCACAGAAACATCTTTTTTGTGGTTTATTTTTGTGGTCTGACCTGCTTAAGCGTTAGGTCTTTTTTCCTTTTCGTGATGCTTTATTGCTTCTACCACTTGAAAATAACTTGTAGTCAAACTATGTGACTCCTCTACCTTTGATCAGTCAGAATAAATCAGAAAATCTGAGATTTATACTTCTTTTTTTCTATCACAAATTTAAAAGTTAGAACTTTTAGCACTGCAGAATTCTGCCTCCACTCTTCCACTCCTATTCACCCAAACTTCACCCTGAGAAAATACTGTTCGATTTTTCCCCAGGCATCGGTTACAACCCTGGAAGGTTTTAATTTATTAATTTTTCAAGAATTCAGATGACGTCTGATGATTAAGCCCCGAATATTCTTGGGTTCTGAGCGTTTCCTCCCCGTGGCACTGAACTGTATGTCCCACTGCAGATTTCTGTTGTAGTCAGAAAGACATCAGAGATGCAAAACACAACTGAAATGCCAGTTGTGTGTGACTTAATGGAAGCTGACACAAACAACCTTCTCATTCAACTAAATTGCCGCGAGTATACAAGCATGCTACACTGATATCATTTGTAATGAAAAAATACAATTAGTCTTCCGATACCTGTAATTATTCATCAAAGCATAGTGCCTCCAAGCTGAGAGAATTACTTTCCAGGGTGTTCAACCAATATAAGACACCTCCAAGGCAAAAATTATAGCTGTTAGAAGATAGACAATTGAACAGGGGTGTCAGTGAATGCTAAAACTATAATTCTAAAATGATTTTTTTTTAGAAACAGCAGTGTCATTTGCATAGACAGAGACTGAGAAGAGAAGCTAAAACATTTATTAAATAACACAAAATGATTTTTAAAAATAACATATAGTACATACAATCCAGCAGCAGCAGCATCTCCTTGCAAATAAATTTACAGGGATAAGAATTACTTTGTTCATAATGCTGGTGGTGGCTTTACTGGGCAAATATATGAATTTGAGTAGAACAACACCAAAAAAGATTACGTATACGCAAAGGAAATCATGAAAAAAATGCATGTAAATGTGGAAATTTATGGAAATAATTTTCAAAAGCACCTGAAAGAAACAACAGCCTTTTTTCCTTTTGTTTTGTTTATCAAAAGCTGCGTCTTCACATGTAATAAATTTAATAATAATAATAGAGTATCCTGAACATAAACTTACTCAATTTTCAGGTGGAGCGATGGAATAAAGGCTAAAGAAAATCCAGCATGAATAAGTTTGTTCAATATTTTTCCCCACAAAGTCAGCAACAGAAATTCATTTTGAGAATGCTATTCATGCATCATTCAGACAAAGATGCTATTTACATAAAAGTAAAGAGGAACTGCTTTTCAAAATATCTTCACAGCCGAGAAGTTTGACAGTTTGATGTGGAAATGAAATGCTAAATCATGTGCGATGTTTCCGACAGTCACGCAAGTAAACAATAATAGGCAAGTAAATGAGCACAGAAAAAAAGAAGAGAGAGAAACATGAAAAACATGATTTTTCCAGATGTCACGGGCAAATAGCAAAGCAAAGAGGATCGATCAGCTCAGTGTCGATGTGAATGAATAGTGGAAACCCAAGTTTCTTATTTAAAACCAGCCAGTTTGATTTCCTGACACAAGCACATTCTCTAAGGGTTGCAAGTCTGAAACTGTGTGGGCATTACTTGATTAACACTAAGTTGATGTATTTTTGGATGGGAAACAAGATTTTTAATGTGCGTGGACTCTAATGCAGTCTATGGATGAGAGATTTTTTTTTAAGGAACAGGTTTTCAAAACAACAGACATCTCCGAACTCCAGCTGTCAAGCAGGAGCAAAGTCAACTCCTCTGTTTGTGAATTGCGGGAAAAAAAAAGGCGACTTTATTTGCATCAATGCAAAATACATCAATCAAACTAAACAAAAGCAAAAAGACTGCGGTTCTGGAACTGCATTCATCCAACAACATAATTAGTATACATTTTCTGTGTCTCAAATTGCCGCTGACTTGAGAGGGTGTGGAGCTGAATATTACCTAATTCCTCATCAGACAATTATGTTCTCTGGTGTATAGTCCATGAGAAACCTAAAAATATTCACTTCACAATGCAGCAAAATGGAGCTGTATAAATGAAACTGTATGGACTTACATTGTAGCAACACAGAACATGAAGGTAAAGAAATATGATGTAGACAGAAATCCTCCATCTGCTGGGAATCAAGTTAGATATCAAGGATCAGTGTGTTGAAATATCGCAATCCATGTATTTCCTCTGGAAGAAGGACAGCATTTCTCCATGAATGCCACCAAGTGAGAAGGTTAACACTGAGCAATAAAGGCCAGCAGAGAGAATGGGAATGGAGCTAATGAGAGGCGATAAGATTCACTCCAGCCTTCAATTTCAAGGATGGAGGAGCTGGGATCTCAGAAAGGACCAGAGACTGACGCAAGGATAGAGATCTTTAATGAGAGACATTAGAGGAGGTGAAAGCAGCGATATCGGTGTGTGAGCGAAAACACAAAGCATGTGCTGATCTGAGCCTGGGAGGTACATAAATCACCTTGTGGAGTTGAAACTTCCCACATGATCTATCAGCATTCTCATGACCATCATATGCCAAGACTCACCATGTGCGCTGAATAATTCAAGAGCACCGTGGATGTGAGCAATGAGTGCAACTTAAAACATACGATACAATATGGTTTCCATTGACGTCACAGTTGCTGATGTAGGTCGAGGACACCAGGAGGTAAGCAGAACCTGTATCGGCGCAGTCAGGGTTTTTTGGCGAAACTCATTTATGAATTTCAGACCAGTCAGCCCCTTCAGAAGAAGTGAATTGTTAACACCTGACCTCACAATATAACAGGCCAAATGGTTTAAATCAAGCAGAAGGGGCTCAGGGGATGGCGTCAAAGAAAGAGGGCGAAGAGGCCGAATTTCAGCAGAGTCTCGGCGAGGGGAAGTCAGGACTTCTTTAGCAGAAACAAGGAGACGATTGTCAAATAAGGTTAGCAAAAAATAATTACACTGGCCTTTCAATATTAAAGAAAACACTTATCCTGATGACTAATTCAGTACGTGCCGTGGTTATTAGAGTCTTGCATGCAACACTATGAGAATACCATTTCCCTCTTGGCTCCAGTGCCTTGACAATCATAATCCTACGGCTGCTGTGGTTCAGACATGGTAGAATTACAAAATACTGCATGATTATGTTGCAGATCAAAAAGGTTTGAGTTCGGGGAGTCAGTCCATCTGTTGAAACAGCAAAAGGGAAGAGGGAATATTTTAGATTACCTTCCAGAATCAACAGAACCCATGTTTCGACTCAAGTCTCAGACTTATAACCCTGAAACAACATTGTATTAGATCATAAGTGTCCAATTTCCATTTTGTCGCAAAGATGAATGAGGCTTCAAAACAATGAATGACTGCGCTGTATTTACATTTTCTTCACAGTGTGCATTTATGTCTCTGCAGCCTTTCAAGATCAAGCCGGGAAACAAAAGCAATAATTCTCAGCAAGGACAAGGACCAAAAGTGGATTCACGCCTTATGTGAACATGCACAGAAGATCATTTATATATTAGCCAGGTAATGTTATCCAGAGAGACATACCAGCATGCTGAAAAACAGTAGTGAGAAAAATGAATAGAATATTCTTGTCTTTTTTTTTTTTTTTTTTTTTTTTACAAGGAAGACCTGAGTTTCCGAAACCTTGGTGTGGTGAGAATTTTGCATCTTGTGATCTTCTTATTTGAATATTGTCTGTTTTAAATAGAACGTGATAATCAAGTGAAAAATTCACATAAGGCCCTGTTAAGTTGATTTTTCCACATCTTTAAACTGAAAGTCCTGATCCGTGAACATCTGCATTAAAATTAATAGCTTAAGAGGAACATAATGTCCTCCACTAGCCAGAATGGATGCATATATGTTTTCTAATGTTTTGTATTGAATGTTCTATAAAGCACTTTTGAAAGGTGCCATAGAAATAAAGTTTACTATCAATATGACTATTACTATTGAAGATCTAAATCCACTTGAGTTCAGCAGAATATCCATAATTTCACTGAATATGTTAGTTAATATACAGTATGAGGTACTTCATCTTCTAAAGAACTTCTTAACTGAGGGCCAAATGTCATCAAATCAGAAAACCTCAAATGAAAGGCTAATTTAGCATTTTCTGTTTTTATTTCTATTATTGTAATCATGGCTCTTGTCTTACAATGAGCCCTTTCATATCATTATTTTAAGCTTCAATAGAAACCAGCACCCACTGTATTTCAAAAGACTGGAACTAGTTACATTTTGTATTCTTTTTTAGAGACTTGTGGGAAATATAGTACAAATAGCCAGTAGTTTTATGTGACCACTTGCTTTGCTGATTTTAATATCTCCATCACATCAATGCTTTAGTGTTTTAGATTAGAGCAACATTCATTTTGCTCATTGCCAATGTTGAGCCTGTCTGTCTGCAACATTCTGCAACTCCAAGCAAAGATTATTGTGATTATTATTTGTGTTAATAATTGTGCTGTTCGTCTGTTTAAGGTAGAT
Source organism: Amphiprion ocellaris (assembly GCF_022539595.1). Taxonomy (NCBI): domain Eukaryota; kingdom Metazoa; phylum Chordata; class Actinopteri; family Pomacentridae; genus Amphiprion; species Amphiprion ocellaris. The sequence goes on along the minus strand of NC_072772.1, from coordinate 29,528,525 downwards.
TTCTGAGTGTGTGTCCATCCTAGTTTAGTAAAATATTAGGTCATATGGAATGGCCAAATATTGGTCCACAGGCTGTAGGTTTCTAATAGTTTCACTCAGTGTATTGGTGCAGGAAGTGGAAGTCAGAGCCTAGAAATCCTTCCATCTCAAGAGATTAGCACGCAGTTTTAATAGTAGCACAACATTACATATAATGTTTAGCAAAGAAATTTCAAAAAAAATTACATAACACCAAAAATGTTCTGAATAGCAAGTTAAAAGTGAACACAAAGCACAAGAAATGCTGAAAAGTAAGTGTGATAGCAAAAATCAACCATTCTGAGTCTGAATAAAATGAAGACATCAAACTATAAGTATTTCATCTGATATGGTTGTGAAGGAGGCTTGTCACATTTCAGCAGTAATCAACACAGTCTTGGTTTGGCTGAACTGATATTTGGTAGAAAATAATTCTCTTGCTGACTTCTACATTCAAATGTAAAGAGAAAGGCATGGACAGCAATTCTGGTATTGCAGAAGTTAAAAACAGGATTTTTTTCTCCTTTGACCTATATTTCAAATGCTAATCATCCATTTCTAGATGTTATTTCAAATGAAACTTCCAAGTTAATTATACATCAGACTTCAGATTAGTTTCGTTCATTTATTTAAAAATCGTGCAGAAAATCTCTTGGGTCGGTTACAAACATCAAGACAGAGCCAAGGAGAGTTATAAAACGAGAGATGCGAGTAGACTTCAGGTTTACAAATGTTGCAGTCAAGTGAGAGCATATACGAGGAAGAAGATGGGACCTAAAATTGAACCCTGTGGGATCCCATGAGTTCTGTCTGGTGAGGAGGATGATGAATTGCCTACAGTGACAGAAAAGGTTCTATGGGAAATGTAGTAGCTGAGGCAGCACAGTGCTGTATCGCTGCTGCTCACCCAGCGCTGGAGGCAGTCAATTAAAATTGCATGATCTACAGTATCAAAAGCCTCACCGAGGTCTGAAAGGATTAAGATCGAACATTCCCCAGCATACGCTTTTAAAGAAGGTCATTTGTTACTTTAAGAAGCTCTGTCTCACTGCTATGTTGCCCTTTTAAAATCATACTGGAGTTTTAAGAAAGTGTTGATATACTTCTCAGGAAGAGTAACTATTGTAAGATTTATCTTTTTAAAACTTTGGAGAAAAAAATTGCAATTTGGCAATATAGTAGCTATAATTTCTGATCTGTTTCATGGACGTTTTTAACTAAATGTCATTGAACTATAGCAAAGATGAATGATAGATAAGCAAATAGCACCAAACAAACCTTTCAACCTTCCAAGTCAGGATCTTTAACCTTTCATTTAATGCAATGCACTTACAATATCTGATACAATACCGGAAAAAAAAAGTATAACGCTCTGGTCGGAAATTAGAATCTCATATTTTTAAGATTTGATTTTTTAAAAATCGAGCCCTCAGTGCCGTTACTTGCACAGTGGTTAACTATGAGGTCTGTTTCTCTCAGCAGGACTCAGGAATTATGACGAGTCTTTCGTTATGCGATAAAAGGCAGTTTAATAACCCTCCATTCAAGTTCCTCTTTCGCTCTCACACTTTAAAGACCTCCTTCTGTGGCCTCAACCTAACATTCAAATTTGCTCGTCTTCTTTGAAAGAGGCCCATTACATAGAGTGATATATGATTATCTCCCCAAGTCTCAAGTTCAGGCTTGTAGACGGGGAATTAGTTGTCATTCCCTCTTTGCCCTCTGAACCAGTGAATGCTTGCAAGGCCAAGTGTTTGAAAAATTTCAGATGGTTGATGAGGTCATTGGAGGGGCAATTTAATAGTGCATGATGCCAGGGATTTAAGATTTTGACTTTTTTTTAAATAGGAAAACAAGGTTGCACATGACAGAATGAGTGAAAAACTGGTCCTCATTGTGTTTTTTATGGCACAGAAGTAACAGTAGAATATATTCACAGGAGTGCAGCTAATAATAAAATATGTGACGGTAGGTAGGTGCATAATTTTTGGGGTCAAGTAAAGCAGGAGTGTGCATTGCTTCATATTCAGATTCATGAATATGCACTGGTTTATGTTTATCAAAGGTCATAAGATTTTATAATGATGTATGTTTTAAACACATTAGTCGTTTTACAGAATAAACACACACCAAAGACTTAACAAGGTGGAAAGAGTCTCTGATTCACTATAAACAAAAACAGAGACCTTGAACATGTTATCTAAGAATTAATTTTTGAATGACATCACAAAGTTCCAGTTCAATAAAATACAATCGCAGAATTCTGAATCTAGCTTGCTGATATAATGTTTATCTTTATTTCTCTTTTCAGAAACTATCCTTGAGTAACTTTAAACACTTCTCAGACACTGGCATGTGTTGATAGAACAGCAGTTATAACACAGCTGTGAGGAAGTTTTTATTTTGGTATTGTGTAACAAATCTTTTTCCGTGCATCCCTACTCATCCTGTGAAGGGTTCCACGGAGATCCTATCCCAACATGCACTGTGCAATAAACACCCTTGACAGGTCGCTAGTCAAACTGACTCCCTGCATGTCTTTGGACTGTGGAGAAAAACTGGGGCAGAAATCCACATGAAAACTGTGTGAATTACACACAGGAAGGTCCTGCATGCTGCTTGATGTCTTATTAGACGGGTTTTTGGGTTTAATAGATAGCTTTAATATTTGGTAATATCTTTAAAATAAGCTCTTGCCACTGACATTGCCCTGATAATGATCAGGGATCTAATTTGCCACTGTTGTCCTCCAAGGCTTTGTAGTTAGAGTTACACAGAAGCGTACAAATATTTACTCACAATTTGAAGATAAAACTGTCTACCTAAATGTGCTTATAGCAGGAACAGATGATTGCTGGGCTGGTAGTTGGGTTTTGGGTCAGTGCACTTAACTGTGGCTCTTCATTCTGAAATTGAAGCTCATACTCTGATCTGAATACTGCGATTTTTTTTTTTTAGCAAAACTGAGATTTTCAGGTACACAACAATAAGCCACAGATCACTGTACATGTACTTATGGGGGTAACGCACTATTGCACAAAAATAAAGAGGTTTCTGGCAGCAGCATATAGTTAGTCTCTGTGCTATTTAATAAAATGGACACCATAATGCACTATTGACAGGGTTATCTATGTGACTTAACCAAATGAGATCCCTGACAACTATGATTAAGATGAACTAAAAAGAGAATAAACAACATCTGTGACAGATAAAGTGCACGTGTAAAAAGACCCATTATATCTGACATGTAGGAAAATGACTATAAATAAGCATTTACATATGTATTCCAGGGTGGATGTGTATATACTGGTGAAAAGTTTTAGAGCGCCCCAGTTTTTCATTTTTTTTTTTTTTTTACCTGAAATGCAAGTAGTTCAAGTCCAGTGAATATCTTCAAATGGTACAAAGGTAAGTGGTGAACTCCCAGAGGTTAAAAAAAAAAAGGTAAGGTTACCCAAAAGTGGAAAATGTGCATTTCAGAATTATACAAAAAGGCCTTTTTCAGGGAACAAGAAACGGGTTAACATCTTAAAGCCTTTCTGCAGCAATGGAGGTTGATCAAGCCTTGAAATTTGGTGCTGCCAAATCCTACAGCTGTCCCTACTTTTTTTGATTACTTACAACCTCTCTGTCTTCATAAAAGTAGCATTGGAACACACTGTGGCACCATACCCTCAGGAGCATTATTTGAACAGTATTGTACTGCAGAAAGCAGTGTGTCGCAATAAAAATGGCAAGGAAAAAGCAATTAACAATAGAAGAGAGATAGACCATCATAACACTTAAAATGTAGGTCTTTCCTACAGAGAAATTGCGAAGAAAGTCAAGGTGTCAGTGAGTACAGTTTTCTTCACCATCAAAGTCACTCAGAATCTGGGAGAAACTCTGACAGGAAGAAGTCTGGAAGACCCAAATCCACAGCAGAATCAGAAGACACATTTCTGAGAGTCAACAGCTTGAATCAAGAATCAAGAATCTTTATTTTCATTGTGTTTCCACACAGCGAAATTATGATTGGTGACTCCCAGCTATATATAAAACATAGAAAAAGGTACACTATGTACAAATAAAATAAAATACTTAAAAGATATAAATATGTGAACAGCCTTAGTGCACATGAGCAGTAGGACGAGTGTAAAGTGCAGTCCAGTGCAAGACTCAGTTCTTTATTGCACATAGTGAGTCTGTTGTGTGTATAAGGGGGAAATGTATTGGACAGCTCTTGGATAAAAACTGTTTTTCAGTCTGGAGGTCAGAGTTTTTTATGTTTCTGTACCGTTTCCCTGAGGGAAGCGGAACAAACAGTCCATTTCCCAGGTGGGTGGGGTCGGCAGCGATACGTTGGGCCTTCCTCTGGACCCGGCCCACATATATTGAGTGCAGGTCTGGAAGAGGACTTCCCACAATCCCCTGTGCTGTTTTCACCACCTGGGATAAGTTCTTTCTGTCCTGAGCTGTGCAGCTGCTGTACCAGACTGTTGCACCAAGAGAGAGGATGCTTTCTATTGTGGCCCTGTAGAAGTTTGCCAGGAGCTGAGGGGAGAGACCAGCACGTTTCAGCTTCCTAAGGAAGAAGAGTCTTTGTTGAGCCTTCTTCACCAGGTGAGCTGTGTTCAGGGACCAGGTCAGGTCAGATGTAATGTGGATGCCCAGGAACTTGATATTGTGAACACGCTCCACTGCTTCCCCTTTGATGAGGAGAGGAGCTGCTCTGTCCTCCTGGACCTCTTGTAGTCCACAAAGACCTCCTTGGTCTTGTTGGTGTTCAGAACAAGGTTGTTATCTGAACACCACTGAATAAGGTGCTGGATCTCCTCTCTGTAGTGGCTCTCATCATTGTCCAATATGATACCCACTACGGTGGTGTCATCAGCAAACTTCATGACCGTGTTTGTGGAGTGGATGGCAGTGCAGTCGCTGGTGAAGAGTGTGAAGAGGACTTGGCTGAGTACGCAGCCCTGTGGTGTTCCTGTGCTCAGGACCAGTGTGGAGGATGTACAGTCTCCCATTCTCACCCTCTGAGGCCTGTTGGTGAGGAAGTCCCCGATCCAGTGGCACAGCGATGTGGACTGTCCCAGGTTGTGGAGCTTCAGTGTCAGTTTGTCTGGGCACACCTTATTGAAAGCTGAACTGAAGTCCACAAATAGCATCCTCACATAGGTGTTAGAAAGATGCAGGTGGGTCAGGGCTGTGTGAAGTGCCATGGAGACAGCATCCTCTGTTGATCTGTTCTCCCTGTAGGCGAACTGATATTTATCCAGACCAGCAGGGATGACGTCCTTGATGTGCTTTAGGACGATCCTCTCAAAGCACTTCATAATCACCGGAGTCAGAGCAACAGGGCGGTAATCGTTCAGGCAGGTGACTGCTGATTTTTTAGGCACAGGCACAATGATGGAGGCTTTGAGGCTAACAGGGACTGTGGCAAGCTGCAGGTTCTTTTTCCTGTATTAGATTGCCCAATAGTAGATGAACACTCTCTCTGCTGCCAGGTGTGTCAAAAAAGCTTGCATGATAGGCGGCTCACAGGACAACAGCTTCAAGCACAGCTTAATAGTGATCGTAATAAGAAGTCTTAGTTTCAACTGTGAAGAGAAGACTTGGAGTTACAGGTTTGACAGATGGAGTTGCAGCAAGAAAGTCATTGCTACGCAATCAGAATAATAAAAAGAGGCTTGCTTGGGACATGAAACACCACCAATGAACTACTGAAGACTGGAAGAAGGTATTATGGACTGATGAATCAAAATTTGAAATCACTGGTTCATCACGCAGGATTTTTGTACACCGTCGAGCAGGCGAGAGGATGGTTCCTCAGTGTGGGACATTAACTGTCAAACATGGAGGAGGAAGTGTGATGGTCTGGTGCTGTTTGCTGGATCTGGGGTCGGTGACTTGTACAGAATGAGAGGTACCCTGAACCAAAACGACTACCAAAGCATTCTGCAGCAACATGCAGTACCCTCTGGTATGTTCCTAGTTGGTCAGGGGTTCATCCTGCAGCAAGATAATGTCCCAAAGCATAAGTCCAAGCTATGCCAGAACTACTTTAGGAAAAAAGAATAAGATGGTAAGCTGCAGCACAGTCTCCAGACTTAAACCCCATGGAGCTGGTTTGGGATGAACTGGAAAGAAGAGTGAAAGCAAAGCAACCTACAAGTGTCACACATTTATGGGAAATTCTGCAGCAGAGTTGGGGAGAACTTTCTGAAGAATATTTGATTTCCATTGTGGAAAGTATGCCATGAGTGTGTTCAGCTGTTATATCTGCCAGAGATGGTTACTTTGATGAGTCAAAAGTTTAGAGTACATTTATTTATTTTTTTTACTTCAATTGTTTATTTGTTGTATGCTTTCATTCAGAGTATAATGAGACACGAACATGCATAATTTCCAATAAAAACCTGGAAAAATTGGGGTATTCTAAAATTTTTGACTGGTTATTATATGTTACAAGTTTGTCTCATGGATCTGAAGCATTTGTACCTGCTTTGTGCTGGCAGTTAATTAAAGCATTTCATTTGGCTAATTTTCTTCTTTAATTTCAAGCTGTTAGCAGGGCTACAAACAAGATCATTCTCAATCCAGTCTGCGAGTGAGAGATCACAGGAATATCCATAGTGCCCTTAATGTTACATTTGCATTCCATCATTATGCAGGTTGCACACTACTACAATTATGAGTTTGGGCACACATGCACATATCTGTGTGCCAGTTTATCAGTAAACCTCATTCTGACGCCAAAATGAGCCAGACGTTGATATGGATGTCTAGTTTTATACCTGAGAGGAGCACCTGTGTTGGAAAATGTTCTATTATTGTCAGTTTTTAAAAAAAAAATGCGACCAAAGTTGTCACTCTCATATGTTGTCGCTGTCAGATGTGTTGACAGTGTTTGTCAATCATAATGAATCTGATTTATGACAGCTGTCAATCAAATCTTAATCAAGTTATGTAGTAGACCCTTAAAAAGCTTCTCTTACAAACCACTGCAAGAAGATTGCTATCTGATGTGAGACGTTGTGATGCGGCAAGTATGAAGTTTTGTTGTTGTGGGTTGTATGTGAAATTCCTCTGGGTCGCAGTTGTTCCAGCAGAACAATTGCCTTTGATAAAACAGACAAGAGGATTTTGAAACATTTACTGCTTTTTTTTTTTTTTATCCTTGCCAACAATAGAACGTCTCACTGCACAAGAATAAATCAAATTTCCTCTTTATAAGGATATGTAAGGAAAACATTGGATATATATATAGTGTGAATGTGTGTGTGTCTGTGTGAGTTTCTGTTAACAGCCCATAATGGCGATGACATTGTTCTGCAGATGAGGTGAGAGCAGCCCATTATATGTCAGTCTGCTTTTGCCTCCTCCTCTTGGTGCCCCGATAGGGCTCTTCTCAGTGCAGACCTGTTTTGGAGTAATGCCACAGATGGTGATGAGCCTGTGTAATCCCTGTAGATTTCCACGGTTTATAAACAGCAAGACAAGCAGCAGGTCCCGCCGATCTGAACAAACACTTCTAAATCAGGGGGTGTTTATCATGCCTGTTTGGGGTGGAGGTTGTAATTATTGCAAACAAGAGCAAACATGCAAAGAGAAATGGATTTCACAGATCTAATTGATTGGGGGAAGAGCAGTAGATTTCGTGGCTGTAACCAGCTTCCCCCTCCTGACTGCAGCATCGCATGAGACGATTAGATTTATTATAGTTTATAGCACCTGAATTATTCCTCATTTCAAATGAATTGCATTCAAAGCGATACAGGGTGCATTTCATTTCCTTGGGCTAAATCTGAAAAAACTTAAGCACAGTTGGAAATGGCTCATTGCTATGTACCTCACAGAAAACAACAGATTTCTGGCTCATAACAGTCGATACCGTGAATCTCACCCTGCATGCACAGACAGAGAGGGTGTATTGAGATAATTGACAAATTCCTTGGCGAAATGAAATGCTGCGCATGCTGAAAGTAACATCAGTGTTTGCTTTCTGTCTGGCAAAGGAATCGCAGCATTTTGATGTATTGCCTCACCCCTGTGCAAAAATACATTCTTTTTTGTCAGGTGAATTCCTTCCCAATTTTCCAGGCAACAATAGCAACATAGAGAAATTGGTTTGATCCATGACATGTTGACATTTCATTTGGAGAAATCAATCAAAAATCTACCGGCAAAAAGAGCACATGAGATGTGTCAAATGAAACTGCTGGAATCAAAAGTTTTATAGCAATGGTTTTGGAATATTCATCAAGTAAATGAGATATATCTGAGCAGCACAAAATCACAGGAGAACTAATCAAGTTTTTTTTTCTTTTTTGTCTTTCAGTGTTAGGGGTTGGTAATACCCAGGGGAAATTATTATTATCTGCAAGGATAGTTTTGTTTTCTGGTGCTTCAATGTGAAAAAAATTAACTGCATGAAAATTACAAATTGGAAAATCTAGACAATGTGTGACATTAAAAATCCCTCCATTGTCACTGTGGTGCTCTGATATCCAGTCTTTATGCTAAGTATGCTTTTGTTTTTGTGGTTCACCTTGTTTTACATGTACAGCGACTAGAGAGTCATCTAAAATTAGCAGCACAGTTTGAGAAACAGCAGGTAGTGCACCCCACTAATAGACTCTAGAGGTGAATTAGCCATTAGCTGAAAAGGCTAATTCACCTCCAAACCAGATGTCTTTGTGAAAGTGAAAGAAGTGAAATTGCAAATGGATCAGTGAAAGAGGTGTTCAGAAAAGGTTGTATTGATTGGACCAAAGTAATTGAGCAGCAATATTATACAGCTGTACTGTAAAATATTACATTTTTAGTGTATGTAATATATTCGGTAGCAAAATATAATAAAGGTTAATGTCTGTACAGGGGACATGAAACTAGAAGATGAACTTGAATTTGAAGTGTAGGTCATTGCTGTCACTTGGTGATTCTTGATGAGGTTTGAGCCTGGCAGAACACCACCTTTTCCTCCAACCGCTGGCATTGCTGCCTCCTGAATCTGGCATACAGCACAACAACAAACTCTAATATTCCTGTTGTGGTCTGACAAGCTATTTGAGCAACATAACTCAAAGTTTAAAAAAAGCTAAACCACTTTAAAATTCTGGACAAGAGTGAAAAAATCAAACATCAGCAGGCTGTTACATAGTGTATTAAACTGTCAGTGGGGTAGTTTGCTTGACCAAAAACATCATTATACAACTCTGGATTCTCATGGAGCATCTATTAGCCTGAATGCATTTCCTTACATACCATCACTTATTTATATCAGTTTATTTTACTTTGATGTGAGCAAAGCTTCTAATTGCGTGTACCTCAGTCATGATGTTTCCTTGATGAAATTTTCATTTACGTATGAATTATGCATTAGTTATGCATAATGCACCGCTGGAATTCCACTTTTTTTCTCAAAAACAAAACTTAAGAAAGTTTTTTTTTTTCCTTGGTAGTAACAACTATACATCCACTGCTTACATTTAGAAAAGCTTCTCCAAACACTATAATTTGCAAACACTACTGATCGGCGTGAGAAAAATTAGCAGACCTCTGTGAAATGTGTTGATCCTAGTGTATTACTGCACCCGCACGCATCACTCTGCTTAGGTCGAGATGCTTTACAGCCGTCTTTCAATGGTTTGCAAAGAGTGTATTAGTCATTCCTTTAAAAGCCTGAGGTAAGCAGTGGAGTTCTTAATACACTAGAGTGGACGCCAGCCACCAGCTCCAGGAGGATGTGGTGAGTGTAAAGACCTGTCATGGAACAACTACAGTGTTGTACTGCGGGAGAAAATAAGGTTGCGGTTTAAAGTAGACAACAGACAATCGTCTTTGCACATACAAATTTGACTGAGGATGAATACTTGACTTGCAGAGAGAGAAATCTGATCTTAGCTGATGTTGAGGTGACACATGAGGACTTGACAATTGCTGGCAGCACAGTTATGAGAAACATAAGGGCTTTGAGTTATGGTGGGATTTAGCTAAAAAAATAAAAACTTCCCAAGAAGCAGCTTTTAAAAAATATTTTCTTTCTCCTGTATTAGATTGCTCAATAGTAGGCTAAAAACAAATAAATAAAAGGAAGGTGCTGAACCTTTTCATTCTTTGTTGCAGATTTGTCTTTTAGAGGATTTTCTGCTAAATCACAGCCAAAAAAAAGTATAAGCCATGACAGCTCACTCATTAAAGTGATAAAATACCTTGGTTTGTTTCTTTTATATCTTTAAATGCAAACTGTAGTTTTTTATAATGATCACTAGGTCTAATAATAACAAGTTCAAACTAATTTGAATCCATAGCTATGACCAAAGATTTTACAATACGAGACGTGCGCCACAAATATTCACACACTTATCAAGACTGTTTTGCAGGTTTGTCATTTCTTCCTACTTTTGTGTGTGAAAGAGAAAGTGATGACAGAAACTGAGAGAGAAGTGCAGAGGGAGAATATGGTATCAATACTAAGATTTACTCAGTAGGGAGAGGATGTAGCGGCAGAAGCTGGCACGTTCAGAAGATTGGCAGCAGGGAACAGATGGTCAGGAGGAGAAAGGAAACATGACCAGGATGTGTAGTTATGCAAAGATAAGCAAAGGAGGTGCCGAGAGTGCTGATGAGCTATGAGACACTGGCATCATAATTCTGTGTATAACACAGCTATCCAAGTATCAAAACTTTTGGTAATGTGTGAGACTTCTAAAGAAGTCGTGCGATGCCTCTAAAACTTGCTCCTCATTGTTTCTCACTGATTGTATGATGAATAAATGCTGATAGACACCAGATGTGGTGCTTTTTCTTTTGCTTTGTGATTGATGGGGCTGTTTAGGCTTCATATATTCAGATGTAATACATCAACATATTTGACAGATTTAATCATCATACTAGCGTCGTTTAGGTTTATGTTATAGCTGCTGAATGTTGACCTACTTTGATGTATATGTTGCAGTGACATTGACGTTTTAAGAGACATGTTATTTTCTCCCAGGCATCGTAGCTATCATAACAACAGATGTATCTGAGCTTGCGTCTTCACTTTAAATGCAAATATATTAAACAGCTGTTTGCTAATGATGCTGCTTTTGTCAGAGCAGTATAATTATGGCAAACCATAGTAGCACTGACCAGCATGTTAACAAAACTGAAACTGGGGACTTGAAACCTTGGTGTTAATCTTGCGCAAGTCCATAACAAAGTGATTCTGGCCCCAATAAGCACAGAGTGAGAAATCCACCACGGGCAGCTAAATCCTAAAATCAGCCCATTTTCCATGCAGTGGTCTGTGAGAACACCAGCTGCCGTGGGCTATCGTGGACGTGAGCCCTAACACAAACCACTTCACTCTGCATAGGGCACTAGGTTTTGTTTGTATCGGTATGGATGGAGAGACGGAGAGGAGAGCGTCTGCTTGAATATGCCTCTGCACTGGTCCCACAGGGCCACCGTGTGCCCTTGAAAAGATCCTTGGATTGTATAGTTAAGACAAAAGGCCAGTATTGATTCAATTACAACAGCTCCACAGTCTTGGAGATGTGCAGTGATGATACAGTAATTACCACGACCCTCTGCAAGCCCAAAGATGACTCATCTCTCAGTAGAAGTTTCAGCAGAAAATAAGATGGGGGTCCGTTGTGTCACCATGTTTATTTAACATTTCATTTGCAATTAATGATTTGGGCTGAGGTTCTGCCCAGTCATTTTGTGATGTAAGTAATACTACACTGTATAGTGATGTTGTGCTGGGGATCTTTGTATGCACTTGTACACTGAACTCTGCTGAAATATTTAACTGAAGTATTCTCACTGTAAAAACAGTGTAATATACACTATATTGCCAAAAGTATTCACTCACCTGCTTTGACTCACATATGAACGTAAGTGACATCCCATTCCTAATCCATAGGGTTCAATATGATGTTGGTCCACCCTTTGCAGCTATAACAGCTTCAACTCTTCTGGGAAGGCTGTCCACAAGGTTTAGGAGTGTGTTTATGGGAATTTTTAACCATTCTTCCAGAAGCACATTTGTGAGGTCACACACTGATGTTGGACCAGAAGGCCTGGCTCTCAGTCTCCGCTCTAATTCATCCCAAAGGTGTTCTATCGGGTTGAGGTCAGGACTCTGTGCAGGCCAGTCAAGTTCATCCACACCAGACTCTGTCATCCATGTCTTTATGGACCTTGCTTTGTGCACTGGTGCACAGTCATGTTGGAAGAGGAAGGGGCCAGCTCCAAACTGTTCCCACAAAGGTGGGAGCATGGAATTGTCCAAAATGCCTTGGTCTGCTGAAGCATTCAGAGTTCCTTTCACTGGAACTAAGGGGCCAAGCCCAGCTCCTGAAAAACAACCCCACACCATAATCCCCCCTCCACCAAACTTTACACTTGGCACAATGCAGTCCGACAAGTATCGTTCTCCTGGCAACCACCAAACCCAGACTCGTCCATCAGATTGACAGATGGAGAAGCGTGATTGGTCACTCCAGAGAAGGCGTCTCCACTGCTCTAGAGTCCAGTGGCAGCGTGCTTTACACCACTGCATCCGACGCTTTGCATTGCACTTGGTGATGTATGGCTTGGATGCAGCTGCTCGGCCATGGAAACTCATTCCATGAAGCTCTCTGCTGAAGCACTGTTCTTGAGCTAATCTGAAGGCCACATGAAGTTTGAAGGTCTGTAGTGATTGACTCTGCAGAAAGTTGGTGACCTCTTGGCACTATACGCCTCAGCATCCACTGACCCCGCTCCATCAGTTTACGTGGCCTACCACTTGGTGGCTGAGTTGCTGTTGTTCCCACACACTTCCACTTTCTTATAATACATCTGACAGTTGACTGTGGAATATTTAGGAGTGAGGAAATGTCACGACTGGATTTGTTGCACAGGTGGCATCCTATCACAGTTCCACACTGGAATTCACTGAGCTCCTGAGAGCGACCCATTCTTTCACAAATGTTTGTAAAAGCAGTCTGCATGCCTAGGTGCTAGATTTTATACACCTGTGGCCATGGAAGTGATTGGAACACCTGATTCTGATTATTTGGATGGGTGAGCGAATACTTTTGGCAATATAGTGTATGTTTGGTTTATCTGAAATTTGCGGGCATGTTGGATAATAGGGCTTTTAGGGAATAACATGTTTATACTTTTGTGTGTTCTAAGAAAAATCTCAGCTTTCATTACATATTAAAATCCTGTTCAAGGTTTTAGATTGGAATTTGTGGAGTTATATGTTCAGCTGGGGCAGAATGAACCTGAGGTTAGATAGTTTGAATGTAGAATACGGTTGTCCTGAGGCCTGTTTCAGCTCACTAAGTTACCTGGATAACTTTTCAGAGTAACACACAGAACTGGTGCTTTTATGTCAGTATGTATTCCAGGGATATTCTGCAAAAATACTGTATATTTTGGCCTATTTTGGCTCTGATCTTGACTCACAGTGGCCTGTATTGCATATACTGAGCTGACTCACATTTCCGCTGGAAATCTATTGCACAGGTAAGCAGGGTTGAGGTCAAACAACAAATTATATTACGAGATATAAGGCTACATTTGTGTAATACCTCAAAATCACTTCCTTGTACTGCACCAAAATAGAGAAACACCTACAATGTAATGCAATCAAATCCAATAGCCATTTGCACTCCCTGTGTTATTTGTGATTCTATCATCCTACGCAAACCTTAGGGAAAAAAAATAAACCGTTATTTTTATCTGGTATCCAGAAATGGAGAGCATCTTCTGAGGTATTTTGTGATATCACAGATGCCTAAATCTAGTCTAGAATTATAAAATGTTTGCCCGAGTAAAAACAATATTTAAATCCAATATATTTTACAGCCTGCAACTGCCAGTGGCCCATAGACTGCCAGGAGATTTAACCTATATTCAATGATGAAAAAGAGCAGAGTGGGACATTCTCGGGAAAAAAAAAATCCAAAACCTTTGAGGATGAAACCGACTGCAGGATAGCATTTACAAAAATAACTGACCAATCTTGTTTAAGGGTGCTTAGCAAACAGTATTGAGTGACTCACATGTAGCATTGAATTCACATACGTCAAAGAACCATAGCCTTCAGGATAAATTAAGCTTGAAATGCTACCTTTTTGTTAAGGAGAGACACTGATGCAATTCTGTTCATTCTGGATACTGGTGGCCTGTGATGATGTTGTACTGTGTTGCTCCAAGTTCTGTCACACTAATTAATATCACTAGAAAGTTTAATAATGACCAACAGGCAAACCACATTAAGCGTTTTTCAAAATCATAATTCACCCAGGGGAATTTATATCATCTATTACAGAAAACTGTAGTGGAAGTGCCAATGATTACATGGCTGATGAAGCTGCATTGACTATTTAAGGTCTAGATTATTAAAAAAAGATTAGATTTGTCTGTATATCTGTAGGTACACAAAGCTGAATTTCTTTTAATTTAATTATCACTCCTCCTGCCTTTAGCTTTTTGCATTTTTAGGTTTGATATCAGATCAGGCAAATCCACGGTTATACTTTTATGTTAATGTGAACTGTATAACAATCATGGTATCCCCAGACAAGACATTCGAGTAATTACTTCTAATTCTAGCACATATAATGACATTTTTAATAGAGTGCTGACTTGCATGTTGTTTGCCTCTTGTAGGAAAGCCATTATAAATGTAGCTGATTTCACTATCCCATCAATAAGGCAATAAACATATGGGATATTATTCCCAGCAGCCATCAACAGCAAATATTCTTAGAGCGATAAGAAAAAGGCACAAAGAACATAAAGCTCTCGTAGCATGCTGTTTAATTTCAAGCTATACAAAGCTTGAGAGAGCAGCTGTTATTTCCCAGTTGAGCACCGATAGAAAAAAATAACGTATATTTGTCTGACACACTGGATTATGAAATGTTATATTCAAAATTATATCTAAAACTTTTCATCTTTTATCTGGATTTTGTAGACTGGTGCACTATCTATTGCTTGAATGACAAAAAGACTGACACAGTCCATGTCCTGATCCCGAGTTCAGCACTTCACCCAGAATGAACCATTTACATAAAGCATTCAGTCTCCACGACTGCTTTCATGTCCTTTGTGCACAGAGTGTGTCTGGATTAGTTGTTTTCCGATCGGCGAGGAGGATTAAACGCTATCAGTGACAGGTTAATGCATATTAATGTAATTCATCTTTGTCTAAACTTTTTGTCTTTCCTTTTGTTTTTATTTCTCTTGTGGACTTTGCATGCTTGAACTTGAATGAAGCCTTTTTAAATTGCATTGTCTCATAACAAGTAGTTGGGATTTCCAAGAGTATAGCCAGTGACCTTGTTAAATCTGACAGTATACACAACTGGGCATTTAAAATAATACAAAGTACCCAGTGTATGCATTATAATACCCCAGAGATGAACGCAAAGAGGAACATGCTCCTCTGCATTACAGATGTGTCAGCACCCCGTGCTTTTCTGCTGAACCCACATAGTCAATAAATTCTCGCTGTTTAAAAGGTGCATGAGTAGAATTCTTCTCTCGAAGATCTAATGAAATGACGAGGAATTGACCTTCAGGACACATGGGATTGATTCTTTACCACCATCCTCATGGTAATTGGCTTTGTATAGTTCTGCTCTGAATCATAAGTGAGTTGTATAGATAATGTATGTCACACAAGAGCACTCAGTCCTTCAAGGTTTACAGTTCAGAAAGGCATCAATGGTACCACAGGGATCAGACATGTTTCCAAGTTAAAAGGCTAAAATGCAGCATCAGCACACAAAACTGAACGAGAGGCACATCTTAGCAAAATGTTCCCATTCGACCTATTGGAATTAAAAGCTGAAACTGATTAGAACCATGCTTTAAAAAACACCAGGTTAATTTCTTGTTTGACAATGAAAATTAGTGATCCCACTGATTACTTGTTTGGATAATGAATTTTGGACCTTTATGTGTCATTTCCATTTATCTCCACTGACAGAAAAGACTCAAAAGCTGGCACTGTATTTTCAGCACCGCAGCTTTTCTCAGGTGGTATGGCCAGGTCAGCAATTTGATTTGAAGTGGGAGTGGCGTGGAAGGCCACAGTGCAAAATTGAACCAAATTCGCCCAGCAGCATGTTAAACCATGTGTAAAATCCCAGCGATCGGCTTAGAAAACGATCCCTGGCTGGAGCTGCCATTTCCCCCCACCTCTGTCTTTAGGGATGGTCACACTCGCTTCTCTGCACCACTCATAGGAAACCTTTGAAGGAAGAAGGATATCCAGGAGCCCATTAACCTCCCCTGCGTCTGTGCACCGATTCCCGACACGCACCCAGACATCAGGTCACAACCTCTGGGAAAAGCAGCCGCCTTCTCGCACGACGTGGGGCAGGTCTTTTGCTTTTTTGTTACAGACCCTTCTACATGCTGTCCTTTTCATAATATTTCCCAGAAACACACTCAATGCACAATGCAAAATAAATAAATAAAAAAATAAATAAAATTCCCAAGTGATAATATGAGTCGATTTTGCAGTGGCAGTTATTTTGAGCTGTCTAGTGTTGACTGCAGGCTTGTTTCCCTGCTCATAAAGCTGCCGTGGCTCAGGGGTAGCTGTTTAGAACTGTCTAAAAATGTTAAATTAACTCTGCTGGCTGTGGGCTTATTCTAATACATTAAATCACTGGCATGGTGATTTTTACACTCTTGTAGCTGCAGCTCACACATTGAGTAGGGATCATCATCAGGACTGAGCTTTGGAGAAATACTGGATCTGTGGTGGCAGCTTATGGTTGTATATTTTTGTGATATACTAAGAACACATTCCTGCATTAAAAGGGGTTTATTGTTATGATCTGACATTTGCAAAATCACAAAATGTGATCACAGGATTACTGATGTAAGAAGGCAACTGTTCCAAGGTGCAACTGTTTTGACAGTTTACCAGAGATCAGAACTATTTCTAGGTGTTCTCCATTGGTGAATCGTCTTCATTAGTCAAAAAGCGTGGGCGGGACTCTTGCTCTCTGCAGCGAGTCAAAGAGAAAGGCAATAAAGGGAGGCAGGAGCTGCACTTTGCCGACGAGCATCTCTGCCGTCCTGCTTCACCACAGTGATCACTGCCCCCTGATCTGCGAAAAAATACAACAGGGACTCCACTGACAAAAAGAAAAAGAGGCACAGAGTTCATCCATGTAACTCCGCTCAGTCAGAAAACTGCACCGTCCACCTGGATAAGTCCATCTTGACAAGAGGAGAGCTAAAGAGAGAAAAAACAGACAAGAGTCGAGTGGAGTGTTGCCGTGAAAATTGTGAAAGGAGAGAAAAAAAGAGAGAAGAATATGATTGTCAAGCAGCACTTGATCTTCATCCTTTACAGCCTCTGTGCAAACGTCTTTAAAGGTGAGCTGGATGTTGCTGTATAGACGGGCGTGGTGTGCGGGGAGGTGGCGGGGAGCTGCGTGGAGTGGAAACATCAGAATGTGATCATGTCGCACGTGAGCGCAAGTGTTCGGTGCAGAAAGCGGCGATTTTCCTTTAAAGCGATGTGTGTTTGCGCAGCAGTTTTGGGGCTGCAGGACGGCTGTCGTTGTCTGCTGTCAGAGCCCGGTGTGCTGGAATGCCTGGAAGTTGAATTGTGCAGCGCAATGCAAAGCAGAATGCGGCTGCACAAGTTTCTGTGTCGGGGACAACTTGGATGTTGCCCCCGCTTTGAGATGAAGTGACAGATGATACTAAATAATAGCGTCAGTTAAGGGAAACATCAGGCTGCGGGTGGATGTGCGGTTTCTCTGCTCATCCAGTTATTCTCTGTCCCCTGAAGCTGACACCGAGGCGCCAAAGGTTACTGCTGGCTGTGCGTCTTGGATGCGGAGTCCTGTGTCTTTCAGCGAATCATTGCTGAGCGGTTTAAGTGATTCCAAACGTCCTTTTTGCACCAGTGAGGTGACGAGAAGGCTGCATTTGAGTTGAGCTTTTGTCTCCAGCTCAGCCGGTGTGCGCACCGTGTTAAGTGTAGGCACAATAGTGTCTGCGTTTGTGCTTCTGTGTTTGTGCGTATGTGTGTGTGTGGATTCTCCAAAATGCATTACGCACTCTGCAAGCCGTGCAGTCGCTCATTCAAAGTTGGCCAGCTGAGGGGACGCAGGTGAGGCTGTGTGATGTTTCTCTGCAGCGAGGCGTCGGTGTCTCCTCATGACAAGTCCCCAACTCCCCACAGACCGTCCCGCTCTTGGACATGCTTGCGCAGCCACCGCCCTATAGGCGACCAGTGCGCAGAACGCCTACCGGAAGGGGAGAGGACGCTGTCAAAGGGCTTCATATGAGAAACTACCAGATCAAAGCAGTGACAGCCCAGTTTAATGAAATACTGTCCCAACTTGTCATTGAAGACATTGTCAGTGCTTGTTCAGTTCATTAACAGCAATAATGACTTATGATCAGAGGGATCATGTCCATAAAACTGGAGTTACCCAGAATTCTACTGATTCAGTGTCAATGTCAACTGTTTTTATTGAGGCCTATCAATGATCCCAGTCCCAGAACCAGCACAGACCATCATATCATGAATATCTCTGACTCAACTCATGAAATTTCCACATTGCATCATGGCATTAAAAATCAGCCCTCAAACGAGTTTTCAGTATCTGGAGTGTCAAATATTTTTAGCCCAAGTGTTGGTATGTGTTGAAAAAAAAAAAAAACACACGGCCTGTACTCACATTCACTAAGATGGTAAGCAGTGGTGATTGAATAAATCTCCTGAGACCGGCTTGTAAATTTCTCTTTAGATTACAAAATATGTATTCATTTCGCATTGATGCATGTTGCCTTTGGCATTCTCGCTGTTTTTTTCTCCCTTCAGTGAGTTTCCCCTCCACATGTTTGCTTCATCTCACTGAGCTTTCCTCCAACTCGTGGTGCCATGATGTGGTATATACAGCTGTGGTCTGATGACACATTCCAGCCACATCTGCCTCCCGCTATGTTCCCTCAAGACATCCCCCCTTTGGAGAGGATTGTGATTGGAGTTAAATGGCCATGTGTGATTTTGCATGTTTTGTAGTTCATTAACTTCAATCTGTGTAGTGTTACTAACTGCTAATTTATGGTGGTTTTGCAAAAATAAACCTTCAGATGATTTTTTTTTTTTTTACTGTCTGGGCAGCCATTGCCATCAGTTCAAGTCAATGTAGTATGAAAATGAACCTTTTTTTTTGTTTTATCGTTACTTGCTACTGCATGTGAAACCAGCAGCCATTATGGAAACCTTCCCTTCACGATGCCTTCAAGGATCCTCTGGTATCTGGGATTTGAGAGTTGGCCTCCAAAAAGCACAGCATTCATAAGCTATGTTGAAATCTATTCAACTGAAAGAAAACATCATGGTAAAAGGACGTGAAATGAATTCTATAGCATCTTCTCTAAAGGTTGTTGGCAGCACACGTTGTACACAGTCAAACAGAAGACATTTTGAAACATTACAAAACAAGAACAAATTAGTTGACTCATGAGTAAGAGTCCCAGGTTTTCTTTCTTAAGCTTTCTTAAGTTTCAAGTTCCTGCTGAAAAAAAATGTAAATTTGTACTTAAATGAGTGAAACAGTAGGTTGCTTGAAAAGTAGGAACTCAATCTAAACACCTATTTTATCCTTTTGGAAATGCTTGGAAATGATCCGATGTGAATTATGGCTATATAGAAAACCACTGGCATAGTTGGTTTGGACCTGCCTGGATGCTCCATCTCAAACTTTAAATTTAAATGTCAGATGCAAATTATTGATTTAAAATTTCTGTATAATGCCAAAAATCCTAATTGGAATATTTCATTATTGCATGATTATGCAGTTGACATCATAGTTTATTTCTTTTCACAACTAATTACATGACACTTTTTACACTTTTTAAAGGACAGCGTATTCACTTTTCTTATATTGTGATTACAACAGTTGGGGTCCAAATGATGCTTTTCCTCCTTCAGAGCCCATCACTAAATACTTTAACATTGGCAATAATGAGCTGCAAAGGTGCACATGGCTTGCACATGGATCTTTTTACTGTAAAGCTTTTAACATCATTGGCTAACGCAACAGTTTTGAGAATATAAATATACAAGAAAGGAAAGCTAACCCACTTTGCAACAGATTTGGGTTCATGAACAGAGACAGAGAATAGGGCACGGAGAGTTTTATCGTCTTGTCCAAGAGCCCTGCTAAGATAGTGCCCACTTCAAGGGCTACTTTAAATATTAATGCTATGAGGCCTAAGTTTAGACACATGAAATGCCCAGGCTAGTGACCTAAAAGTCTAAAACGTAAAAAAAAAAAAATTATGCTGTGGGCATCTGAGAAGTCAAACAATGAATGAAACAAAGAGCACGCACCAGAAAGGCAGCACAGCGACGCAAATGTTCAAAAGTTTTAATCTGCATCGGGAGCAATATCTGCTGTAAAATAAAAAGAGGTTGGAAACGACAAGATACAACAGCCACATATTGCTTATATATAAAAAAAAAAAAAACCAGCAGCAGTTTGTGATTAGTTGTAATATGAGGAAGATATTCACAGAATTTGAGTGTTAACAGGTCATTTTGAATTAAATTTTTATAAAAAAAAGCTGATGTGTAATGAGATCTGGTCCGGCACTAGGCCATGGCTTAACCTTTCACCACATTTCTCTGAAGCCTATGCACACTTTCTGAGATGTCATGCTCTCTAACAGACAAACAAACAGATGGAACTGAAAACATAACCTCCTCGGCATAGGTAATAAGGTGCAGCATCTTCTGTGTGATCGCGGCCTAATCGACAGTTAAATTGCAGTGCACCGCATCACACACTGCAGTGATTCTGTAGACAAGACTTCAGCCTCAGCAGCTCTGTTCATGCTCCATAATGCCGAGAGTCATTTCATGCAGACTCATCCTTCTTAGAACAACTACACTATTAGTATTTTTGCTTAAATGCATTGCTGGCCTCTCATTTATAACTGCAGCCTATGGAGTGCTATGCTGTCCAAATGTTTAATGTGCCTGCGTGATGGAATATATTAATTCTTATGTGGAGGTAATGCATATCCATTGCACCTCTTTATTGTGCAGATTGCCTCCGTGCTGCCTCTGAGCGTGAGGTGCTGTTGCCCCCGTATGTGCACCGGTGGGAACTTATGTCACTCTGTGAAGTGTTGGTGTATCATTATGCCATCACAACATGTTTCACCAAAGGCAGCTAATGAAGACACCAGACAGACTTGTCAGAGACAGTTATCAGGTAAGATGGCAGGCAGGCTAGTAATGCTAATTAGCCATGTGGTGCAGGTGTACTTAGTTTCTTTGCAGACCTGTGAGCAAATTGTGTCATAGATGTGAGTTTTATGATTTGCGTGTTTCTTTGTTGGCCACAGAGTCTCTGGTTCAGTCTGACATTCCTTCTAAAGTGTTTCATCACTTCTTACGGAGCCCAAAAAGCTCCCATACCACCAAGGGAACTTTTCTTTTGTTTGAGCATGGAGTCTTTCATCATTTCTTATCTCATCAGACAATTTGGCAAATACAACCTGGAGGTGACATTTGAACGTTGGTATGTGTTTGACCATAATGTGTGGGGGCAGTAATGAGGGCAAAGCGGAGAATAAATGAAAGTGTCTCTTCTTTTTTTTTTTTCCCAAGGATTTAATCTTGTATCAAAACCACGGACATCAAAACTACAGACAAAGAGAGACAAGGAGGTTGAGAATGAATAATTCCTTCATAATGCAAATGAAAAATTTCTTTGCTGATTAGGGAGGGAATTGAGGCTAGTCATTAAATATGCAAAACCATCTTGTAAAGAGTTTGATATTTCCTTTAAATATTGGCGTAGGAGCAGAGCCATCCATTTTGGAGGGTTAAGACCCCTATTGTGAATATTAAAGGAACAATAGAGCAGGGTGTCACTTCATGCATACTAGTCCTTGCAAATATATGAGATAAAATGCAGCATAAATGTTATAGAGCAGTTAGTAAAAAGTTACAACTAAAACGGAATATTTTAGGAAATGTCAAACTCTATAAGACCAGACTAGATCCCAGAACACACTGATGACCAGCAGGCCCTTGTGTAGTTCCTGAAATAACATGTGGTGTGTAATAATGTGTCTGAAACAGCATTCTGGTGATTTGCAGTTGTTTTATTATGATTCAGTAATTACATTCACACAATATTACAGTGTTTGTATTTGCATATTTTTGCAGGAAGGCAATATCTGAAACACAGATGTGCTGAAAATCCAATCCAATGCTCTTTCAAAAATGAGAATTATGTTATGCACTATACATGCATGCATATTAACGCATATATTACATATTATATTGTAAAACATTTTATTCATTAAATGATTTCATTTGCACTCATCCTGATGGAAATTCCAACAGACAGGCGATATAAACAGAGTCTTTATTTAAATATTTCGGTCAGTATACATGTGGTTGAGTGGCACCCCTCACACATTTGCACTTTCAACGCTATAACAGTAAATATTTATCATGTATGAAAACAAAATTCTATACATCAGAATGTCAGGGCATCAAGGTTTAAATAAAGCACCAAACTGTCTCCTTCTAGCTTCCTTCAACAGCTTTTTGGAGTTTAAACCACATGACCGATTATAGAATTCAGTGAGGAGTCGTCATTTCTACCATTAGAATGCGTAATTCCAGGAGCAGCTTTCAACGCTCCAACAGTGGACATAGATATGAATAACTGTCCCGTCTGCACAGTCGATTTGTCATTTTGAGCGTACTATAGGATGGCAGTTGCTGCACCAGCTCTCATTTCGTTTTTGCGAAAATTGAGTTCTGTTTCAGCTTGGATCTGGGTGTATTGAAAATCTCTTGAAATGAATACATATTGGACCCAAGCAAAAGTGAACCCCAAAGTGTCACACACTGTGAGACACAGGGAGCCTCTGAGATGTATGCATGGGCGCATCTCCTGTGGGTTGGAATAATCAGTCAGCAGGAATAAGCTGGCTGAGCTGAAGGCAAGGTATGGCAGAGGAAGGTGGTTTACATTCAAGGATACCCGTTCCTCACCGCTGAGGGTTAGCTTATCCCCGCAGAATGTCTCCCAGCTGCCGAGCGCTGGCTCTGGCACTGTGCTATATACCACCTCAAATGATAATCCAGTAAAGGGGACAAATGTGCTCTAAAAGAGCTGCTGCTGCCCTGCTTGCTTTCTGTTGACAGATATACATCTGTAAGGATAAGCCTCAAGCCAGAGGCAAATGTGCTCAGACAAGTGGGGAAGGGGCTTTAAGATTAGCTGCTCGCTGCCTCAACTATATGCCACGTGCTGTCAGTCTCCCTTTGCCATCCTCTTTGTCATAGCACTTTTACACACCATGCCCCCTCTGAGTGGTACAAGCTTAGCAATGAAGCTGATAGACTGTAAGGGCAATTACACTATTAAAGATTATTTTGACCCGTATTTCAATGAGAAAAGGTTAAAAGATTTCTTCTACTTGCCAAGAAGTCTGTCTCAAGATACTTGTGATAACTTAAATACCACAATTGGACACGCTGAAAAGTGGTTAAAGCAGTGCTTACATCAATCTCAGGCTCCTGAAGAGGTGCCTCTGTTCACAGACATTAAAGGGGTTTCCGACATAAAACCCAATTTACATGCATCCGTAGGATCTCAAACAGCTGAGTCAATATATCTAAATATTACCTGCTTGCTGCTAAAGCTGGGACCCAGACAGCATTTGAAGCGTTACGTCATCCTATAGCAACGGATAAGTTTCATACCTGCATTGGGTTGACTTCATAGCTAGGATTTTATAATATCATTTGCAACCACGTTCAGCATTAGAATAAAATGACTGGAAGTTTGTGATGCATGTAACTGTACATTCCACCCAGCACAATGCAACTGTCAAACTAATTTATTTAAGTAAAAAAAGTACTTTTTCAGATAGCAGTGTAAACTCAAACGAACTGGAGGCTATACTTTGTATTTATATACTCCACTTTATTTACACCAACTTAATATTCAGGACTTAACTCGCTGTCTCTACCTAAAGCTACTATATCTTAATGTCTTAATGTTGCACTCATTTTACTGTTTTTGTGGTGCAAAGTTGAACATCCTCAGCATGAAGAAGGATCAGAAAAACTGATTGCAGAAGTGGGACAAAATTATTTCTATTATTTATTTACAGTGTCTTTAGGCCCTTTGACTCTTTAATGGAGAACTACATATTCTATTTGCAGAAAAAGGAAATATTTTTCATCTGAAAGAAAAATTCTACATCAAACATTATTTGGAGATTGGAATAAAACTAAAATCTTGTTGAATTTTTGATGAATGAGTTTCCACTGTGCTGCTGGAAAAGGTGGTAGGCGTCGCGTCTGCTCTGCAAAAGGTTTATGCATTCCCCACATTTCGGTATTGTGCCTGAAATGAAGCCTATACTTCATTTTATGCCCATTTGCAGTGTTGACCTTTACCAATCTCTCTTGGCCCTCATCTCTGTTGAAGTGGGCTTTGTGCCCGACTTTGGATGAGCCTGTGAATCTCATTTACCCTGTGTGATGATCTCCCTTTTCTCCTTTTGCTGCAGTCTCTATGAACAAAGTTAATATTTTTTTTTGTCCAGAAATGACCGTGGATGTTGTACTACCTAGAGGTTATGCCACCTTTGTTTTCTGCTGTCTTTGAATGTGCTTTTTTGATTAATAACATAGATTTGCTTAGACAAAAAAAAAGTGTGCAAATGAAAGTGGCAAAGATGTTCAGTGCTGAATGTTCAGAGTAAAATATCGGGAGCATCATTATGTGGTTTCTATAATAGATGTCCTTTTCTGCTTCTGCTGCGAATTGTTGGGAGGCTTCCAAAAAGAATGATGGACTGTCTGAGGCATCACACTGCAACCGAACACCTGGCAACCTGGCCACAATGTGGCCATGCTTGTTTTGAGTTATGTCAGGGTCATTTCTGAGAGTGCAAACAATGTGGACAATAAGCTGGGGAGCCTTTGTTTACTGAAGTGTACATTTTATTTCATATATGGCTACGAACCCTTAGCAGGCAGCTGTTTGTAGCTTTGGAAAATGACATTTTTATAATATAAAGTTAATAAAAGCATTCAGAGCTACAGGTGCATATTGAAGTGGTACATATTGGTTTTTAAAATATAAGTTATTAGGAGTGATAATATTATGTTATTTGTTGTAATGTGTTTAAATACTATTTCATTCATCATATGAATTGTGGAATGCGATGTCGAAAATGTAGTTCTATTCTAATTGAGGCTGCAACTAGTGATTAATTTCATTTTTTGATTAATTGTTCATTGTACTAAATGTGAAAATACACATTTTCTCACAGCAGAAAATGATGTCTTCATATTTTTTTGTCTGATCAACAATCCAAACCAAAAGATATCCCGTTAATGATGTAAAACAAAGAAAAGTAGTAAATCAAAAGCAGTAACAAGTGACTGTTGTTCATTTTTTTCCTTGAAAATAGCTGAAATAATTAATTAGCAAAATAGCTGCAGCACCATTTTATGGCAGTCAACACACCAATTAATCCTCTAATGATTTCATCTCTAGTTGTGACTGTAAACACTTCGTATTCTCACATCTTACTGAAAATGCTCTTTTGAAGACAATGTAAAGTTCAGCCATACATCCCCAAACATATTGGAAAAATGGAAACAATACAGTGTGGCGTAAGTGCATCTTAAATGACCGCGTTCACTCCACTTTCAGGATTTAATGTTTCTATTTTCACGTATCAACGCAGAAAGTCCGTCAGTCGGTAGGATTTTGTATCACTGAGTTGCTGTGCTCATAAAGGCCCCTCAGTCGAGCAGTCAGGCTGGACGTCTGAGCTCCAGATAAAGGAGACCCTGTTGCACTATCTTTTGAAATTTGATAGCTTGCTGGAATAAGTCACACATTTCATAGACCTGTAAGCGGCAAATCATGGCAAATGTATTTATTTATTCCTGGGTAACGTTTTGCATTTTATGGCTTTATGATTTGATATGGTTTGTGCACAACACGAAAATTAAAGACCCCGAAAATAAATAAAAATGATGAAGAGAGAAACCTGCTAAGGACAGATCGTTGACTTGTGAGACGGGCTTGTAACCATTTGTTGGGGCAGAATGAAAACCATTCATATTCTCAGCTCGCTGAATCCCTCTCAGGGTCACAAGGAGCTGTAGACTATCCGAGCATACATTTTGCAGAATACAGACGGGTGCACCTGGCAGGTCACCTGTCCATCACAGAGGCTCTCATACACTGACCGACTATATCGTTCATGTTGCAAGGCAATTTAGTGTCTTCAGTCCTCTTCAGACTTTCACGCCTCTAAATTTGGGAGGAAACCTGCAGGAACTTAAGAAAAGCACGACAATGTAAAGAGCACACTGTTCAAACTTAACAAAGAGGGCTCTAATTAAAAGCGTCTTCATGTCAGGAAGCATTATGCAACATTTTCTCATGTGTTTTTGTTTTTTTCTGCTCCCAAGTGGTGTTGTTATTGCAAGGTAAGAAACATGACCATTTAGGTTTGTGAGAGCATTTATAAAAAAACTTCCCGCAGTCTAACCTGTTTATTTTCTTAAAGCAATAAAATTTCCCAGATTCATAAAGCAGACTTGCTGCTGCTTATGAGTAAATGAATTCCTATTGCGACTGTCAGCAGAACATGCAACATGCATCTTCACAGTTTTTACTGCAATGTATGCGAGTTGCATGAAATTGCTTATTGATTGTTAGAACAAAACAAACAAACAACACAACACATAGGAGACTCCTACATATGGAACACGGCTGTTTTCCAGGTTGGCCCTAGATGACAGTTCACTGCTATTCTTGGTAACCACATATATTAAAGCACATGGATGGACTAAAATCTGCATTTCAAAAACACACACACATATTATACAGAACATATATGACTAATTGTTGCAGATAAGTCATAAGCCAGTGCACAATATCTACCATTAATAACACATATACATATAGTAAAAATCACTTGTTCAATCAATTGTATATTGCCACTAATGCATGTTAGCCAGACCTGCTAATGTTTGCACAAATGGTCAGTCTAAACTTTAGGGTAAAAATGTTCAACTAATTTAAAAAGACAACACCACTGCTCATATGGTTGTTCATTTAAAACAGCAAGAGTTTTACTGGAAAATGTTTCATGCTACTGTCTACAGAAGAAACTGTAAAGAACAAAAAAATTCAGCTCTTGTTTCAATATAACAACCAGAAAATTATTTTGTTCTGTGAACCTGCTTGAGTTAGACGCCATCCCAGAAACCTAACTTTAGAATAAAGACACAAAAAGCACAAACTTAAGCTCATGCATGTTTATACCCTTTTATTGACTTCCTCTTTAAAGGCTTCCCACAGGTCTCTAAAGCTGGAGTGTAGAAACTGAATGCAGGCATATTTGCAAGTGAAGGTGGGGGATAAAAGCACTGAAACTCATGTCCTCATAAAGAGGGATCAGCAGTGTGAACGGGAGCTGCATACCGATGCAAGAGATGCCAGTGCTCAGAGCCAGAGAGCATGCTTTGCTGAAAAAAAAAGCCTTAAAGCTGCTAAGCTGAGAGCAAGAAGGGGAAAGGAAGAGAATGTGTGAAGCAGGGAGGCACACAAACTGCAAAAAAGCGGTGAGAAGTGTCATTGTGTAAGATATATCTGCCATTTCCTTCATCTGCTGTGAGTAGGAAACTTAAAAGGGGTTACTGCGGTTATAAAATAAAGGTTAAACCATTACGTGCAGCATAATGTAGCACGCTGCTGTTGCCAGATTCACTCCTGATTTTGGTGGTTTGGTATGACTTTTAATAGAAGGAAATCTATGTCTATGCTTCTGCCAGCTGTGGCCAGAGGTATGTTTTCAGGTTGTCTGTTTCATTTTCAGAATTGAAATATCTCATTTGCCGCAAAGGATTCAAGGATAAATCGATTAGAGCTGATTGGTCAGAGAGGTCAGAGGTCCTTGTAACCTTATGTTCGTCCCGTTTTTGTGAACATGATGTCAGAACCGCATGGAGGCAATTTTTTATCACATCTTGCACAAACATCCACTTGACCTTAGGGATGAACTGGTTTAAACTGGGTGGTCAGATGGCAAAGATCATGGTCACTATGATCTCACAAAACACCTTTTTGTCCATTATTCATTCACCTATAGTGAAGAAATTGCACACAAATGTCTAACAGGATAAAATGATCAAGTGATGACATTTTACATCCGAAAGGTCAAAGGGCAACGTCGCTGTGGCATTTCAGCGAAACCACTTTTCTGGCCATTATCCAACACCGTAACTCAGAGACAGAATGGGAGACTGTGACCATATTTCACATTTGGTCAGTTACTGAATTGGTGACACTAATCTTGGGTGTCCACCTTGAAACGGCAGTGATTGTATAGATCTCTTCTACTGTGGAGTAGAGAAGGTCTATACAAGGATGTGTATGAAGCATCCACATTTTAGTATTTGCAGCTGCTTTGAGGCAGCATCTATATTTGAAGAGTTAAATACTGAATCAGTGCTACTGGCCAAACATGTGAAACATCCAAGGAATTTTCCTCCATTTTTTGGTTTCTCACTTGCCTACTTCAAAGTCTTCACTACATGTGTTATATGAGTGTGGACAGACATGGATGCAAACTGCAAAATGACTGCTTGGCGGAGGCATAGAATTGGCATTTCTAGTTATTTAAAGATTTATGTGAGGAAAGAAAGCTTAGGATTTGTAAGGAAATGAATCCAAATATTAGCGAGGAGCAGTACAATTAGTAAATCTAGCAGACCACATATTATTGGCAGGTGGAAACAAATTTCACCACCTGACTGTTGCATGGGAACGACAGTCTGGGGGTGTGTGACAGAAATCTCTAGAGTTTATTCCCCTGTGTATTAGCCTACGCATAATGATATACTGATTTTACTATGTGCAGTGAAATAAAGCATAAAGGATGGCAATTAGTTTAATTTCATACAGTTTAAGTACACCACAGTATACGCTGTGCTCTGCAGTTCACTCAATTCAATTAATTACATATTCTCTCTGAGAGTTTGAATATGTTAATGATACCTGCTGTTGTTTACGTTGGGCTTTCGGTACACACAAAGATGACATTTTTACCATAGAGAGGCTTTGCTGTGTAATTGTAGAACAGGCTATTACCACCAATGAGTCATAAGGGCTTTAATTTAAAACAGTGTCAATGACCTTGCAGTCTGACTATCTAAATCAAACAACTCCCGGTGTACCTAGTTTTAGCAGGGTCATTGTCCTTCTAAAACCTTGCAAATTACTTTTTTGCAATTATATCTTCAAAGTGATTGTGAGCAGAGGTTGAAGTCAAAATTATATGCAAGAAGGTACCAACTCAAATGAGTATTGGAGTACAGTAAGAAATGTGATGGCAAAAATGTTGGCACCAAGTCCGACATTGTTGAACTAGAAAAGGTTACTTGTTCCTAGAAATCTTTTTTCACACAATGCTGCAGTTGCAAAGACACATTCATCCAACTTTGGTGATCTTAATCCAATGGTGATGCTTTTGCAAATTATTAAAAGGCTTCAGTATGTATCCCAACCTTGGCATCAAATATATAATGCTGTCATTTAGGACTCATGGTCAAATATTTGTGCCCAAAGTTTTTCAGCAAACTATTTTTTTCTACCATTTTTAAATAAATTCATTGCTTATTTCAAAAGCTGTCACACAAAATATTCAGGGTAACCTCTTCTATTGTCTGGTTTTGTTTTACCAACTAGTTCAAAACCCAAAGACATTCAGTTCACAGTTACGCAGAAGAGAAAAGTAGTAAATCCTCACATTGGAAAACCTGGAACCAAAGAATAATCTAATTTTTTTACTGGAAAAATGACTTAAATGAATAATTAATTATCAAAATAGTTGCATAATAATTTTACTAATCATTTCATCTCTTGTAAAAACTTCATTAGTATCATAAAATATCTAATACCATTAGAGCTTTTTACTTTTCAATACTGCCATTTAGAAGTGAACTGGCATTTATTTACCGTACATAAATTTGATTTATGAAACGGAAAAAAGCGCAAGCATTAGCTTAATAACAACATAAGAACTGCCGACCAGTTTTTCTAACAGTATGAACTCTGAGCCCACTAAGACTCCAGCTTTCACCATAGTCAGCTATATCTGCTATCTGTTAGAAAATACCACAGGAAAGATGTACTTTTTGGGATTGCACTGCTGAAATAGCAGGATATAAAGCCAGGATGGAACATACAATAAGCTCTTCTAATGGCCAGTCTGGATAGACCCTGCCTTTTATAGACTCAGAGATGATTATACATTTAGTATCCTCCAGTTGTGGTGGAGTGTGAGGACATCCAGTATGTACCAGGTGACCTTAACTACTGGAGCTGGAGCATCCCCCAGATAATGACCACTCTGAACCCCAGGAGCAGGGCTCATCACCTCATAAATACAGGGACCATATGGACTCTTGGTGGAAAGCTGCCGACAGTCACTTTTCAAATGGACACATACTTGTAGGAGGCTTTTATGCTGTCAAAAAAAGGCTTGGTTGGCATTCACAGGTTCATGAAAGCTGTGTTTTGTGGAGGCTGCAGTTCAGTTTCGCTGGCCAAATGGCAGATGCCTCTAAAAATGGAATGCAATTTTTGAATGGTGTTCTCAATTGGAAGAAAGCGATATGGTCAGATACTGACCGAGTCTGTGGTTATGGAAAATTGCTCGTCAGTGTTAAAGTACTTCTTTTCAGTGCAAATTCAGGGTCACTGTGTAACAGATAATGTTGTATTTCTATTTTCCAACAAGGCAACATCACCAAATTTGTAACCAATCTGGGTTTTAAAAGATTATTTATCAAACTAGTGTTTTCTGAAACCCAGAATGTGGTAGGGAAGGAGCAGCGGGGATCTACCCATAGGTCAATGAGCCCTGGAAACTATGCTTTTTGGAAAACTGATGTGCTTTGAAATAACAAATTGATCTGTATGAAAACATTCAGGATTTTCAAAGCTTGGAGATGATTAAAAATTTAGATCCTCTTCCTTCTAAAGGGCAACAAAGTGCATGGAGTTTTCCTCCCTCTATAGTTTTAGCCCTGATTGAACAGTCCCTGTGGGAGGCAGTTTGATGTAGAAATAGGCCCTCTGGACGCAATTGCTTTCTGTGGTGGTGACAAACCGACCAGTTATGTGATGCTGAACTGCAAGTACTCATATGACTACCGGGGATTACCAATCTACAATCTGAAGGTGCACTCTGTAGCCACAATATTACTGAAGGTACCAAGTTCTTTGCAGCATGAGGTGAATTCTAAGGTGACACTATCATAAGAATTGGTAAGCGGTATCAATAATAATACTGAAACTCTGTTTCACAATCAAATGAAAAATTAATCTAACAAATGAAGTAAATAAACAAAACAAATAAAAGCCAAAAATAGTGGTATAGTAATATTCCAAATTACAAGTAGTTTCAGCACCATAATCAGTGCTAAACAAAAATTCAAATATGCATTATCTTTGGTGTAAGTGTGCAACAAAAGAAAACATATCCATATGAATTATACTAATTTAACTGGGTGAATAAACTTGAGACAGGAAAAGGAAACAGCGTATATTTGAATGTGTGAACATCTGCTTTGGCAAATGCCTGTGTTTACGTCTGTGTGTGTGTGTGTGTGTGTGTGTGTGTGTGTGTGTGTATATATATGTGTGTGTGTGTGTGTGTGTGTGCGAGTGCGTCATCTGTTCATGTGTGAGCAACCTGGATAACATCACAGCGACTGTAGTCGAGCTTACATTACTGATCTAACCTTGTGCTCAACCGAACATAATGCAAACTAGATGTAACAGCGCTACGACTAAACTCTCTCTGACCTCATTTACGTCTGATGTTAACACGTGATCTCTATCTGGATATGTTATCAGGATAATAACATCTCATCACGGTTCTTTGCATTTCCCTCTTGGTTTAGTGCTCTGCTTATCTTGATTCTTCCTGCATTGTGATTGGATCTCAATATGTGAAAAACGTAGGTGGAGCTCAGGTGATAGTAAATAAACCTCCATCCCAGAATGTGTCACCTGAACTATTTTGGCTTGAGAAAACTGAATTAGATAGATTTATATGACCTTTTAACTTGTTGAGCAGATTTATTTCTAAAGACGTGTGTCCAATTGCAACTTGTTCTGTTTCCTCAATACAATAACAGATAAAGATAAGCTATCTTGCCACAGATAAACCAGGTGTAAACAGAGTTTCCTCATCACTGCCATCAGTCCCCATTCTTGTTCAAGTTTAACAAAAAAAAAAAAAAAAAAAAATCTGTCATTTTCACAGGATCCACAGAATTCTAACAACACAGAGGAAACCTTTTCTGGGGTGGATAAAGTGTCTTCCTCTAAGAATAATATTTTGTTGTTGACAAAGTGTCATTTGAGATGTTGGAGCTTGAGGATGTCCTTCCTCCTGCACAATTTATGTGTGTGTGTGTGTGTGTGTGTGTGTGTGTGTGTGTGTGTGTGTGTGTGTGTGTGTGTGTGTGTGTGTATGTTTGTGTGAGTGATAGATATGGGAGATGGAGGAAGAACATTTATTTTAAAAAATGATAGGCACAAATAAAAATAAAAGTAGGAGTAATCAGAGCAACTGATCATTTACATGTTTTTTTTTCTGTTATTTTGGCTAAAAATTACACAATCTTGCTATTTAAATTATGTTGTGACTCCTATACAGTATTATCATTATAATTACATGAGGATAAAAAAAGGCTATAGCGCACACTTTAATGTCTCTTTCATCACGTTTTCCATGTAACCAAACAACAACAACAACAAAATAGAAACCAAAACATTTCATCACTGGGCTTCATCAGATGAAAAAAAAGCAATAATGTGCACAGTGCAAGTATAACTGATGATACTTGTAATTATATCTGACTCGCTGCTCTACTTTTCTTTCTCAAAACAATCCGTGAAATGCAATCAGGATATTTTAAGATATTCCTCTCAAACACTGCACTGGGCTGATCCTGAATTACTTAAACTTTTGCCAGTGGCGGCACAGGAGCAGTAATAGGAAATATGGGTTTTCAAGATATTCTTAGCTCTACAAAGGCTTTGTCAAATTTATCCCCGATTGACAGGCTCCAGTGGGGATTTTCACATTCAGTGGTAACACCGAAACTGTCATTTCTTCACTATAAGACCAGAGTTCACACAGAAAATGGTGTAAAGTTGATACACATTTGATCAGTTCCTTACGCCTCACTGAGGATGATGGAACTTTACCATTTAAATCTACTACATACCCAGATAATGATCAGACTTGTCTTTTGACAATCCTTGTCAATCATATTTTAGCCAGTAACAAAGTTCTTTTTACGTTGTGTTACATTTTTTTGATGTTGGGTTTTTCTCATTGTAAAGATATAAATCATAAAAATGAGGACAGACAGAAAACAAGCATATATATGTTAAAAAAAAATGTGATTGTGGTCAAATGCGTGAAATGTTTTTCATACTTTGTGCATATTGGATCATATCTCTTTTTGTCATAACACATTTATGTATACTACTATACTATACTACTAAGACATTTTTTCTTCTCTTTTGCGTATGACACTTCAGTCTTTAAACATTTAACCAGTCTTACTGGTTTTAAACAGTCAATATTCCCCATTACAAATAGGCTCCTCCAGGAGGAAAATATGTTTTCAGAAAGTGTCTAAAATGCATTTCTCTCACATATTTCAACGTTTTGTTCTAATTAATTGCATCACAGTCCAGACAATGTTGCCTCAAGCATGATGCCTACACACAACACCTTGATATTGACCTGATTCTACTGTACAAAGATCACCCTGCTGTTTGATATGCCTGGTAATGATGTGACATTTCATGGGGGAACATTACATTTATTTCATGAAAACTAACAAATTTTGACCCACAGTGTCAAGTAGCAGGAGGTGTGCTGGGTGGCATTCATGTTTTGGCCTTTGCAAATTATTATTAGCCCTCAAATTCTTTGCTTTGAGAGGGAAATAAGTCGATGCATTATTGCTATGAATTAACAGAAACCATGGTAACAGCACTTGCAAAATGCTGGCATGAAGTCAAAGAGCACAGCTCTTAGAATCTTTCCTCATAATTGGCTTAATACTTCAACAATGTAACACATCTCTCCAAAGAAGAGAGCAGTTAAACACATTTCTGCTGTAACCAACAAACTATAATTTGGTTTAATTTTTCACTGTACCATTATTTTGACTTAAGATGTTTTTTTTTAACCTTCTTGTTATACTGACCGAGTCATCGTTTTACCTAATACAATATGAAACCCAGATTAAATGTACATTTATAGCTAAGAAGAAAATCTGCAAATATTCTAATGGTTTGTAAAATGTTTAAAATTATTTGTTAATCTGCTGCACACAGGTCGATCATAGTACATTCAAAACTTTTAAAATTGTGTTACTTGTAAATAAAGTTAACTGCAATCCAAACAGTTCATTTACTAAATACATAACAGTAACACTATCAGTTTACTCCTTAATCTCGAATCAAACTTTCTAAACACTTATCCATCTGGTGCATGGATGCTGAAGCAGGTTTAGAAAAAGAAAGAAAAGGGAAACTTTGGATTTTCCATTCCAAAAAGACAGGTAACTTAAACTCTGAGTCAGTTACCATGGGAATTGTCCCAGAGTTACCATGGTAACTGACTCTATGAACCTAACCTACTCATTGGCAAGTTTTCTTCAACAAACTCTGACTTACTTACTGTTTGACTCTTCTCTTCCTACTGAGTCTGAAGGATCTCTCCAACCAGTTCATTTCCTCGTTCACAGAGTCGGAATCAAAGCACATATTGAAAAGCATTAATTTGTGGAAATTTACGTCCGCAGAAACACCATAATAGATATTAATTCAATACCCAAGAACAATCTTTAACATGGCAGCTTTCAGGAGCAATGTGTCATCAAAGTGAGGACAGAGACAGTGAAGTCTGGACATTGTGGATTCATCCTCAGCTCAGGATCAAATGTATACATTATCCTCAAATGCAATGACTTTGTGAACA
Source organism: Amphiprion ocellaris (assembly GCF_022539595.1). Lineage (NCBI taxonomy): Eukaryota > Metazoa > Chordata > Actinopteri > Pomacentridae > Amphiprion > Amphiprion ocellaris. The sequence continues at coordinate 29,493,401 of NC_072772.1, read as the reverse complement.
TAATGCAGCTGTCAGGTTGTCAAGCACTCCCCCTGCACTGAAACATTTACATCACTGTAGTAGCCTAATCGTTGTTTAAATAAAGCTAATCTGTATGAAGCTTTAGGCACACTGTCGATCAATGAATAATGAATCGTCATGTTGTGATTGCCAGTGGAGCATTTCTATCAAAATCAGTGCAGCACGTTGGAGACTATATGAATATTTCAAAGTGGGGATGATTATGATGCAGCTGAAACAACTTTCACATTTTCAGACTTTCAGAATTGTTTTTATTTATTGTGCTGTGTTCTTATCATGTGAGGGTGCTTTCAGTGTTTGTGTGTGGTTTCTAAATTTTGTCTTACAGCCATGACAAAAGACGAATTTCTGTTTTTACTTGGAGCAGACAAAGTTATCTATCTAAAATTTAAGAAACAACAATAATAATGAATGTACTTGTGAGTTTTTGTTCATTCAGCTCAGACACTTAAGTTCTCCAGCTGCCTGAAAAAAAAATGTGAATTTACTGCATTTTGTTTAATTATTTAGTTCAATGTCATCTTACAAGTGTTAAACCAGCTGAGTTTAATTAACTAAATTTGAGACAACAGGCTTAATAAACTTGAGATGTCAAGTTGAATCAACTAGTTGCATAAAAAATGGTCACAAACAGCTTTCATTTAACATTTCGAGGTTTAAAATGTTTTATCTTTATGCTAATATTTTAGTTTTGTTTCTTCCAAACTTAATTTAATGTGTTGAGTGAACTGTCAGCTATTTATTCATTCAACTCATCATTTTAGATGAGAATACCTCATGTTATAAAAGCTTTTATAAGTTTTTTTTTGAAAATAAGAATTTGACATTATTTCAGTTAAAACAGAAAAACTACAGTTAGTTTGAACATAGACACATCTTAAAATGAACACCACTTAAATCACTATTAGTATCACTTTGCTTAGCCTGTCTTACCAATTTGATTCATATTCACAACCTTAGGTGCTGTCACCTGCATTTAGTCCATATTAAGTTACAGCAGAACAAATATATCTCAGCTTTATCATCCATTGTGGTAAATTCAAATAGGCTAAATGATGAATATGTCAACTAAGATGAATAAAATGTAACTGCATTAACTTAGTGACCCCTTTCTCTACTCCTGTCTTCTCAGATCAATATCATGGTCAGTACTGGGACACATTCATATTTTCAATGGATTAAAATAGAGGTTTGTGTTTTTATTTACCTGTTGCCATGGTGAATCCTAGTATCGGAGCTCCATTAATAATGCCTGTTTCCATCCACACACCTGCTTAAAAGGCCTTTCCCAGGACCTGGTATTCGCTGCCCTTGCTGCGGGGTTCAGGGTTCTAAACTTCCAGCGGGGCGACGCTATCCACTGAAACAGAGAGGATCGTTTATTCTACGTACAAGAGTCACATGACGCTTTAAACGCCCCCTTTCGTGTGAACGCGCACAGAGTTTGAAGCACAAAACCAGAGTTAACAAAGAAATCTGATAACTACCTTGGTGATACCTGCTTTCTCTGACTGAGGCTTTAGTTTTTGTCGAGCCGACTTACACATGACGAATGAAAACCTGGATACGTTGAACTGGCTTCGTGATGCAGCCCTCAGCTGTTCTGGAACCGAAAACTCAGTTTCCAATCAACGCTGTTTGTGAAAGTTTGCCGACGGATTAAGAACACTTGAAGGCTCGTGGAAGGTAAATAATTTTGTGTCCGTGTGTTTGAATAGTTTCCATAAGATGCTGTGTGGTAAAATGTAGATGCTCTTATTCTGCACCTGTTGCAATGCTGCAGCTGTGAATGTGAGGCTGCTGAAGGCCCTTTCACACATGTGCTCCTTTCTGTGAATTTAATGACATCTGAGCAGCACAGTGAAGCTGACCCCCACCCACATAAAAAATCCAAGCAAACAGGCTGAGTGGTCAGTGCTTCGTTTGTGCTGATTTGTGCCGTTCAAATTTTCGTTTGTGCTGCTATAGTTTTTCAGATATTAAAGATTATTATTTAGGTCATTCAGAGGTCATCGTCCCCACAGCTTGCTCCAAAATGAACCAGACTGGTCTACTTTTTTACATAATTTAAGATATGTGATCATCTGTAAATAAACCTTGTAATATCTCAGAAAATATAGCAGCACAAACAAAAATTTTAACAGCACAAAGCAGCACAAACGAAGCACTAAAAAAGTAGACCAGTCTGGTTCATTTTGGAGCAAGCTGTGGGGATGATGACCTCTGAATGACCTAAAAAATAATCTTTAATATCTCAAAAACTATAGCGGCACAAATCAGCACAAACGAAGCACTAACCACTCAGCCTGTTTACTTGGATTTTTTATGTGGGTGGGGGGTCAGCTTCACTGAGCTCATCTCAGCTTGTCTGGAAATGTTTCTGTTAAAATAGCATTCTTACTTGCTTGGACCTGATAACGTTTTACTTTAAACACTGTGTTGTGCCAAAAAAAATAACCCCCTGCCAAAAACTGATTGCAGTCTGCATTAGTTTACCTGCTTTGTGTTCCACATTAACAACCCAGTCCTTTAGACAAAGTTGCATTAGCTTTAAACTTCCAATTTAACTCATAATACAGATTTCCACCTGCCGAACTGCAGCCCCTATATTGTGGCTGAACTGCTATTAATGCATCAAAACGACTTTCTTTCGTTCGTGAGGGTCGTATTTTAAGGATTATAATCTGTAGGATAATTGCAAAAGTTTATTTTTATTATAAAACCCATTCATAAATCCTGTTAAATACAGTCTAAACAATGATATCAAACACACACAGCCTGAACACCAGAACTGTAATATTACTTATAATCTAGGCCTGCAGCTAACACATAGTTTTTCTTGCTAATTAATTTGTTGGTCATTGTTTGGATTAATTGTTTAGTCCTTTGGTTTGTAAAATGTCAGAAAATGTTTTTTTAAAAAAAAGTTGATCATCGTTTGTGAACGCCCAAGATGATGGTCTTCAATGATTTCTTTACAGCCCAATTATATAATACCTTTTTTATTATCATAGGGGGTAAATAAAATAGAAAATATTGAAATTTAATAAGCTGGAATCAGTGAATTTCAACTTTTTCTCTAAAAAATATTTAACCAAATGAATTATCAAAGTAGTTGATGGATCTATTAAATAGTTGGCAACTACTTGATTAATCTATAACCTGGCTATAACCTGCAAACATTTCTCTGGTCTCATTTATTCAGCGCAAAGAAATCTTAAGGATTGACAACGACCAACCTTTGCTCCCACCACAGACAGAAAATTCTGTGTATTTGCATGTTGTGGCTGATCCAGATTAAAGCAGGTGTGGCTGTATAGGAACTAGGACATAATCACTTTTTGGCAGATGATCACTCTTTGGCACAACAATGGCAGACACAGGTTTACTTTGAGTTGTTTGGGGAAGACTTTTTACACATTTCAACTCTTAGGACTGGCTCAAAAACACCACACAGATGCGAAACATAACACATGTTTGTCATTCAGTTTGCATGTTCTCTCTGTGCATGCGTGGATTTTCTACAGGTACTCCGGTTTCCTCCCACAGTCCAGAAACATGCTCAGGTTAATTGGTGACTCTAAATTGTCCGTAGGCGTGAATGCGAGTGTGATTGTTTGGCAGGGTGTCCCCTGCCTTCGTCAGCTGGAATAGGCTCCAGCTCCACCACAACCTTAATGAGGACTAAGCGGTGTATAGATAATGTATGAATGGATGGATGGAAGTTTCTCATTTTCTCACGTTGCTTTAGAATTTCACATTCATTACTAAATAAAATGTCCATAAAAATAAAACTTTACAGTGATGAAGTTGGGCCAGATTAATAGATAATGAATGTACGTGTGCATACTGTGGCTCTCTCCATCACTGTGGTGGGAATGTCTGAATGAAGAGAACATTAATGTAAAAGTGACCTATGTCTTTAACAAATTGACACAGCCACCGTTGTTGCGTATCCCGTGTTTGAAAAGGGCTGAAGTAATGTGTGGTAATGTTGTGGGCTAATATAAAGCCAAAACAAACTCAGAATGAGCTTGTTAAGAGACTTTTAAATGAGAAAATTGTCTTGTGTATGCTTGGTAAAGTCTAGCACCAGGAGACTTTCCTTGGACTTATTTTGGAGCACAGAAGATCCTGCTCTCAGCTGTCCTCCTGCCTGGTCTGGTGCTGCCGCCAGACACTGGCTTTCCCCCATCATTGTTCCTCTCATTGGGTTTTTCACCAGTTCATCACCCAGTTTGTCCAAATGTCTGCTCAGGGAGATTGTGAATAAGAAACGGTTCCACTTGCTATCTGTATAGTATACACACAAAGGCTGTTTGCTTTGCAATTGAAGTTGTCACAGAGTTTGATATTATTGCCTACATATGCATCAAAGCTGGCCTGCATTGTTTTAGTTATTTTAAAGGATGCTAATTTGCTCGGTTGAGTGTGTGTGAGTGAGAGAATGAACATTTTAGTTTGTAGCTCCGACTTTGGTATCTATCCGATGCAAAATGCAGCAAGGACATTACGTTTGAATTGTAGACTTATTTTCAGTGGTTGGTCTGCTGTTTGTCATTTCTTTTAACTTACACTAGAAAAAAATTATGATTTCAATGTTATTTCTTTTAACCAAAACCCCTATATTTGCATTCCAAGTATGTTGCGTGGCCCAAATTAAAATTTAGTTATTCTGTACGATTAAAATCCGTCAAGAGAAAGTCGGTAAAACACATAATTAGGTAGTGAAATATAATTTTCAGTAGGATTTAAAACTAGTAAGTCATCTGGTGACAGTGGTGGGGAAGAAAATGTATTGTGTGGCCACGAGACCAATAACATGCGTCCACAAGTTAGTAATGCATGTGAATTAAATAATAAAGTGATGACCACAACTAACTTTTAATATGAGATCAAACAGAATGAGGATGCTGCGACCTGGCTGTCTGTTTTGTTGTTGCAATAAATAAGTGGATGCTTGTTGTTGGCTAATTCTCACATTTCACCTTATGATGAGATATGGCAGCCTATATAAGAGCCTTAAGTTGGGTACATAATTAATTCTGCTCTTAATATATAAATCAGGAGGCCCCAGAACATTTACAAATGATGTTGTACCAGTTGATTGGGGAGAGAAAAAATGTTTTAACCCATCTAACAATCCTCTCACCACCTAGGTGCTAGCTGTTGAAACTAAACAAAACTGTCATCACAAACAAAGAATTATTTATTTACACTTGATAATCAGAGCATTCATAATAATCACTCAAAATCAGCAGGGGGAGGCGCATATAAACAGCTGTTTATGACTTGCAGCTCTCTCTCTCTCGTCATTTTCTTCCATCTGTGGATTGCTATGTTGGGAGGAAAATGTAATGAAGGCAGAAAGTTCAATTTACAACCACAAAAAGCAAGCAGGCTAAGAAACCGAACTAAGTGAAGTGTTCTATCCATCTCCTCCGCTCCGTTTCAGTGTTATCACAACACGTCGGCTATACACAACAAACAGCGCTGCACATGGTTCTGAAATAACATCAAGCAATAGATTACAGGATGTCATTATAATTCTTCCCAAGATTAAAATGAAATCAAATTAAATCAAATTTAACCACATTTCATGCGTGATAATACCCCTACAGAATTTGTCCAATGTCACTAGTAAACAACAGAATCCATATCTGATCACATTCCCACGCCTTATTAACTCGTAGCCACATGACATTCATATTTGTGGACACAAATTACTCACTCTTGGCCACTACAGTTGGGTATCAAGAACCATTTCCAACTTGAAACAGGTTTTAAATGACAGACTCTGAAGAAATCATTAAGAAAGCTTAATTTTGATTCTGCTCATGCACCATCGTCAAAGCAGGGTTTTACTCTGATGGTAACCACCTGTCTTTAAAGAAATTAAATTGGGAATCTTTAAGAAACAGATTTTATATGCAGAATCAAAATCATTAAATTATGATGCCCGACCCTAGTGGCCAAGCAGGAGTTTTACCCATATCACTGTAGGGGGGTCTGTAGGTTAGTATGGCAGCCCACAACATTAAAAAAAACAAAAAACAGAGCCCCACGCATTGTACTACAACAGTCTTGAAACTGCATCCTACTACTAGCTACACAGGGTCGGTGCTACAGTTTTATATAATATACTCTATAATGAGATATAAATGATTTGCGGTGCTCTGTGTATCTTAGTAATTACAGATATTCACTACCTGGGTAAAAGGTTTGGCTGTATAGAATAAAGTATGCAGATAAGTCATTATCTCAAAAAACACAGAGCTGCAGCAAATCCAGATAAACACACCCACACACACACACACACATTTGGCATGTATAGCATTATAATATTAATGAAAGTCATGGTGTGCAAGACTTTGATAGATTGCTTAATCATTGGTTACACCTTGAAAATCAGCCGACAAGGGCTACCCGAAAGCACCGGGGATGACACGAAACCATAAACATAAAGCTTTTAATTCAGCGTTCGCTTTATTTTTGCCTCGCTTCAAACTGACACAATCTGTATCTAAAGTCAGTTTAATTCATGTAAATTAATTTCTGGCAAGTGCAGTATGATCTCTAAATTTATACACCACACAGAGTTAAGTGTAGCAGCAGTGGGTCTGCTGGCTGCTGGGCTGTACATAATGATACCACACTAGATTAATCACATGAGTTTAGAGGGGAGCAGTCAAGCTTTTCATTTACTATCAAAACAATTCATTTTATATGTGGTATTAATCAGCATTTTAGGGTCCTGCCTTTGAAAATGTAGTCATCTTATGGATGTTCCACGTGAAGTGTAAATTTAGTGTACTTCCTGCATGGAAAACACCAACACATTGCTTTTCATTGTACCATATTTCTAGTGTGATGAAATGTTTCCTGTTGTTTGGTATGAGTTGCGTGTGATTATCACTTCTAAATGAGCTAACAGAGAGTTACTAATTGATCGGATACTTTATGTGACAGATGATTTCTATGTGTCTTTTTCTGTTGTACTTTTTGAATGTTTAAACAAACGCTTTGTGCTCAGAAGCAATCTAGTTCCTGTGATGTGCTTTTTTATATTCTTAATTTCTTTGGCTAAATGCAGCATTTTTATGTACTTGAACACTGAATAGGAAAAAAAAATCCTCTTTTAGAAAATTAATTAAAATTAAAATTTTAGTATGTTATGAGAGAAATACAGTAGAGTTTATTCAATGTTTTAAACTACTAATGAATCACCTTTTGGCATTATATTCATTCCCTGAGCTAATTTTTATGACTTTTTTTCCCCTTTGTTATATTATCCTTCAATTTAAACTTATTTCCCCTGCCTGTAGCAAATACCACCTCCGTAAGAGCTGCAGTGCTGCTTTCATCTCTCTGCTTATGTGTACATACTGTTATACTGTATAGCAATCTTGTGTTATTCATGAAATAGTTTTTGTTTATTTATTTGATATATTGTACATTTATAATCATTTATACAATAATGCTATGAGGAAAGGTGCGATTACTTATTGTAGTACATTAAACAAATCTTGCATTGCGGTTAAATCATTTTTCCTGCTTGATTCGTATCTAAATAGCACCTACACTGTAAGAGGAGAAGTCTTCTCCATTGTTGGGTGCTCAAATTCTCCTTCGTGTTACATTATCGAATCAAACATGTATTTCCTTTACTGTATCGTTAAGGATACTGGCGAGGAGGATTTATTTTCATTTTCTCTTGGCAAGTGATCACATTACACCTTTCCTTCCATCTCCCCTCCATCAGAAACTTCAAAGCTAAACTGATTTACCTGGAAGTGCCCGTACATTTACAGTAATGCACTCTCCAGTGAATTGCACATTTGTTTCATTCATCTGTCCCTGTGAAGGAGATTTTTGCCACTTACACTTGCAGGAGGAGTGATTCCCAAATTAGAGTAGATACATTTGCAGACATGTAAATACTGAAATTGGAGGAAATTTCGTCTCATAGCTTCACAAAATCAGTGTTTTACTAAAACAAAACCTCTTGAATTGCTGATGATTTGAAACTTTCGGTTAACTTCTTAAAAGCCTCCTGATGATCCTGACTCTTTTCTTACCTTTTCACTGACCTCCCACACGGTGCTCGAGGGTAATTTGATTTTCTATGGCTTTGTTTACGGAACCATCTCGCAGCAAGAAAACCCACAACAAGAAAAAACCTTTGTCTTTGTGGTGGCAAACCAATCCCAGAAATAGTGATAGTGGGTCATTAAAACTGAAGTGTTACATTATTCCTAAAACTGGGATGCGTAAGTGCTTCATGCTCTGACTTACTCTGTCTGAAAAGCTGCACAGTAGCAGCCTTATAAGCCTGTTTGTGTTCAGCAGTTACGTAATTGGCCCGCATTCACAAGAGATTATAGTGGGGTGCTTGTTGCTTGGGGTTTTTCACTCAAGCTCAATGAAAAATGTATGTTTAGGCCTAGATGTGGGGATTTGAACTAATAATACTCATAACAGAAAGGACGATATTTCATGATGTGCTCAGAGACGTATATTTATCCCATGAGGATCATAGGCATGTGCTTTTATAATCGTGTTCTATATTCTTGGTCAAAAGGTGCTTTTTGGATCTAATTATTTAATCTAAGAATTTGTACCTGCCATCTCGTAGCTGCTGTATGTGTTATGTGCCAGAGAAATCAAAGAGCTTTAAGGGCTGAGCTCAGTTTTACATGCAGATTGCAAATTAAAGCAGCATCACATTTCGCAAACGATTTTCACTTCCAAATTGCAGAGAAACTTGTGAGTCCTACAGGGCTCTCGAACACTCGGGTGGCAGGTATGGCATTTCTGTTAATTAGAGAAATATGTTTGATTTAGTGAGTGATTAAATGATTTCACGTTCCAAATTGCAGCTGTGTGTTGCAAATGTGGTGAAACTGGCTCCTGGTTTGCAGCAGAATAAACAGAAAACACTGAAACATCACACATTGGCATATGTCAACCTTTTTATAGTTACAAAAGCTCAAGGATCCCTATCAAAAATTCCTGTCAGTGTATTAGTGTTTAAGAATGTTAAACACTAAATAGTTACTGTGTCTTTATATCAGTAAGTATCCACCGTTATTGATCCAAAATGTTTCCTCCTCACATAGTGTAATCCCATGATAACTCTGTTTCCAGTAAAGCAGAGCTCATGTTAACACAAAAATGTGTTGTTCATAGTGAGACACGGACAGTCTTATATGAGCCAGATTTAATCTAGCTGATATAATGCTGTATTGAGGGTCGTAGAAAAGCTCCAAGCAATACCCATGTTTGTATGCTCATTATTGCCACTGCACTGAGCTTCAAGAGGGTGCTTATGCTTATCAAAGAGTGAATTATCAAGCATGACATAAACAGGCATAATTAGACCATCAATCAAGTAAATTAGTTATGGATTATCTCTCTGTAATTGACCCCTTTGTATTACAGGTTCAAAGTGAAACTTAGCCAAAGATTTTAAAAGTGGGCTGGGTGGCTGTGATTTATGTTTTCCTTCCTGCCTCTTATTAAAATAGTGTTGGGAGGCCTTTTGTATGTGCTCATCACATTCCAGCATTTACAATCTCTCTGGCCTCTGCAGCTGTTGTTGTGTTGTCCCCGCTGTATTGGTGATTACAGATCCCCTTGAAATATGACCGAAGGCTTGCAGAATTGCCCAGGAAAGAGAGCACGCACACTGGCCTTTTTAAATTAAATAGTTTATTATAAAATAGGGCAGGAGTCTGTTTTAAGTGATGAATCATAGGCTAATACTCAAAAGCAAAACTTGGCTGTGAGCAGTCGACGGCAGTATGGCGCTTTCAGGATCCTGGAATGCAAATGCTTTCTGGCCGGGCCTCTATGAGCTCTGTAAATGAACTTGACATACTGTATCAGAGGAGATAACAACAAAAGGGCTGCCAATGTGCGGAGGTGATTTGCATTGAGTCACTGCTGGGCCTTCTGCTATACCTGAGTGAGCTCTCAGACAGGTTTCCAGACACTCTTTGGTAAAGCAAGCAGCAAGCCAGCGATTGTGACGTCTTGAGATGTTTACTGCAGAGCCGAGCAAGAGGAGGTGGGGCAGCCGCATGTCTCTTCCTCTGTACAGCCCCACGAGGATGTGACTGTTGCTCCAAAAATCACTTGACCAGAAAGTAGAGTGAGAGGAGAGTTGAGTGAGCACTTTGAGATCTGTGCACCATTTATTCAAACACCACTGTTTTTAGTGTTGTTCCGTTTACTGTCTATACCTATTTCATGCTGCCAGCTCAGTACATAGACCGTCAGAAAAACGATACACGCAGCAAACCTTTGCTGGTTCCAGCAGATATAAAATTTCACTAGCTTCTCAATTTGTCTGTCATTCTAAATTGAATATCTTTGGATTTAGACTGTTGATCAGACACAAAAAAAAAAACAAGATATAGAAAAAACATACATTATTAGAGAACAGGGGTTTGTATTTTGTATGACTTTTATGTGATTTTACTCACTTTTATCTTTGTCTGTATTAAGCCATCATGGGAAATGTTACAAAATCAATATCGGTTTATTACATTCATAGCTCTGCTTTGAGTAGCTTCTAAATTGAATTTATAGACAATTTGTGATATCACTTTCACAATAGACACTTAGACTGTGTCAGTAATTATTTGATGAGTTGTGTTTTTATTAAAAAGGTATTGCTACACATCGTATACATAAAATAATTAATCATTTGTTCAGGAAAATTAGATTTTTTTGTAATAGCTGAACAATTGTGCTTTCAATCATATGCAATTGTAACAATCTCATACAGCTTTCAAATACTGCTTTAAGGTCAAGTGATTTTTTTTTTAAAAAAATACCAATTTTTACACATCTTTAATACAGTATCATTAATCATTTGATCAGAAAAGATACTAATTTATTTTTGCCTTGAGCTCTATTTATGCTAGCTAATAGTTTTGTTGTAATTTTTCAGGGGGCAAAACGCAAAAACACAAAAGCCAAGAGGCACTGAGGTAAACCAGCAACCATCACGGTTGAGTGTAATAGCATACGACACAAGAAAGTATGCCTGCAAACATGCCACTCTTTATGCATTAATGTCCTCTGAACAGAAAAGGAGTCACATTAGAGGAAGTAGCTATTCAGAGTCTAACTTCTGAAAAGCAAACAAACAAACAACAACAAAAAAAGCTGTTGACTTTATGTCTCCAGAGAGATTTTGGAAGTTTTCCCATTCACTTCAAAACAGCTTTATTCAGAGCCAGCATCGAGCAGCCATCAGGCTCTGCATCTTAAGGCACTTCCACATTAATTTCAATATTCAGCCCTGGTTGTTGGCACTCTGTACTCACTCCATGTGGCATCTGTTTCTTAATTTAGTTGCATTTACATCATTATCATTTTTTTCCCAGCCACGATTTGCCGTCTTTGTTACTGCTTGAACACAGGTTTCGACCTTTTGATAAATTGCTATAGAAATAGCCCACAGTAACACATTCAGTTAGACAGCAGTGAAACGTAGTCATTTCTATTAAAGCCGAAGATTTTTTTTCCTGTATTTGTATGCGACTACAGTAAGGAAAAAAATCTACAAATCCTATCAACATGTATCTGTAGACAGTAGCAGCAGGAGCCAAATAAAATGTAGCGCATTCTGCTCAGACATTGGCTTCTGTTATTTTTTACTCAATAGGCTTCCCAGTGGTTGAAATGTCAGCATCATAATTAATTTCATTAATTCAGCTTGTCATCTTGTTATTAATGCATCCACAAAGTGTACTATTCCACTGTCAAATCAGAACTTTTCAGCCCCATCATTAACTGTAACAGATCTGAATAGCACTATTTTTTTTCTTTTTACATATGTGAGATACTGACGCTCCAAACTTAATCACAGGGAGATAAAACTTGATAGTTATTTTGTAATGATGCCTCAGTTTTACAAGTATAATCCTGTGCGTAGATCAGAACTTAAGCTTTAAAAACCCTGCACTGAACACACTTCACATCTGTTAAGACAGACATTTAATCCATTCAGACAAAACCACATAATGACCGATGACACTCCAGGAACCAGAACACATTATTTCAGACTTTCTTGTTTGAAAGTGCTAATTTCATGGTGTGACCTATTTTCCGTTTTTGTAATTGCATTTATTCTAACATAAGGTAACTGTGGAGCACCAGTGTCTCCAGTACTGGATAACTGCTGTCCTGTGTTCCAGTTGTCAGAGTGGTGCTGCTGGTGATGCTATGTGTGTTTGTGTGGGAGCCTGCAGGGAAGGCACATGCTGTGGATATCTGTCACTCCACTATTCCAAAGAGCTTATCACAGAGGGAACACTTTCTGCTTCACCAGTTATTTGAATTGAGATTCTTTCTGTATGCCTGTGTAATGCTGTTTCTTACAGGGTGACATTGGCAGTGTTAATGTGCAGCTTTATTCTGAAGCGATATTAAATTCCAGATGTGTCATCATTTGATGTCGAAATACCAAGCTCTTTTAAATTAATCTTGCATTGGCTGAAAGCATTAATGAGTGAATGAAGTCAGCTGACCTTAACCAAGCAGAAATGTTGCTCATTTTGCCCCATTATGGAGTTCGAACTTTTAAAAGATCACCGCATTTTGCAAGCTAAATTAATTTTCACTTTTACCTTCGGTGTAATTGTGTCATAGCTATGGGTGGAATGCCTTCTGTGTGGCGGTTCAGCATTCTCACAGTAGGCATTAATGTCAAAGCCACGATGTAGCAGATGGTAAGGAGATGCCTCAAGTGAAAGTCCCTTAAAGGCATCTGTTAATTGTTTTTGAAGATAAACACGAGTTGCTGCTGTATGCAGGAGCTGTTTCCCAGTGTGACATCTTTTGAGTTTGATTTCATTATAATATCTGATGACCAGGTGTACTTTGAACATCAGTCATTTGCAGTTGTTACTATCTTGTACAGCTGTTGCTTTAAGGTCACATCTGTTATAAAACTTGTTAAAAATTGTGGTGCACATAGCAGTAGCCTTGATTAAAGCATAGAGATGTAATGTATATCTATTAAACATGTAAATAATTTAGACTTTTTGATAATTACATGCAGTACACAATACAATGACCGTTCATATGTTATACATCTTGTATCTTACACCTCCACATAGCAGTAGTTTCTTCTGTAAAACAGATTATTGTCAATATGACTAATATATGTTGGTTGTAAAAGAACTATACTTTCCATTAATTGTTTCCTATTTATTTTTATCTTAAAAATCACGTTTACCAGTTATACTAGCCAAGAATCTTCATACCTCCTGTTTGTACTTTAAAAGGCTACCCAGAAAAAGTGAGGTTTTTGACCTTTGTTACTCTAATTTGACATTTTTTTTTGCGCGGGATGTATTTAATTTCTTTGGCATTAGCTTAACAGCAATTGAAAATAAAATTATAGCTGATATGACTGACAGAATTAATATTTGTATTTCTGTAAAAAGATAAATAAAAAAAGAATAAGTCAAAGCAGCAGTGTGGTGAGTGTGACATGACTATTAAGTTGTACTTTGGAATCGGTGCTGTGGAAATATTCTGTATTTATAAAGATAAAGACTTCATTCTAAGATAAAATGTACCAAATAGGGGGGATTATATATAAAAACCTGTCTTGAACATAACCTGATTCTTTGCTTGATTATTTACTCTTGATACACAGTTTTCACATACAAATCAGTTTTATTGTGCCTCTGTCATGCTTCCTGTAATACAGGCTCTTATTTAATACAGTATTTCTGTCAGCTTATTTGTCAGATAATCAGTCTCCTTTCGACTTCAAACACACTCAAAATAATCTTAAAATACATCTTTAATATTCATGAGAGTTCAACTGATCTCTTGAAATGCATCTTAGCAATGATGAAATGAATTGCCTCCAGACTATAACCACACAAATGTGTAGAGGAGACTAAATGGTGTTCGGTGAATGCAAAGTTCGCAAGGTCTGGACTTTTGAAGAAATGTCAGATTTAATGTCTGTCAGTACAGGGGTAACTTCTAACTCAGGATAGAGGTTGGGCAAATGATTAAAAGAAATATAAGGCTGCATCCAGAAATGTATAATATTTGTGTTGTACTTCCCACTGCTGCTCAAATTCATTACCTGCCAGCCATTGATTTGGCCTCTGTATGCACTGGCGAGCCCCGTCCTAATTCATCGAGTAAGATATTCAGCCATTGCCCTTTTTAACAGCCCAAAGTTTCCTGACCAACTTCACGTTAATAACCAATCGGCCCTAGAGTCTGCTGTTGTGTTGTTGCCTGGAATTTATTTGTCCTCCCATAAATTATTCAGTATTTTGCATCGACTAACTGCCATACCTTTAAGGTTGTGGATCCAAGACCTTGGCACACGTTGCATGTTAATATGGCCAGACTCGCAAGGTGAGAAACAATCCCAAAATGACCAGGGCTTTAGTAGAGTTATCCGGAGAGGCAGAACTTTTCTTATGCCTCCTCATTGTTTGTCAACTTTTTGTTGTGTCAGTAGATCTATATATGAATTTTTCAGCCCAGCGCTGTATGTCATGCTCTGTGCCTGTTGCTGTCTGAACGGTTCAGTAACAGCCTGTTGGGCAGAACATCAGATTGTTGCACTGTGGAAGGCTCCTTTGTTGTCAGGCCAACATAGTGTGAGGTATTGTGGCCTGTCATGATCAGGATGTCAATGCAGATCCTCCGTCCATCTGTCTATAGATGTCTACTGTGAGGGCAGATCCCATCCCCTCTGACACTCAGCGCAATTACAAGCTCCTGGCTGATTTTGGCAGCTTGTAGCTAATCTGGAGCACGCTCACAATGAACCATACTGCTTACATTCAATGTCATGGCCGCTCAGGAAATTATAAGCTGAACCCATGCATGACAGTTGTCTTGTTGTTGGGGGGCACTTCAGATAACCATTATCTGAACTTTCCTTTTTTTTTTTTTTTAATTTAAGGGTCAAGGCTGCTATAGTTTGTCACCCCAACCAAATCAGATGTGCTAGAGGAAGAAGTAAAAAATATTTAGCAACCAGGGTTCACCACTAAGGTGATGCACATGCTTCATTTTAAATAATTTGTGACTGATGAATTGTTTACATTTGAGCCATTAGCTCCTTCAATATTTGATATAGAGCTCTATATATTAATCATTGATCATTCCGCTGGCGTTTGTTAATGATCAATGAAATATTAAAGCGGTGATGGTTAACAGGTACATGTAATGAGTCGGTGCTGTAAACAGCCACAGCCGTGTGGAACAGTACCATTTAAGAGCATTTCTACTTCTGTTTATGGATAATTGTGGGAGTGGGCGTTTCTGCATGTGCGTCTGTTTCCACAGTGATTGAAGTTTTCTATGGATATTCCTGCATGGATGTTTTTTTTTTCTGGAGGTTTATGCATCTGACCACAGGTTTGGTCCCCCAGCGTGCATTTTAAGAACAAACTCAGACTGTTTTGACAAGGAGTATTTTCAACGCTAAACTAGCTAATCTCAACATGTTTTTTGGGGTAAGTACGAGTGATTCAGTGACAGCAGGTCACAGTTCTCCAGGCTGGTGCATAGCGAATGTTTCTGCTCTGTGGAATAGTTGGATCAATTCCCGGCTGGTTAATCAAGGCATCCTGAGTTTGATGTATCATGGAGGAAAGTGCATTTGTCTCAAATTGTATTCCAAATTTAATGGTTATTCATTTAATTAAACAGTCAGGGGATAAGTAGCACATAATGTGAAGCGCACTGTATTTTTTTTTTTTTTTAATGACTTTTAACTTGTCTGATTTGGCAAGTAAATTTCTCTTCCACTTGAATCACAAAAGTATTCACTTCAAAATTGCTTATGTCGAGCTCTGCTAGCGGCAGTTCATTCCAAACTAAAGCGTCTCAAAATGTTGTTTAGAAACTCATTGTCACTGATAGATCTTCATTATAGTCTGAGTTAAGGAAAAAGCTGGACGCCACAGCTAAAATATTCCTTTTCCACCATCTTCACTCTCACTAGCAGCTGAGAAGAAAATATTCTAGGGCCAGGTTATTTTCTGGTTACTGACGTCACATTAAGTGTATGGTAATGAAGACCTTTCGACTTCCAAGAATGAAGAATGACTATCTCTTGCTACCACCCGGTGCTACCTTGGTGTGAAGTTTCCTGCTGCTGGTCTTAAGTGATGTAAAGACTTCCTGATCAGGAGGTAATAAGTGCTTTGGTGGAGTGTTTGCACCTAAGCTCTGGTTGTAAACGTAAGGTGATGATGGAATAATCGTCCCTGTGTGTGCGTGTGTTGCCATAGCTATGGATGTGCTACAGGAAAGGGGAGTGATAACGTATCTAGAGTGGAAGGAACTGACACCCACCTTAGGCACAGCTTTGGTGTCTGGACTTACTGCTGTGAGTCACACTTCTCATAATAGGAAACGTAGAGCGTGCTATATTGTTCTGTTGTAACACATTTGGATTCTTTTTTGTGTGTCTGAAGAAATCTCACTGGTTCCTCTTTATTCCTCCTAAACCTGACATTCTATGAAATTTAGCAGAGCAGTCTGGCTCGTTCTTTTTCAGTATTTTCCCCAATGACATGTATTCAAATATATGGACATCACCTTATGATTGCACTATATTGCAACAGCAAGAGACTCTTTGACAACAGCAAAACTAAAAGAAAAATGTAAAGCTTGGTCAATTTCCAGCAAAGTTACTCTTTATTCTTATGAAAATTACTAGATATTAGTCCATATCTCACAAGAAAGTCTGACTATAAATGTTGTATTTAACTTGTGAATGTGAAACTAATTTAGCAGACAAAGGACGTGTCATCAATCCAACCTTTCATTTATGATGCAGGAGAAATGCAGGGAAAAATACCCAAATATACCAAATGTGGATATTTTCAACACTATACATTAAAAGTGTTTAATTTGTACAATTAAGGTAACAACATTATCTGAATGTCTTTCAAATATTTAACAAAATCGGTGACTAGCGAGATGCATAAGTGCCATTCTTAATTCTTAATTGTGCAAAATGAATTAAGAATTTGCTACATCCCTGACAGCAGATATACTTAAAATATTAAAGGTGATATCTTTTCTGAAGGCAAAAACCAAGAGTGGAGATGCTGGATATGGAATAAATAGTGTGGATGATTATCTGTGAATCTCACTTAGCTGAATGCTTTGAAGATCAGCAAAAACTTTCATTTACTGATGCTGTTAAAAATGCTTTTTCCTCACTCAGAATTAACATTTGGGGTGATGACTACATACTATAGAGTCTGTGTTTATTTCTGACCATTTCATAAACTATTTTGTGTTTGAGTAAATGAAACATCCACTAACAAAGCTTAAATTCTCAGTTCTCATCATTTAAGCACTGGTGATTTTCCTTTGGAGGGGCAGTGAAAAGTCATCTACCCAGCAAAACAATTGGCACTCTAAATAGAAATAACTTTTGTAATATGAGATCCAAGATATGGATCAAACCTGCGATGAGGGAACAATATCCTAGTGTGCTTTTGACAAATGGAAAAGCTGAATGGACTACAACATGAATTAGATAGTGAAAGCCACTGGGAGTCGTAGTTTAATGTTAACCTAAACAAAATGAAATTGAATTACCCTGCTGTGCAAGAATATTGTTGTTCTGTATATGTTTTGTCCTGCACATGAATTGTGGAGAGTTTATAGCTGGATTGTGATGATATTTCATTATTATATCCTTTGAAACGTCTCACTAGAAAACACCATAGATTTATGTCAAAATCTGACTTGTTATAACAACAGTAACTAAGGGTAGTGGGACTTCAAAAAGTGTCAATTGCAGGAGCAATTTTCCTGTAATATTTCTTTAATTCTTTCTTGTTTTAATCCCAAACAAATCTGTATCTACAGTGTAAAATATGTAACTTCTTCCATCCCAGAGGGGTTTTCCTGGTATCTGTCTGACCATTTGCAGTCTCAGTGTGCTGACATTAGCATCTTGCTTCTTTAAACCTTTTAGCTCAAGCACAGTAGTGCTGATGTGGTTGCTGCAAGCAGACCACTTTTCCCTCATCTAAATTTATTCAGGCAAGGGGTGCTGGCCACACAAGCTCATCTTCAGTCACTCCATACCTCGGATTCAAATTGCAACCACACCTGTGAGCTGCACAGCACAGCTCCAGTCTTATACCGCTGATCACTGAGCAGCTTCTCTGGAGCAGCTGGAGGTTCTGTGCCTTGCTTAAGGGCAGCTTTAAGTTAATCATTAAGCAGATTTTCCCAGATGATACTTGGATTTGAACCATTGGCCTTTATTTCTGCCTGTGTAGTTTTTACCTGAAGGTCTGTATTTGCTGTATTTGAACTTATTTATTAACTTATTTGAACTTAAGTTAAAGATTTACTGTGTACATTAAGCAGTTTAGGGAATGTTAATAATTTACAACTGTGTATTAGTGTTTTTTTCATTAAAAAAAAAAAAAACTTTACCTGCATTAACACTCTTACAATGTTTGTGCATCTCTAGTGCATCAATGCGAAATTTATTAAATAGTTAATTTAGCAAATAATGGGTCTAAAACCATGTGTTAGACTGATCTTTGAACAGGTAAAACATCTTTGAAGACTAGTTTAGTTACTACATACTATCCTGAAGGGAATATCAACCGTATGGAATTTCACAGCCATTCAACCGACATTTATTTATTTTTAATTTTACATAAATATCAAGTTAAAGCTGATGCTAGATGAAAAGTCAAAGGATCTCCTAAATCTTTTGGATGCATCCAGGCTTGACATATCTGATGAAGTCTGATGGCAATTAAAGCTATTTAAAAGGCATTACAACCAGATTTTTTAAGGAAATCTAAAAGGCTGCAGAGAATGTTCTTAAAATTCTGGGTGTGTTTCTTAATCCACAGTAATCTCCTGCACTATTTATTTATTCCTCTGCCAAAGTAAGAGCCAATTTGGAGGTATGTGGTCAGTGCCGTCTGTCTGTTAGCAAGATTATCCAAAAGCTGTCAAGCTGAACATCATTAAATTTGGTGGAGAGGAGGACTATGGGAACATGAAGAACATTTTCAGATTTGATGTGGAATTTGACCACTTTTTAAAATTGTGAGATAAGTCATTAGACTTGTTGGGGAATTTGCTGAATGCACTTCTATGCTGTATAGTTGTGTAATGTCACCATTACAAAGTTTCAAATTCTGCCGTCACCTTCACTGAAGTGAGGTGACAGCAGATGTTTCAGTTTTATAGATGAATATCTTAGAACCTCTACACATAAAGTCATTTCAGTCTGCTGGTTTTGGTAATATGGCTGTGTTGACTCTTAAAGACTTTTACAAAGCCTGGATGTACAGTATATCCACGCTTCATAATCCATGTATCTATGTGTGCTCACCTCTCCGTACCCTGTCAGCTCATTAAATGTGCTAAACAAGATAACCAACAAAATTTGCAAATAATCCCCACGTGGCAGAAGAACTCAGCAGCACACTTACTCAGATAAAAGAAAGTGTCAGAGGAGATGAGAGGATTCTTAATCCAATCTAATCTCCTGCACACACTCATTACAGCACCATGTTACGTGTGCATGCTCGTGCACGGTTTTGTAAGAATCACTTCAATTCAAAAGGCTAATAATTTTTTGCCATTCTGGGTGTAGAGGCTCTTATTATAAAAATGATTATCCTGTAAAATGTGACATTTTCAGCAATTAGGACCATTGCAGCTGCTGTGGAGAGCTGGGAATCTGCTGGTCTGATGTAGCAGGTCTGAGAGTTGAATGTGAAACTCCAATTTCTGAACAATTCAGAACACTTGAGAAACTAACTACTCTTCAGACTTCTTGAACGACTTCAGCACTCGTCTAAACATACTTATCCTTGCGAGGTTAAAAGGTTAATGGATTCAAACTAAGATAAATCGTTGCTTTTGTTTTGCTTAGCTGTAAGTTTGTCTCCATTATGTTGCATTGGCTGTGAGATCTGGAGCTTGCGCAGACTTGTGCTGAAGGTTGTTTGAACAAAATGCCTTCAACATTCAAGTGAAGGACAGTTTTTGAAGAAACTAGACAGGTAAATATGTATTATTTCTACTGACAATTATGCGTCTTTGAGACAAATCGAGCTTCAGACATATGGAGACTGACTTAGCGCTAAAGTGGCAATTAGGCTTCCAGTATCAGGAAACTGTGGCTCTTAATGGCTTAGACTGAGCTTTCACTATTATTATTGTCCTAGTGCAGTATATAGACTTTACCTAAGTTATCTATCTTTTGTGTTTTTCATGTATTTAAAAGTAATACACAGAGAAGCACTCATTTGGAAATAATATTTTTCATTTTGGTAAGTTACTGCTAGCTTAAACTGTAAGAAATCACAGACAATATGTGGCATAATATGAATAAATATAAATGACTTCAAGATTTATCAGTTTGTCACTAGCAGAACCTGCTGCATGACAGACAAAAGAAAATTCATGATGTGATGATTAAAATTATTTTGAGTATTTTTACCTTTTGTAATTTCAGACATTTCCAACTGAAAGTAAGCACAAGATTGGAACATCACACAGGAGGAAAAATTCACTGATGTGCGTTTGCTAGTTTCAGACAAGAAAGATTTGCATGAGGTAATGTGCAAAGTGAAAAATTACAACACAGATAACTAGGATGCTAATGTCCCAGATTGGAAAGTTAACAATGTTTTCGAAGCTGGAAGCCTCACTCTCCCTAATGTGTCCTACGATGCTCAGGAGTTTTTATTTCACTAAAGTTCCAATAGGATCACAGTGTTACTATGCAGAAGTCCAGGAATGCACAAAATTAAACGTTCCACTATTGTAATTTGCAGTAGTTTCACAAGTTGTAAACGGTATCATTGAAGCATCCATTCAAACAGTTGGTATATATTACACCTCGCACTGAAAATAAATAGCATTTCTTTAGGACTGCATGGTAAATCAGACAATATTCAATTTTAAAAGTGGGTTGTTCAAGTGCATTTGTAAATCCTGTGACAGACTCTTAACTGTTGCTCCCACACATATACTATACAGTTAGTATCAGACAGTTCAGCTTGATTCATTAAACTTCTCCTCTCTAGACAATTTTGGACTGGACTGAAATACAAATGTTATATAATGACTACACAGCGTATCACAAGTTTCATTAATAAAATGACAAAGTTGTGAGCAGTATTTTGTCATGAGTGTGTTAAGCACATAATTTTAGATTGGTTTGTCTCATTTGAACATTTTAAACTTATTTTTAATTTACAGTTCACTTGTTCTAATATTTTCCTGGGAAGCAGCGAAACGTCAGGGTATATTAAGTGCTCAAAGTTTGTGTCTGGAAACTGGAAGCTTTGTAGACATGCTTATGCTTAAAACAACAGTGCTGTGCAATTAGGTCTCATTACTATTTTGATTTAATGCAAATGGAGTCATTTCTGCAGCTTACTGTGCATTAAACATATACAATGTAATCAAATAAGTTCACTTTAGTGCTGATGATGACTGACACCGCTGACTTAAAAGCAAAGTTTGTATGTGTCTGAGTACAATTTTATGGTGCTGCAATAAACATGAAATCAGTGACGGCTTGCTCATGTATTTAAAATGTCAAAGGGTAGGATGTTATGTGCAAAAGTCATTATTTGTAGTTGAAGTGAATAGAAATCCAGTTTAAAGTGACAGTAGAGGCAGGTTTCTAAACAGCAAAAGACCATCTTTTGCATTAAAAGCCTCTCTGCCTCTTGTTCTTTTATGACGACCAAGTAAAAAAAATACAAAATAAAAAATCAGGATGAAAAATAAACTATAGCCACCTTCTTTGCTACTCTGTATATACATTCCAGACCATACGAATCTGCTTCTTTTAGACATTTTTGCTCTCTGGGCTCAATAATTTTCAAATGAAATAAAGCATTCTACCTGTGAATGACCAGACTAAAGGCAGAGAGGACAAGCAAATGGCAGGAACTGAGGATGACTGCAGTGAAGCCAGAGAGTGCAGCACAGAGGAAGATATAAAGCATCTACTTATGTCTATGGGTCGCAGACTCGAGTCATTCTATTCAGTTCAGTTCAATCGTTTTTATATAGCATCAATTCACAGCAGAAGTCATCTCAGGTTACTTCACATAGTAGGGTCAAGACCTCATAATATTATATTCTAGAGAGAAACCCACGTATTACCTTTGAGCAAGAAGTGACGTGAAGACTGCAAAAGATTTTCAACAAAACATTAAATGTGGTGGATCTGTGTGTCATTTTATTCTGTGTTTCATGTGCCGAAGCTCAGAACTTGGAGAGCAAAACGTATAAATGTTGAAATACTTAAAGGTCGATTATGCGACTCTAATTCAATACATTGGCCAAATTCAGCTGTCAGCTGTCGGTTCTGCATGTGCACTCGAATGAAAATCTAATGCCCGTACACAGACATGTCTCTGCATACTGGAAGCAAACCAACAGGCTCAGAACAATGCACACAACCCTGTTCCAGCATGTTTGTGCTTGTGCATGCACAGGACAGGGTGAGTGAGAGGGATGGTAAATCTGACACATGCTAACTGTCCAAATACACTAACTAGCTAAATACAAACAACCACTCCACCATCAACATACCAAACGTACTTATGGTTGAGACTGTACAGGTGAAGTAAATAACATTATCTGGCTACAGCAGCGCCACTGCAGTCCCAAAAACTGATACTGTACCCAAAAACTTACGCACCCTGTTTCTTGAATCTGCATTGCAAGTTATGAATTCTTTTAGCTGTGTGTAAAGCAGTCATGACGTACAAATACACATAACTTTGTATCTTTGATAGTAATAATGTGTCTTTGAGAGACTTTAAAGTTTCTTGTATGTAACAAATGTTTGCTGTTCATAGTGTAATTTGGCATGACATTAAGATGATCATAGCCAATACTCTGGTATTGTTTCTGATGTTTAAGCTCTATGTGTTTGGTATGTCTAATATTCTTGTTTGGACTGTAATTACCATGATTTACAGATGGACTTTATATATAAAATTAAGAGATCATCTGTTTTCCAATTGTGCTATTGGCTGTAACCTTGGAGGTATAATGCTGATGGCTTGTAAAACCAAGTAAAAATGACTTTTAAAACCAAGTCATTTTGATGCATTAATAACATTTCAGTCACAATGCAGGGCCTAAGTCTGAGGGCTGACGGATTTTACATCAGGTGTGTGCAGATCTTCCATCTGGTGATAACCAATCAAGTCCAGCTACCCAGAGCCTTAGCCACAGTGCTGGCCACTCTCCATGAGCCTCTGGGTTTTACTTACTTGCTTTATTTATTTATTGTCTATCAAGGTGAGTTCATGCCTCGATGGGTGTTTTGGCCTCATGAGGGTAACGTACACAATATTCAGCAGGTGGTGTTGTAGCTGGTTGCTGCATATTTCACACAGTCAAGTTTGTAAGTTTCATAGTAAAGGAGGAAGTGGCTGTATTTTTTCGTTTCATCAAAGTTTGCAATGCGCAGCCAGTCCTATAGGTCCAGGGGGTATTTCATACCATGGAGGGGAGGAAAGTGAAATTTTGGGAAACTTTGGGCTGCAGATTTTCAACTAATGTGGAAATTTTTTGCAAACTTTTCACATTGCTCCTTAATATTAAACAGCGCAGTGCATTGGGAATTAAAAAACATTTCAAATATGGTCGTGACTCACCAGCAGGGAACGGCAAAATAAACGCAAACTTATTTGAATATTGAAGCTTAAGTCTGTAAAGGAATACAGCCCCTTCAGTAATTGTTATTCTTGATGTGCATTAGAGGTTATATAGGTGTTGACAAATAATTTGAAATGCGCACCAGAAGGCTGATATTTAATGTATTTGACGGTAAAGAAGATAATCCTTTGTTATCCTGAATGCAGAAGTATTGAAGATAGCACTTTGGATACAAGTTTTCACAGTCAAGCCCCCACACTCGATTTCTGATGCCTCCGTTCAGCTATCAGATAATTGGTTAGTAAACTAGATGCTAATAAACGAGATATTTTTTTCTTCAATTCGTCATGCTTCTTTCTGGTCAAAGTCAACTGAACTGTCAGGAACCTATGAGCTCATTTCCATATTGTTTGCAGTTGTATAATGACTCAAAATTAGCTTCTAATTAAATCTGAGGAATTCACACTTGAATGCAGACAGTGTGTATGTGTGTCTGCGTTGGCACGTCTATGTGTGTGTGTGTGTGTGTGTGTGTGTGTGTGCGTGTGCGCGGAGGCTGCGTCCATTGAAATTCATTTAGTAGTTCTTCACAGTGGAGGCAGAAAATAATAGGAGGATAAACTCCAGTGAAAACACATCATCAAAGATCAAGTTTACTTTGAGTGAAAGTAAAACTTGTTAGTGTCACAAGTACATCAAAGTCACAAGAATTATATCATTTGGTTTGTTTTTTTTTAATTACAAGTGTCTGATTTGGATGTGATTAAGACAAATTTGGGGGTAATTCAGTTGAACCTCTGCAATGGAATTGATTGTGCAACTGTGGAATATGTCCTCCACATATTTGACAGGTCTGTTCTCAAAAACTCCTCAACACATTTGACACAAAGAAATTGTATGGCCTGGTTTTAGTTGTATCGATTCTGTTATCCATGTTTCTAAAACCCCGGCATTTCAAATGTGGTTTTCCTTCACTTTGTCTTATCCTGCCAGCTACTGCGTGGTGCCTGGCCTGAAAAATCACTTATCAATAAATGCTATGTGTTGGCACATGCTATCAATCAACAAACATAGATGCAGCGAACTACGTACGGTGCAGCAATGGCTGGTGTTTTCTTCTCCTCTCAGGATTCTTCAGCAGACTTTGAATTGCATTTATCATTATCCGACTGGCTTTTGTTATTCAACTGGCTTTTATGTGACTATCACTTTTTGATGTTTGGTAATTGCACTGTAAGCTCATCTAGGCAATTTGCTAATTTACTGCACAATGTAAGTGCATTCCTGTAAACTATTCAGCTACTTCTGCTATAAGGAGGCAGATGGTTTCATTTGTATGTGGTCGTTAAACTGCACATTCTCGTTGCCGATCGGTTATTTAAATTTGCATTTAAATGTGTTTGACCTTGAGACTTTGCACACACTGCCTCCTCTTTGTTGCCTCACACCTTTAATTGGCTAATTATTTTAGGTTTTGTGCACAGCCTGCTTCATTATACTTTGTGTGTTTTTGCCTTCTCGTGTGTTGCTGGCGAGAGGTGATTAGGCGGAAGATTTGTAAGTGTTGGGCTTTTCTCACTAATTTTGTTTTTAAGGACTCCGAATTATCTCAGGGTTTGGCCATAAGCCGTAACAACTAGGTCTGCCCTGCTGTTTACCTCTCAAGGTAGTAAGTTGGAAGGTAAACATCAAAATAACCAACTGACTGGGAGATCTATTGTTCAGTATGTTGGAATAACACAAATATGAACAGTCTCTCAGAAAGTCTGCAAAGGGGTCACAGTAGAAGAGTTTGTGCGGTCGACATACTGATCTCAGTGCAAACATAGCACAGGTGGCAGGTAACAATGTGAACCAAGCTTGAAAATGCTGTGTGAAATTAAACAAATACTGCAGTGTTGTTGTCCGTGTTTGGCCTTTGAAGCTGTGGAAGCTTCAGAGACTCACAGAGGCAGAAGTATGGCTGTTCAACAGCACAAGCATTTTTAATATTCTTAAATCTGAAAACTATGAGTCATAGTAATTGACAGTTACTGACACACCCGCTATCCATTAAGCGCTGTAACTCTCCTATAGCTGACAGATGTTGGCGTTTGTTTTGTGTGTAAGATAGGATTGCCTGTGACAAATCCTGCTGGAGGAACCTGCAATGAGAGAAGCTTTTCAAGTCTGCAAAAACGCAGAGGAAAAAAAAGAGCCTCTTAACCTTAAAACTCAGCATTACTGCATATCTTCCTGGGTAACAAACATGAAGCCATTTTAAAGGGAGAACAAAGATACTGGGACGCTGCACCGAATATCTAAGGTTTTGTTTGATAAAACTTGCAATTCCATTTTCCAGGTTTATATTGTGTGTTGCCGACTGAGTCATATAAGGGCACTCACTGATGAAAGCTAAGTTCAGCAGAGAATGAAGGGGCATCAAATTAGTTAGAAGACATTCTTGCCTTTTTGACAGTAACCTGACCGAGAACAAAAAACAAAAAACACCAAAATAATTAGCTTTCCCTGTTTTCTGCAGCAAATGATATTTTAATTTGACATCGCACCAGGCTTTTCAGTCACCTTTAAAGTGCTCCGGCCTTTTCCATCAGCAGCATTAGCATGCAGTAATGATCCCTGCAGCCTTGTGCACTTAATGCCAAGGAGCTGTCGCATCACAATAACAGTTTGTCATTTTTGCTCAGCCAACCACCTGGGCACAAACCATGGCCACAGCAAGGCCTGTTTATATCCCAGTAAGCCTCTGACACTGATAGGCAAACTCTTGTTCAACGAGGAGGTGCATAAGCAATCGGGTTTGTTTTAGGTAACATAAATATTCGAAGCAGATGGAAATTGGCCTCTTGAGGATCAATGATGAAAGCCTTTGCAATGGCTAAGAACTGTTCAGGAGGAATTGATCCCTGTCAGACATAGACACACGTTCATGTCCATCATTTCTGTCTCTTTTTGGCAGATGAGATGTAAACACAGATTGCAGGATTGAGCAACTTTTAAGCTTCACGGAGGCTTTTATTGGAAATAATTGGTACGTCACAGAAAGAAATGCAAACTGGTTTCTTTGACTGTGTATATTGGCATATGCCCTGCACAAATTACAGTTCAGGTGTTGGGAATATCAGAAAGACACCAAAATCCAGATAAGGCACTTATATGCCACAGTTTTTTGAGTAATGCAAATAAAACCCATCAGATTAAGTTTCATAGGTTTACAGTAAGATGAATACTAAGTTATCTCTGCTACTGATGTGGTCCTTTGAGACAGCCACAGTTAAACTCTTCTAGTGAGTCAACCTTGACCATCAAATGATAATGTGCACTTAAATATGTTCATTTAGTAATTAAAATTCCAATGAGCCGGCTTTGTGCTGGCTAGAGGACGTGTTAAAAACCTTGTACCATTATGTGATGAAAACCTGGTGAGGAATAAATAAAAATTTCAAATGTCAAGACACCTCTTCATCCTAATTCAACTTTTATTAGGCTTCTATTAGAAACCCTGCAGGATGTCAATTTCAGGCTACATGAAATTTGTTCTTGTCATTGTCTTTAATTTTTTGCATTATTGTGTTTATTATTCTGATTGGAAAGCACGTTGTTAAGGCTTTATGTAATAAAAACAAAATTGTTATCATCAAGCTTAAGGATCCCTTTGATAGACTAGTCTGCATTCAGTCCGGGCCTCCTTCATCTTGTTTACTCTCAGTGCTTTTTAGTATATCAGCTGCAAGCAAGACCACCTGGTTGTGTTAGGTAGTGGAAACACTACCCAGCTTACTTTTCAGCAATGCAGGAAGATTTCAGGAGAGAAGAATCACAGCTTTCTGAAATGAATTTCCACAGACAGCCGGATCTGTTTTTGTTTCTACTACACCAAAGTTTAATTGATGTTTTTACATCCTGAAATCCAATATTTGAGGTGCGTGACATTCTGAAGTGATAATGCCGACTTCGGTGCAAGCAGTTGAGGCAGCTCAGTTGAAGATTGCACTTAGTGGCTTTAATTGCGTGCTTTTAGATGAGGAGCAGTGTGGTCATTTTAAGTTAAATAGAAGATGGTATTTATCAGATATAATTAGAGTCAGTGCTTGGCTTTAAAAAAGTGTTGCAATTTAGATTTTGTTCAAAATTCATGGTTACTCTTCCATTGATATTATTCCTTACTGGTATGTGGAGGTGTCGTGTTTAATAACATCACATTGAATTTGTCTCAAAACAGATATCACATCACCAGATATTCCATTCTTAGAAGTACTTTAAAGAAATGGAATAACAAATGAATCATAGATGTAAGACAACGAGATAATTTTGTCATATTTCCATATTTCCACAGAGGAATGCGCTGTTCCTCTTTCAGCATAAAGTCATGAGAATGAATGAAATGCTTGTGGCAGCTCTGAATCCTGACAGGGTTTTTCCTGTTGTTGCTCTATGTACTAGCTTGTTTTAGTTTTGTTGTTGTAGCAATAGAATGTGCGGGCCGTTTAACTGAACTAATGGAGAAGAGCATGACCCTATTCTCATGGGACTGGAAAGTCCCAAGATCAACAACATGAAAAAAAATAATGAATTCGGCCTCTAAAAAAGCAACTGCAGCAGAGTAACATAATGATGCAGGAGGTCAGGCCCAGAGTGCCTCCTGGTTGCGCTTTATGGCCAGCGTTTCCCCACTACACACCACTTCAGCTCTTTATTAAACTGACTGTGAGTGATTAACAGAAGGACAGAGGAAGTGTAATACGTCCT
The DNA here is from genome assembly GCF_022539595.1 of Amphiprion ocellaris. Lineage (NCBI taxonomy): Eukaryota > Metazoa > Chordata > Actinopteri > Pomacentridae > Amphiprion > Amphiprion ocellaris. Next base: position 29,464,934 of record NC_072772.1, on the reverse strand, counting down.
CAGATGGACTTCAGCCTCAGTGATCTGCTGGTTGTGTTTGTTGCACAATTGTGTCACTTAAACAGAAGTCTTGTAGAGAAAATCTGAGCATTTCAATGTTAAGTTGTTGGCCAGAATGGTAGTTTCAAGTCAGAATATTGGACCTGGTCCCATGTTGACATTTCCTCTGAGTACATGGGTTATGTTTCTTATGTTTTCCCCAATTTCACTTTTTACTCTGAAGGTGGAATTTGGGTCAGAGAAATCTGTGCTAAGAGTAATGTGCCAATGCCCAGCCACCGTTTTCTTGGATGAGAATATATTTAGCTTTTTTTTTTTTTTTTTTTTTTTTAGCTGTTTACATGTGCTTTCACCAAAACTCCCAGGAGCAGTGGAAACACATTTTTAATGCGCACAGCAGCACTACAAATTCTGTCTCCTCACTCTCCTGCAACTGGTGTCCAAAAAACTTAATCTTGGTACTAACAGTGGATTAATCATGCAGATCTCAAAAACTCCCAAAATTTGGCATTAGGTATGTTGCATGAGAAGGTTGTGTGAATCTCAACAGCCAGCGCTTAGTCGAATTTATATTTGAGGACAAACAAATTGGACAATTGGAAAGCAAGAAAAGGGATCATGATATGAGAATCAACAGTTGCATCTAAAGTGAACAGTCAGTATCTTTACAGGCTACGAATGTAAAAGGATGATTATGCAGAGTGTGATGACCCCTTACATTACAAAGTGTTTTATTACTGTATCTAGATAAGCATGAATTCTGATAACTAAATTTATTCTGGGTCAGAACAGCTTGAAATAAGTGGCTGTCCTGCATTTCCCACTCCTGGAACATAATGTGCTTTCTTATTTCTCTTGTTAAAGCATCATTTACTGAACCACAACTAGCTAGCACATTTAGTGTGAGTCAAAAGGCAGTAAATTGCAATTCAGACTGACTTATTATTTTAAGCCGTCAGTCAATCTGAGATGGATAGTCTACTACTGTGTTTAATACTTTAAGTTGCAGTATGTGGAGATAACAGGACTGAAAATTGGCTTTTAGAACACTTTAGAATGGATTACCAGCCTGATAACCACTACAGATGTATGAATTTATACCTATTGATTTTCATTCAGGTGTGAAAATGGATGTATTAAAGATGACAAAAAAAAAATCTAATAGCAGATTTTTACTTAACATTGTTAAAAATTACTGAAGCTATTCCCACACCAAATTTTCAGGTATCTCACATTTTTCTTGTCTTATTTTAGCAGCTTTTTTGTGGACACCCACTTTTCCATCGAACCTTTGATGCGATGATGGAGGATAAGCTTTGAGATTTGTGAAGCAACTGCACAGCCCTGATCAGAGTTTTAGAGCAGTCAAGTAGCAATTTTAGCAGCTTTATTAGGCATATTACCAGTAATATGGATGGATGTCACCCACAGGACTGCGGTAATCCTCATCTTTTATTGCTTTATTTCTTATTACAGTACCTTATACTTCAACCGTAGAAAACCAAACACCAATGTAGCTGTTTTGTTTGTTCGTTGCTTTAAATTTCTCTGGTACACAAACACTAAAAAAAGACCAAACCACCAGAGCTGAATACAGATTTCTTTGTGTCACAGTGTCAGAGATTGATAGCTAAGCAATTCAGACCAGGTACCAAAGTATGGAAAAATAAATCTGTTGCTGCTTGAACAAAAAGAACGGGAAATAGTTTTTAAGAAATATATATCAAAGTTACTTTTTGTCATCATTTTCAACAAAAGAAATTCCCACCTCCATCCTCTCTTGAATTATTCAATGTTAGTAGACATTTTTGCACAATGCATGCATGTCATTGTATCCAGCAGCTTTGATGGATGAGATTCACAAGTTAAAGTCTTATGGATTTTGTAGGGTTCTGCAGTGTTATTTTAGCGGTCTCTTCCGGCTTTCCCTGTTTTTTTTTTGTTTTGTTTTTTTTGAGTAGACGGATGAAGGTAGGTATGGGCACAGTGAGGGCAATGGAGTGTGGCTAGCCTCAACCCTGTCACTTTGATAGAGTGAATACATTGTGAGAGATAATGGAAACTTTCTATTCAGCGAGGGCTGGAATAAAGAGAGCCTTCCTACTCATTCATCAACATTGATTACTGTACAGCCCATGGCCTGGAAAGAGCATGGGAGCACTACGTCTCACAAAGACTCTGCTGAATTGCAGGTAAAGGAATCAGAAAACAACAAAAGTGCAATACTGGCCTTTTAAGAAACATCACCCCAATTTGTTTTTAGGTGAAGCCGTACAGCATCTAATACACTGAGCTTTAGGGTTAGAAGGTAAGCTGTGGCTGTATTGTGTATAGCGTTGCAGAAACAGCCTGCAATACTTTTCCTACTGGTATTGATAGTTTAAAAGGGTGCAGTAGCAAATTTTTTAATAAAAACAAATGTGCAGCACATGAAGTCGAAGCTAATGGTGCATTAAGTGAAATTTAACATGAGGCAGGCGTAGTGTTGAAAAAGCTCACTTTTGCCCACTGGGACACTGTGAAACCCTGCTACTCTAGTAAGTTATGTTACTTAAGTCACAGTAAAGACATTACATGACACCACAGAGTGATGGTCTCATAGTTTCCCTGCTTCCTCTCACCTTGGGATCTCGATACGAGTATTCACATAAAGTTGCTCAGACAGCTGGGCCCAGAGGACGTTTTACCACATCACTGTGACTCTTCAGGATCACTGAAACATGACTAATCACGGTCAGTGCTTAATACCATAATTTGGATCGAAATGAGGTTTATATATTTATTTAATAGTCAAATCCATTATTTTCATACCATATGCTGGAAGCAAAGCTAGGACAGAATTCATAGCTTTATTCAGAATAGTATGGGGTGTGGTATGAGATTTTTAGTATATATATGTCATTTTCCTTTTTCCATCATATTAAATGTCAGAAATTGTAAAACATTGCACCTAAATATAAAAAACGACCCTTTCTGAAAGTATGTAACATCCTCATATGTCTTGTTTTCAGGTCAATAGTCCAAAACACCAAGATATTAAATTTAAACAGAAGAAAACAGAGAAAAGCCGAGAATTACATTTGAGATTCTTCAACCAACAAATGTTAGGCATTTTTGTTTGATAAAGAACCTGAGTTTATTTGACCCGCTGTTATTGATTTGTCCAGGCTTTCTCTTCAAGGTGATGATGTTTAGACACATAACACATTCTTCAGTGCAGCCCCTACAGTTTAGGACCTTGTGAGAAAGACGCTCTTCAGTTCCTTCAGCTCTTGTTTTCACCCTGAAAGTTTGCAGTCTGAGCTGCTGAATGTGAAGTACTTCAAGCTTCAAGTGGCAATCAGAACCAATCCTAAAACATTTTTCCTCTGCTGCTTGATGAAGCCAAGGCAGCGGCGATAATTGTCGTTATATTATGAGCTGCTCAGTTTGCTTTGACACACTCCAGTGGCGCTTGCTTGTCAATATTTTTCCACCTTCCTGCGGCAGGTGCTGTATATCGCTCACCTTATGGTGAGGAACCTGGTGTTCTGCACCTCATTTAGAATCTGTTCTGTCAGCATTACTGAGGTGTCATGTCACATCACACTGTGAGCTGGATATCACTTTAAAACTGCTTAAACTAAATGGATCGTGTTTCCTTATTCATTTGTACGGGCCCAAGAGTGAGAGAACTCAAGTGCTGGCAAAAGCTTGCTTCAGTCGCAGTCTGCCTTTCCTCTGGGTGATGTTTTTCAATCCATATTCTTTAAGATCCAGTGGAATAGAAAACTACAGCAGAGTTTGTGTTGAGAACATGGAACCAGCAAGATAATAGTATGCTGTTTTGCACATTTACATCGCTAAACCCAATGGCACACAAGGACTCTAAATTGTAGCAAGCTGCAGGAAATAGGTAGTTTCTTTGTTATCAAGTGGCAGTTAGCTTGATAACAAGTCTGGTTTGTTAGTATAATTTCACTGCAGCTGTTAGGACCAAAGGGAAGTCTCTGCTTCACCACGGCTCTGTGCCCAGAGGCTTGTGATATATAGTGAAATATTCAGAGAATAATGCTTTTAAAATGGAAACTGAATTTTTGGCAGTGTATGTAATTTTCAGAAAAGAAGTATTATCCCTTGTGACTTTTCGAATTTTCATCACACGGATGAAAATGAAAACAGTATGTCACATGCACATGGTTCAGTTTGATACAAACCATATAAATGCTCATCAAACTGCTTCATTATTACAACTCCAGGTTTTGTTTGTGCTGATGTTTTTCTCACTCACTTGTTCTTGGACAAACCGAGGTACCTCTGTTATCAGTATTTACTGTAAAGGCCTATTTACTCTGCATTTACAGTGCTGAGCTCACCACGACAGATATAATTATACACCGCAGACACAAACAAAAATGGATGAAAGTTGGCAAAATACATTAATCCCCTTGTGATTTGCTGCATGCAGCTAAATTTCAAGGTCTCAGACTCTGCAAGGGGAAAGCTGTCTTGGTCACATGTCTTGGCAGTAATGCCATCACAACAGTTTACAGTCAGAACAATAAGAAATGTTGCTGAATAAGCTGTCATGTGTTCATATGAGAGCGAGACCTGTCTGCTCACCCTGTCCATCTGGAGTCTCAGTATAACACTGGCCCATTGAAAACCCCTTCAGCTCCCTCAGGCTTTCAGGAAATTCTTATTGGGCATGTCAGTTAATCTTATAAAAACCATAAATCCATTCTAATGGACCAGAGACACAGATTTGACTGAGGAAGGCGAGAATTTCTTGATTGATATGTTCGTGAAACGTCTACACTAAACACCATGAATCCGGCAACCAATGCCCTCAGCAGGTAAACAAAGGCGTGAGTATGAAAATGAAGAGTGAACGCTGTTACAACATCTGGTACTTGCATACTATACATGCATTGGCCTGATTGCTTTGACTGTTTTGCATAATGCAAATATTGCAAGGTGGCAATTCCCCCCGGGTGAAATTGTTTTAGAAGAGATGGCGGCCAGATGTGTCTCACCAAGGATGGTGCATATGCAAAGATTCAAATGTGACTTTCTGAAAAGCGGGTGTCAACTCACTTGCATAAGCACTTCCACAGAAAACACCAAGGTGGGAGCAGAGAAGTCCGAGGATAATAAGTGAGTTGCTTCTGAGTAGATGTGGCTGTATTTGTTCCTTTATGCACAGTGGTTTTCAGCATTCATTTCTAAAGGGAGTTGTTGTATTAGAGCCAGTAGAGTTGTGTGTGCAGTGTACAGGAGAATAACGTGAAAAGGAGCAGCTGTCAGTCAGTTATTTATTTGGCACTACACCTAGCAAAGTTTTCAAACTCAGAAACATACCTTTAGTCACATTACAGATACTCGCAGCCAGATCACCCTGAATTTCTGTTCAGCGTGATGCAGGAATTTTTGTTGCCAGCCATGTGTTGGTGATACGATATCAAGACACAAGGCCAGAGTGGGATATCTTGTTTCCTCCTCGTCTGTGCAGCTCACACTGGGATGAACTTATGAAGTCTTATCTGGCTCACCAGGATATAGAGATCGACTTGCAGTCTCAGGCACAATAACGCAAAGAATTGTATTTGACCTAAAAGGTGGAGGAATTTGACATGAAGTCCAACACACTGTAGATTAGTCCTCAGAGTTAATACATGTATTGTAAGTCACTGTATTCATAATGACCACTTTTCAGTCCTATTTGTATTATTTCACAAGCGTATTGTCATTCTGACAGAAATGTTCACGTTAATCCTCTTAAATTCTAACATGATGTATCGTAGTTAAGACAGTGAGTAGCTCCATGCTTTCTAGCAGCCTGTTGGAAGGGCAGTCAGATTTCAGAAGGCTATTGTGAGATTATTAAGCATGTTGGATACTAGGTGGGAGCACTAATATGTCCTTCACACAGAGGATTAGATATGATCAGCTTGTGTTTCCCACAGCTAGCCCAGCCCACTCAGTGTACACCTCAAGACTGCATAGTTATGCAAACACTGAAGCCTCGAGTCAGGCACAGTCACCGGGAGGCTGAAGATGGGAAATAACTCTAGTTGGCAAGAATTTACCAGTTTATGTAAATGAGTCTCTATACATTGTGGAAATTTGTGTGCGCAAGAGGAAGAAACGCTCTCAGATCATAGCTGATTTTATTGATTAGCTTTTACTTTCAGTGGCTCGCTGCTTAATTATTTAGTCAAACTGCCTCCTTCATTATGCACATGCTGCTGACATGGTTTTCTGCTGTAACGCTGGTTTTTCACTCGTGGAGTCTGCTGAAATATTGAGAAATTCATTTAGCAACAAAACTGACTACATACTTAGACCCATTTTTGTTATTTTAAAAGTGTACAAGTGTGTCACATATGTTGCTTTGAGTTTTGGTTGACTGCGTTCACCATAAAACCACTCACTACAGTCAACCTCAGATGATTTCCTGGTATTCGCTTGGCTAGGAAACAAGGAGTTAGAAATTATGTGTGCGTACAACAAGCACACTGCAGAGTTGCTAATGGAATTTATTGTCGGTAAAAGAGGTTTTATGGACCTTGTTCAGTATAGCCATCGACATTGTGTTCAGGGTTCACAGACACTTTTCTTTATACGATATCCAAGGTTATGATCTCTAAACCCAGTGTCAAATGGTCAGCATCACACAGCCATGATCTGACCTGTTCTTCGGTAAGTATCTGTAAATTTACATTGCTGTAATCTGGTAATACTGAGAAAGATTTATATTTTTTTTATTGTCTATATAAGAGGAAAATAAACCTGAAATTTCCAGTTTCTGCATTAATCCTAGCTCTCCATCCAACCTTGTAGTAAAATAACAAAAATAATGAGATCAAATATAAAATACCCGTCTAAGATTTTAAACATGCCTTTCGAATATCAATTAGCAAGATAATTCAAATGATTTCCTCTTTAGATGATGTGAACACCTCATCTGTTTAATTTTGTTATTCCCATGATTATTTGTGATGGTGTGAGGACATCGTTAATGAGGGAATTGCGTTGCATGAACGATGAAGTGGGCAACAAAGGTGACAACAAGGCTAAACTCTTGCAAGTTTACTACAGTATACAAAAGCTTTGTTTCTGCAGGCATAACAGAAGGTACACCGCAGTGCTTGCTCCTTTCTAATTAAGTCGGTTTGTTGCATTGGGATCTAGGGCTTACTTGTCATGACCACCCACTGGAAATGAAACTTGTCATACTTTCTTCAATGCCACATTCACTTGATGAGATGAAGAAATAGAGGGAATGTAGGTCCAAAGACTTACTAAGCTAGATCTGCTTGAACTCTCCCATTATGTGCCAAGTGGGACAAAGAGATTAAATCTGCTGTTGACTCGTGGGTTTATCAGCAGTCACATTGCCCTTGGCGAGGCCTCCTGTTGCTCGATTTAAGCATTGCTTGTGGCCACGTTTGTCTTTCTTGAAAAGATATTAGCCTTTATAATTGAGATGGGAGACTTGGCATCCAGGCCTTCATGTCCCATTTCAAGGCTATTTCGTAGCACTCCACCAAGCAAATTAAGTAAATTTTCTGAATATAAGATTGCAGTCATGAGTGTAATGAGCACTCAGCTTTCAATCTCTGTGTAAATACATAATCAAGTTGTCATAAAAAATGAAAAACCTTTTAGAAAAAAACAGTCTATTACACACTAATTTATTATAAAATGACAATTGACTGCGGATTTGTCAATTTCTGGAAGTCCTCTCAGTTTAGATAACCCCATTCAGACTGCTTTATTGTTTGTGTCAACGTCATTAGATAAATATGGACACTGACAGATCCATTACATCTCAGAAAAACTATCTTGAAAAGCATTTACATGATCAAGTTTTTCATATATCTTGTTTTCAGTGGGCATGGACATTTAATTGCAGAAATGATTGTCCTTGATTATCGTCTAACACTGACATTAGTCTGTGATGACAGACAACAGATATCTATCTTACCTGATTGTAAGAGGCTTATTCAAATGACCTCATTATAATCAGAAGACTGAACAAACTTTAGATTTGTGCTGATGGGGGAAGCTGTTCCTTTTAAGTGTGCAGTTTGACCTGAAAATCACCAAAATCATGTTTGGAGGGCTCTCATAAAACTCTGCATTACATCTTATGCATTTTAAGGACGGTAGCTCAGCTGCGGGCGAGTCTTAAGGCTTTATTAAGAGACCTGAAAGGAATACGACTGCAGGCAGACAAGTGGAGCTGCTGCATTTTCTTATCCTCTTTTCAAATATGAATTTTAGAATAGTGGACATCCAGGCATGTAAAACACTGCGTATTGCCTTTAATTAAACCAGTAAATTAACTTTTAGTTAATTATTTCAGGCTGATTTGTTTAATATTTACCTGTAATTTGAACAATGGAGCACTCCTGACTCTAGAGAAAAAGTTACTCTTGTCAAGTCTGTATATTTATGGTCTAATGTGGTTCTGCAGATTCAGTAAGTGCACCGCTGTGAAATATCACTTAAATGTCAAACTATTCAAAATTGTATCGCCTTACAGTAATTGCATTACTTCTATATTGAGGGTATTTGCTATTATGTAAAACTAAGAAACTAACAGTTTAGATGTACTACATTAAAAATAAAGGGCCCACATTAGAAACTCAAAGCAACAAAAGTCAGTACAACTTTCTCTACTGAGATTCCTATCTTTTATTTTTCCAAAACCTCTAGTTTTGATGACACAATCAATCTTCCTTTGCATCGAGGATACCAGTGTTGCACAAATTTCTGCACAGATGTTCTGCCAGTCTTCAGAGACAATGTCTTTTCAGCTCCTCTTTACTGGAGGGTTGTGTTGTGCTACGTTTTTCTTTAAAATATCCCAAAGGTGCTCTGTTGAATTCCACTCAGGTGACATACTTGGCAGGTCATAGCTTTTCTTCTTCAGAAACTCTTGTGTGATTTTTGCAGTGTGCTTTAAATAGTTGTTGTGCTGAAATATTCCTCTTCTGCCAAGCTGGCAGTCATATTGTCAGCCAGTATTTTGGTTTATCCAGAGACATAAATGGTGCCACCTAGTAATGTCTCTATGTTTTTGCACTCATCACACTTCTATTTCTGTGCTTCACTGTCAGGACTATGCATTCAATGTTCTTGTTCTAGTTTACGTCAGACCTGCCAGACTCCATCTGAACCAAGCAAATTCATCTTGGTCTTATTTGACCAAAGAATGTGCAACCGATACTGATCAGACTTTGTTTCGTGGAATTTTATATTTGCAGGTTTGTGCAGAAAAGCAGGCAAACCTTTTTTTTTTCTTGGATTTTGTCAGTAGAGGTTTACATCCAACAATGTCCCTCACACTGTTTAAACTGTCACAAAAACTCAGATTTCCAGTGATAACACCTGTGCCAAGTCTGAAGCATGTGCCCATGCAGAGGTAGATTATGCAAGTTACTTCCTGTCTGTGGCATCATTTTAGGAGGACGTCTTTGATATATGCAGTTGTAACTAAGCTGCTCTTGTGATGTGCTTTACTAATTTGTAGTTGAAGCACAGTGTTGCTTCAAGTAATTTTATGAAGATCTTTAAAGAAATCTTGTTAGAAATTATCAGTCCTTACTCTACCAAAATAATTTTGGGTTCCTCTGACGGAGGAATTAAGTCGACATCCTCACAAATACAGTCTTATTGATAGAACTGCAGTATTGTCATTCATCGGTTGGTGCTAACTGATGAACAGAAATGTTTTAAAATATAGAACACACTTGCTACACATTGACCGAATTAATGGGTGTTTTGCGTTTGCCACTTTGTACCCTGCACAAAGTGTGAAGCTTCTCCTATTAATCCTGTGAATACTTTAAGAACAATTCTGTTGTTCTTGCATTAGTATTTTATTTATTTACTATGCTGTTTGGATGTAGCCCACTGAAAAAAATGGAAAGTTTTGCCATTAAATCATTGTGCAGAACACCACCATGTTCTGAACTGTGCTGTCTAGCTTTGGAAACATAAGATTACTAAGCCAGTGAGCTCACCCTGTCTGGATCTGCTCTTTAAAATTGTTTATTATCTGATTCTATCTATATTTTGCCAGGGTCTACAACATGAGCCAGAGATGGCATCTGTTTCTGCCATTCTAGATGATGCCAGTGGCTGGCAGTTGAGTTACAATGGCTGTAGAACTGGCCAGAGTATCACTGCAGTCCTTTTTAGACTTGACAGATGGATGTGAGTCACAGGAAAAGATTACCCCAACCAGTGGTCGAGGAAATGGCAGATGGATGGGAACTTGTAAAGCATCCCATTAGCTATGTGGTATAACTGTTATCTTCTTAATTACTTTTTCACTTTGGGATCATTAGGAAGGTCACCTTTTTCTAGCTAAGGAGGCAGCAGGAAAAATGACTGACAGCTGAATGCAGTGTTTTCTATAATGCACTTAATAGAAGAAAACTATCATGGTCATAGTAACATTTTTCTTGTCTGACGAACAATGATTGACATACATTACACTTCCCTAAGAGACATTTAAGTAAATTAAATGAACAAGTAGACTAATGCAGCTCAAATGCCCAAATCATCTGCATTTAACTGACGTATGTTTAAAAAATCCTTTTGGCTTCCTTATTCAATTATGTCTGAATTGTCAGGGGCTATGGGGAAATGATAGTCCACTGATGTTGAATAATTAGATTAGGACAATAATAGGATTCAATATATTTCTTTGTCCTCTGTGGCAGATATTTTAATAGGAGTTGAGACCCTACCAGGCCATTAGCCAGATGGGTCAGAGCAACTTAATCTCCAAACAATGTCTTCAATGGAGCAAATGACCTAATTAGCTTCATAATACAGGACATACCACACAATGAGTTGCAAAGAAAAAAAAACACAATCATAGTCCTCTAATAAGTGTAATTATACTTGCATGTTTTAAACGACATCAATAAAACACACAAGTTTTGCGAGGAACGGTGACACCCTGTCAAACCAAATACTCAAAAATAAAATAACACTGCTTTTAGTTAGGAGAAATATTCTAATTGATATTAATATTCTGATTATTTTTTTTACTCTTGACCCCATTGACAGACTGAGACAGTTGAGGATAAAAGACTCTAAAATAAACCTTTTCTCTCAAATCTTCTGTTAGATATTAATATAGAAAGACTGATGAAGAGGTGATAACCTGCTCAGTTAACCTCCATTTTCTATGTTAAGTGATGTTGAAACAGTCTTCTCCATAAAGCATGTCTGGTCCCCATGGGTGCCATCATGGAGTTCTGCTCATCTGGCGGCGTAACATGGATCATTTGTTCTGAGATGCAACTGATTAGCTTTTATTTACTGAAATTCTGTCTGTTTTCATAAGCTGCTTTGTTGAGGAAGTACAGTATGGTGCTTGACACATGGTGGGCGGCAAAAGACGAAATGCACCACCCCCATATGATGACCTCAAATATCAGCACTGTTAGGATGCCACAATGCTTCCTGTGTATTTAAAGAAGATATCATTAAACATTTCGATGCAAACACAGACAAGGATGTAAACTATGGAACCTTTTAAAGATTAGCAATTAAGACACCCTCAGCTGCTGCCCAGATGAGGTAAACTGTAAGTCGACTGCAGTTTTCCCTAACTGAGATCCACATACGCACAAAAATTCGACACATTCTTCTTCTGGACAAGCTTCACAAAGTTTTATGAAATTTGGCTCAATTGTTTTTACATATTCTCGCTGAGAAAGAGAAACAAGCAAACAAACTAAAAACCACACCTCTGTCTTGGTGGAGGAGTTACAACGCTGGTGCTGCTGCAGTATGCACCTGTTCTGTAAATCCTGAGAACGCACACAACCATAAAAAAATAGTGAGAAAGTGTGTATGTCCGTGACCATGAGTGTGTTTTTTCATCTAATATAAACCAGCAGCACAATAACTGCAATGCTGACTGACAGTGGCTATCTTTCCCATTTATGAGCATGGGAGACTCTGGGAATTATCCAACTTTATACTCACCTACCAACTACCCACAACTTTGATATCACCCGATGCAGTCTGCTGTTTGTTATGAATGAATTGTGTTTAACTGGGGAAGTGGTGTGTACATTCATGAAACATTTGTGAGGGGACATTACTGGGCCTTGCAGATAGCCTGGCTTTTCATGGAGTAGGTGTCATTTCCAGTGACATACCAGAAGACACATAAAAGATGAAATTACCACTATTGGATTTTGTCAGAGTTTGACTTTAGATAAGTTTCGAAGGTCAAAATGTTTTAAATCAGATCTCTTTCTCATGACAGGAGACCTACAGTATGCGATGAATACTATGTAAGGTCCACGGCCACTAAGCGAATACATTCAAGCTGAGGATGACAAATCAGTAAATCAGAGTGTTTCAGAGTGACTAAATGCATGTGCATGAGTGCTTGCATAATTACACTGTAATTAAAATAAAAGCAGGCATTTTCAAAGAAAACATTTTGTTGCTGGATAACCTTCTTGTCTTCCTCATGAATGCCCTGCCACTTCCAGACAAGGTGACATCATGTCACAGTGCTTCACTTACATACTGAAAGTACATGCGAGTCACATTTGTCGCCCTTAGGCGTAGCTGTAAGTGAATGATTGTCTGTTGTAGTCTTATGATTAACTGTTGAGCTGTTTGCTGTGTTTCCCCGCCGTTTGCTCAATGTGTGCTGGGATTGTCTGTGTGACCCTGAATAACAATAAGGGAGGGAATGAATTATTTATTTTATATTGTTCATTTGCCAATCTGATTGAACGAGATATGTACTGTAGACCAGAGCACAGTTTGGATGCGGCGCTTCATTCTCACAGTGAATGATGGGGCTTCCCTTTCAATCTCATTAGCCAAAGTTAATATCTGAAGAGTCTTCAGCTGGCAACCAAGACTCTGGATTTTTTTTTGTTTGTTTGCCTTTTGTCATATTTCAGCTGTTGAGCCGTGTAGCACATCTGTTGTTGGTAGGAAATGGAACATCTCCATCGGCAGGTGAGCTGAAGCACTGCTGACTTTTAGCACAGTTGTCATGGTCATTTCAACGGTCAGTTTAACTGTAATTCACATATTTCCCAGGTCATTTGTCCAGTGTTAAACAGCCTCCCACGCATCTATTGTTTCACGTAATTCCATACAACACAAACCTACTGATTGTTATCATTTAAATTAATTTCTTAATTCAGCATTAAAGATTGTTTTCACCATTTGGATTGCTCTAACATCAGCGTCCTTATTTTTTTTCATTATGTGATCTTGCAGTTTGGGTGACTGCCATTACTTGTTCTGCCAAAAGCCATTTATGTTCCCCCCACCCTCTTTTTGTTTTTGCCCAAAAGTAAAATTGCCATGATTGTCGCACATATTTCTGTTGAGATTTCACAGTTCTTTGTGAATGTTCCTTTTTTTCCCCCCCATTTCATCCGTGGATCATAAGTTGTTTATTTATTTATATATTTTGAAAACAAAATCCATTTGTTTTGACAGATGCTTGTTCTAGGGCAGCGGCCAAAGCTCAGCTTGATTTTCTGGACTGTCATGCAAGACTTGTGGTTTATACTTTGTTGTCAGACAAACAAAATTGTTCATTTGGCACACTGGTGAATAATTATCTCTCCTCAAAGGGATGTAATTGTTGAACTTGTTTTTGGTTCGGGGCGAAATGCAGGACATAAATTTTTGTCTGGGACACTGCATTGGCCTACTTGTTAGTTTGGCTGTCATTTAAAGCACAGATGTAGCTCTGGAGCTGATTTGAAATATCTCAGAAGGCAACGACAGAAATATGAATTAAGATTGGATTGCAGGGACGTTTGGATATAATCACAGGAATAACAGCAGACATATTTTGAAAGATTGGAGAAGGTTTCTTTTTGCTTAAGGCTTAGTGGTTTAGTTTTTTTGTGTTTCAACCGATGTGTTTTCAGCAGAAGAATTACTTGTGGGAGATTTAAGCTGGCCGATCAGGAATCCCTGGAGATTTGACAAGTCATGCCCTTCATGCAGTAGCTGTTAATTATGTGTTTAATCATTTAGGATGTCTTTACTTTCAATCTTAATAACTCACCCTTTCCCCTCAAGCACTTAGGAAATGCAGTGGATTAGCAGTCATGTTTGAATGTATATCTCTAAAGGTGACAGCAATGTCACTTTTCAGGGGGCATAAAAATCAGTGCCTGGCAGAGACTTTATGTGAGCTTATAATGGAACCAAAATGTATGTGACTTACAAAGAGGAACAATAGAAAATGGAGACACATCTATTTACAGTTGCTGTGACAGCCCTGAGTGATCAGATTTAATCCTTGCAGGTAGCTAATAAGCTTTTATCACAGAGTGGGTTTGTTCCTTTCTTTGTGGAGGGATGGAGCCGCTAACAAACACACTGTTCCACTCTCTGACAGGGGTGTGTTTAGTAAACTGTTTAACATCAATTCAAAGGTCCGACCTACTCTAAAAACCCCTTTACCAAGCAACAATGCACAAATGATGTGGGGTTGATTGACAAATCAATTCTTCCTAATTCCTCAGTAATACTGCTCTGCAAAGAATCATATTCCCTGCTTTCTCAAAAGTGAGATCTGCTTAATTTAGTGGGAGAGTTCATCTTCTCCACAGTTTACAGATAAAACTAAAATTCAACATTACCTCAGAGACCGTCCACAAATTTTGTTGCGGTCGTTTTTAGATCGAATGCTCCTTCATCGCTGCAGCTTTGATAGTGTTGAATGGTAGCGAAGCTTTTTATCCACACAGATGTTTGCAGTATCAATCAGTAGTTAACAGTCCACACAGCCCTGCTCCGGCAGCTGGCGTTACCTCTGAGGACTGGTTCAATCACAGGAGGTTTTCATGTGTCAAAGAATTTGAATAGTGACCTTTGTGACTCAGTGGCACGCCGGAGATGTGTTCTGCAGGTTGCAACGCTAATCTTGGCTGAAGTCTAAACAGGGAATTTATTAGCACTGCTGCGTACATGCATAACAAATTCCCATCTCAGCCACATTTTAAAAGCTTTTGAGTATTCCGGAGGTGTCGGCAAGGATATTTGGAGGTGAGTTTAATTAGAGCACAACTCCCCTCTGCAGTGCTGGCAAAAGAATGCATAATAGCTTGAAGACACAAGAAAGCTGCTTTATAAGCTTGTAAGGGTTTGATTTCTTTACTCTAAGTCTTCAATCTAGTTTGTCTGCCGCAAATCAGCGCTATGATTTATAAGCAAACAATATTGGTTTATGCAGGATGATATGTTATCCACCTTAGGTCCTAGAACGGGGGTGTACAAACTAAATAACTTTCTGTTACTGGCAAGACAAGTATTACGGTAGACATTTAATAAACTTAGTCACTTAGACAGTGATGTAGTTTAACCTCAAGAACTCCATTTTTTTTATATATTTAAATAAAATTAGTTCTCTCTCTTTCTGTCTGGCACGTGTATGTAAATGCAGTGTTCAAATATGAGTCAGAGTAATTGATTTTTTTGAGCCCACAAGGGTCTGCAGCATGGCAACACAAAGGAAGGGTAATTATGGGTCACGTATATCTTGGCCAAATGTTGGCTTCTCAAACATCACGCCAAGTAATGGAAGTGTGCCAAAGAATAACTCATTATCATGCAGCAGCCAAAGCCATTCCAGCTATGACCTTATAATTATATGGGAACATTGCACTTTGTATTAAGGTTCAAATAACAATGAAAAAACGGGAAAAAGTTAATTATCCAAACATGGTAATTGTCAGATTAAAGAATTATGTCTATCTTGGTGTTCGGTGTGTAAACAGGTGATTATTAGAGCATTGCTTTTACACTGAGCCCCATTTAAAGTTAATAACTGGGTTAATGGAGTCTTAACACGATCCTGAAGTAGATTTCCCCAGTTAAAGACTTTGTGTGGATTGAGGAAAAATGGAACACACCTGTGAGATACAGTTTTCAGAGTGAATGACAATCTTTTTCCCAGATTAGTCAGTGAGGATTAGAAGCAATTAGCTCTCCTGTGTAGCTCAAATACAGAGATGGCAGCATGTCGGTTGGTGAGAACAGTCTATTTCTGTGCCATTTATTGAGATATAGAGCAGCATGTGACACCATCCTGATGTTATTTGCCTTTTGAGGCTCTGTTTAAAGAGCACTAATGTGAGATTTCTATGATGCAGAGAATCAACGTGTTGCCATTAATGAAATATTACACTCAAGGACATCACTTTTCGTTCTGCTGCCACCCATGTTTTAGCATATTGAAGGTGCAGTAAGTTCTATTTTTAATGTTGTCACATGAAATGACCTTAATACTGTGTATCTGCAGGTTAGTTAACCAAGTCTCAATGATAGAAACGGAGAGAGAAAATTTTGGAGTTTTATGTCGTTGCTTCACCGATACAAGATTTAAAATGCATTCCTATTTTTAACACTTTCAGCAGTACGGCCTCATATTTTTTCACCATGCTCATATTGGATTGGCATGAGAGATTGTAGCTACATATATATCACAATATTAGTGCATGAAACAGAGGATTTGTATCTACACAGCTACACTTGGGGTATTTTTTTTAAGATATGTGTGAAAAGACCTTTTAACATTGCTTTTTATTCAGCTTATTAGACATTCATGATAATTAAATATATGAAAATGAATTGGTTGCAGCTTCACTGACCTTTGTTTTTTCTAAATGTGTTGTTTAAAAAGGTGAATATAAAACTTAGGGTCCCATTATTTGCTCCAACTATTTCTTTTGTTCGATTGATTTCTTCATTCTCCATTTTGCATGTAGCTCATGGACCATTTCAAAAGGAAGTGAGAGTGCTATTGTTCTCCACAGTGAATAGAAGCAGAGCAGAAGCGTGACCTCTCCCTCCGTCTCTCTGCTGATGTGGCGTTCAGGTATGAATCAGACAGCCAGCTGCGATGGCTGATCATGGAAGCTGTCAGCCGGAGAACTTTTCAGGCTGTCCAGGTTCATCGCCAACTGCTTCCAAGCAAGATTGATGCCAGACTTACGTTGAAGGATAGCTCTCTGGTGCAGTCATTGGCTACAGAGATTGAGGCTCACCCATGGCAGAGCAATGATGACATGACTCATCACCAGAGAATTATATGGAGAGCAGAGACATGGAAAACACAAGGCCCCCATTCAATCAATCCTGTTTACTGGAAATTCCAAATGAGCACCAAATGAGAGCACTGGAGTACAGTAAAACAGGAGGCCTGTAGCCGGCTTGCTTTTTCATCGCAGAGTGCTTGTTCGGCAGTAGATTTAGTGTGTTTTGTTTTTTGACTGAACACTGCTTGATGTGCTGAATGGCACAGCATCCCAGTGGTTCACAAACAAACCAGCAACAAACATAATGGCTTAAACAAACAGCAGAAAAATCCCAAATTCCCCTTGCATTTCACCATTTTGTCCAACAATGGACGATAGTAAACCCCAGTAAGATTGTGTAGATGCAGGAACAAGAGCTTAAAAAGATGCATTTCAGCAGAAATGTGGCAGTTTAGTTGAAATAGGATTCTGAATGCAGAGATGCTGTCCACACCAGGCTTGTTTACCAGTGTGTGGTTTGGGTGGAGTGCTGCAATGTCATTGTGCCACAGAGAAATGTCAAATGCTGTGTTAATATTTGGTTATAGTGCATCCATAATACAGCTTTTGATAAGAATGGCATTTGTATTCTCATTCTCAGACGGAAACAGAGTTTGTAATGTGAATTTTATTCAATAACGCTTTTTCATGAAAGATAAAAGCATTGCCATTCTGTATAGATTACAAAAGAGCATAAAGCCATATTTCTTGCTTCATTTATTGCTTTTATGGTACATCATTCATTACCTTCATTCTCTCGTTGTTTTACTTGACTTCACAAAAAGCAACTTGTGCTCAATGATTTTCTTTTATTTTATGTTTTTTTTTTTTTTTAATGTATAGATGGGCTTTCCAGACAATCATTTCAGCGCAGTGAATGATTAGCTCTCTAAACAAATTCCTCTACCTATTCCCATCAAGGAGGACTGAAGGTCATCCATCTGTCTGCCTCTATTTTTCCTGAGCTTTGTTGTTGAGTTGCTTTTCCAATATGTGAGGAGAGTCATTCCGTTCAATACACCGCCTGCCTCGGCACTACTGCTCGGCACAGTGATAAATCACAACACAGAGAAACAGAACTTTATTTGCATTCAGCTTCCATCCACTTTTGAAGCCGCAGATTTGGAATTGAATTTTTTCCCCTCCCAGTTCTCTCTTTCTCTTCAGTAAGAGGCTATGATCTCAGAGCTCTGAGCTATCTACCTTGTTTTTCCAGGGAAACCTGATTCCGGCTGAATCTGTTAAAACACAGTGAACATTTGCATGCTCATACAAATGCCACTCGCTGGTTACCGTGTTCTTGGCTCAATAATAGGAAATCCATGGGGGCAAAAATCAGTGTTCATTACAGTAGTAAAAACACTAGAAGGAGCATGGTCATTTGTGTCACCATAAGTTAGGGTGATTATGGGGAGAGGAGGGAGCGGCCAGGGCAAGCCCAGAGGATGCAACCCGCCACCGGATTTTGGAAGATAAACAGCGGGGCATGTGGCAGGATGTTGACTGGCTCCCTCCTGGCTTTGCAGGCTGCAAAGGGAATCTATCACGTCAGAGAGGCCATAGCCTCCAGCACACTCCAGATTGCTCCCTCTGCATACGTACGCACACACATACACACTCGCACAAGCATGCCTGCTCAAGGGCTGGCCCCTTCCACTTGACCGCTCTTGGTGGCAGAGAGGCTATACTCCCCGTGACAGTGGCACTCTGTTGTCCTCCTGGAGATGGAGCTCAGCCCCTCCATCCTGTCTGGCTGCCGAGAGCTGGCCCACATCGAGCCTCGTGCGCTGTGACCTTCATGTCCTACAAGCAGAGGTGAAAAGCAGAGCGATCCAAGAACGACACCTTCCATCCAGCCTAATGCCGGACGATGTTTCATCTGTTTGCTCGTTCTGAACGAATTAGAGATAATTTTGTATTCATCTGCGAGTCAAATGAGTCAACAGTGTCGCCGGTGTAGAGCCAGGCTAATCTGCTTTGCTTGCTGCTGTTTGAAAATTACTGACAGAGTGCTGATAAAGCCCAAACAAATTCAAAGCTCAGGCCACTGTTTCATTGGAAGATGCCAAGAGATTGTTCCCCCTGGATTGCATTTCAATGTGAGCGACCCATTGGTAACACAGGAAACCACTGTAATCGCTGCTTTTTTCCCCACTTATTGTGTTTTATTTTTTCAAACCTGCACTAGGGAGTCATACCCTGGCCATGTATTCCATTTCTATAATTCCTATTTCACGCTAGTGTTGAATAAACAAATTAACATTAATTACTGAATTCACTAGAGTTTAAGGAGTGTAAACATGCAGTAACTTATTTTCCAGTTATACTGTACACTGAACCTATCTGCATAAAAAAAAAAAATCCTGGTTTGAGGGGCAGTAAAGCTTCTAAAACTACAGTCCTCTGTGGCAACCCTACAGTCTTGCTACTAGATTCATAGTACATTCCCAAAATCAAGGACAGAAAGTGTATTATTTTTTCCTTTTCAAGATTTTTTTTTCCTTAACCACATGAACATTTAAATACCAAACGTAAACATACCAGCTTCAGTATGGATGTCTTTCTATATATAACCCATACATACACTGTACAGAATCATTAGCATTTCTTTCTTTCTGTATTCATGCCATCACATTAGGGATTATACGTAAGTATTGGGGCAGTAAGATGATGACTTGTGAGGCTACAACTGAAGAATGTGTTGGCCCCAGAAAGGCAAAGTGATAAAATTCACTGTATTACAGGTTACTTTAAAAACAAGTGACACACAATATATAGGATTCCTCTGAAGATACGGCTCAAGTAAAGCTTCTTTTATCAGTTATTTTGATGAATTCTTATTTTGGACACTGTAATAACATCTATAGTAGAAAAAAATTTACGTTATGAGATCATGTCAGCAAAAATTTAAAAAACAATATTTCTACATTTAAGCTCTCTATCTTTTCTTTAAGGTACCTTGTGAGGTTTTAGTTCAGTTGTGAGGCTGTGAAGTGATGTCCCTGTTATGTCTATATTGTCTAGATATGCACAATCCTGAGCATTAGGAAGTGCAAGGCGTATTCCCACCACTGATTCAACACTGGTGGTGGAAATGCACACAGAAATGTAGCAATGTTCCAGCAAAGGCAGAAAAAAAAGAACACTGCTGTTGAATTTTTTTAAAATATGAAAAAGTAAATGAGGAAGGTTATGCATTCAACACATTCATTAGACCTTTGATTGCTTATTTCTGCTAATTTCAGTTACAATATGTTAGAAAAAGGGGGAAAAAATAATGTTGCTTCTCAAATCTGCTGAGATATCATCAATAGTTTACCAACCATTAACTGACATGGTTTTTCAGAAATATTTATACAAATGCTTTTGCCTACTCGAGTAGCATTGATAAATAATGTTGTACTTTGAACAATGCCTGAACCATGTCAGAGACTATGATAAAAGCAAGGAGTGCTTCTGATTTTATAAAATAATATTAATTTAACAATTACTCCAACAGAAAAGGTGATGAAAGCAGACCTGTAGTTTAACTGACAGAACTAACTGCTCAGTGTAATTAGCTCCCTGAAATGTTTCCTAATAGGATTCTACTGGCTCAGCACAGCAGCACAGGTTATAGAATTTTCATAAGAGTCGCAAGTTACTTAAGTCATTAACATCACCACCTTCATATACGTGGTTTTATGCACTGCTGACCTTAGCACCATTAAATACATTAACCATGCCGTGATTAGATCTTGAGTGAAGGCATTATGTGAAGAATTGATTGGATCCGTTGAATAATCATTCTGTTCCTTCTTAAATTTAGTCAATACAGTGGGCAGTAATGAGTTGCATGTAAGACTGCATTAGAGGTCCTTTGACACTTCACTGGGTCCCAGATTGCTCCAGGCACTGACATCCATCCTTGCTTGGCCTAATGAAGCATCATGCTCTCCTGTGGCAGACTACTTAATCTCCCCACCATGGCTGCATTGTTTGAGGAGAAACCCTGCATGGGGAGGTTGGAGGTGTGAGCCTAACTTCCCATCAGGAGTTCACAGAGTCGACATAAGGTGCCATCTGTTGGCGTGTTACGATCAGCTCAGGGTTCAATTAGAGGTGAATGCCACTGGTTTAGTTGTTTTGAAATTTTAAGACGTTGATTGTTGAATCACTTAGGTGCTTCTCAAATTAGCCCAACTGTAACATCTGTATAAACCTGCTACTTGGTTAAAGTAATGGCGAGATTGCTGGTAAAACTGCAATGTACAAAGTCTGCAGCGTTTCCATTAATAGTACGGCAGGATTACGACTCTTACTTCCTGTTTTTGAAAGTGATGCTTTTGTCGAAACAGGAAAAATGCGCCGACAATCACAATTAAATCAGCTGTAGGTGCGCCCAGCATGAGGCAAGCATCAACTGCGCTAGTGTTAGCAACTACTCTCAGAGTAGTTTGACTGATAACTCCACATGGTTGAAGGTAACACCATGTTAGAAGTTACACGAGCTTGTATAGAGCTGTAACAAAAAAAAGCATGATTTTGACCAATAAAACTTACTCAGATACTGAGGTACAAATTTTCTAGTTAACAGCGTTTAATGCAAAAAGCATCCCAGCAAGCAGCAGCCTACAACAAATGTGTGAAACCACCAGTCAAGCCAGAAAGCAGAAAGTAATTTAAAAGACCAACAAACTGTCAGCCAGCACGATCATGTGTTTGTTTGACCTTAAGTGAGAAAATTAAAACTAAATTTGAATATCAGATGAATCTGCTCAAAATCACTCAATACTGTAAATTCTGATTTAGTATTTAGATATATACTGAATGATGTGAGAGGCTAAGATACACACCATTACCCTTTACTTTTGTTTACTCTATCACATTAAAGACTTGTAGAGAGTCGGCTGCAGTGTCAGTTGCAGCATTGTTTGGTTCATAGTTGCAGCACAGTTACAAGAGAGAAGGCATTTTTGTTGATGGCTATCGCTGCATGTTAGATCTGCTCACTTGTCACCAATTGTCGCGCTAGAAGCCAGAAGCATGAATCCAGAAAGCGGAAAGTTTGACAGCTTCTTTGTTTTCTGAAAATGCCAGGGCCCTGACACCCCTGAACGATGACTGGCTTTTCTTCTTTATGATTATAGAGTCAACGAGTGCTTCACCAGATGTCATCACACTGTTCTGTTTATGCTGGCATGTTGAGGGGTGAAACATTGTTATAGAAATGCATTACCACCCTTCATTAAACTGAGACCAGTCGCAGGCAGGATTATGTAAATGAACCCTGATATGAGAATCAGTATGCCCAGGACAGAGAGCCAGCAGTGCCAAGAAGGGCTGGCTGGGAAGCTCTCACTCAGAGCCAAGAGTCTCTGGCTCCAGCAGTGGAGAACATGTGTTGGTCTCGATGTTGGAGTTACTTTGCATTTTCACTCCTGACAGTCTTCATCATCCGTTTGGAAATCGTGGAGGTAATTGGGGAATATGTCAGCACATAAAAAGGTAGTCATTAACTCTACTTGGAAAAAGATCTTTTTCCTTATTGTTCTACAAATTCTGTGTAATGGAGCGGTTTTAAGAACAATCACAATACAAATCAATCAAGTAATGACCATAGCCATCTGTGCATCTCCCTGTTCTTTTATCACATCAGACTGGCTGGTTACAATCTGGCACCCGCACATAGGCACATATATACAGACACAGAGAGGGAGGGTGACACCCAGTCATTAGCAACATATTTTTAGAGAAACCGCTTCTGTTCTGTTGCTGGAACTGTTGCAATTAATCTACACTGCTTGTTATTTCACAAAGAAATTGGAACCTCCATGATAAGCCAGCCGCATTCGCTGTTGAAACAAAGGCAGGGATAAATTAAATTGATACTCTTAGACGTAGATGTATTAGACAGTCGAAACAGTCTAATTCAGCATTTTACAGTAACATTAAGTGGTCTCTGCAGACTGAGACTAATCCCGTCAGCTCAGGGAGAGAGCGGTACCTGCACATTAACTCCAAGTGTCTGCTCACCTCCCCACACAATAAAGACCGACATCTCCCCAAGTGGGCACCACCAGGCACATTTTTAATATTCTTGCCATAAGGAGGAGCCTTCATAAGGAGCATAAGCATCTCCGAGTGTGTGCCTGTCCAGGGAAGTAAAGCTCCACAGGGCTGAAGGTAATGACCATATTGCCTGCAGCTCTACCAGGGGAGGGATGAGTGTTGCCGGAGGCCACTGTCAGGAGAGGAGGGCTGAGCGCAGTATTTGTCACGGCTCCTATATAAGAACCTCTTTGAGATCCTTACCCCAGCAGAGAGCTTTCCCAAGTATCGGTGGAGGAAAATCCTGCTGATATTAACTGTTGCTGTAACAAAGCTCTGATGTCTTCGCCATGAAATGATGATTAGATGACAGCAGCTGGAGGCATGCTCCGGTTTGAAAATTAGACCTTATCAATTATTCAAAGAATCACCTGGCTTCTTTCCTTACTTCCTGGCCCTAAGATTCTGTGACCATCTTTTCAGATCTTTTTGGGATGTTCATGGTGTGGCACTGGCGGCTTGTATGAATGACTGTGTAAAACAAGAACAACATTAACACTGACTGATGTCCTATGTATTCATAATTAAAATGAACATCATCCCTTGGGCTGGATATATATCAGAAATGATGAGTCAGGCTATGAGCCCGTGGAACAGGATGAAATAATGCCCTTGGCTGTTAGCACTTCGTCATGAAGCCACACATCACAATGTGAAGACCCCATGGCACCGCAGACCACCACTGGGCAGCGGACATTATAAAATGGCCAGTGGTTCTGATGTGATATAGAGTTTTCCCTTGGGATGTGCTACACAGACAGAAGAGCTATTTTTCTTTTATGGTCACTCTGTCAGTGATGTAGTGTACAAAATTCAAAATGAGTAGAAATGTGTAGCTTCCTTTAATAGCCTTTAGCATCTCACGGCGCAGACTGTTGGTTTACTGATCTCCTTCTAAGTGTGCAAGCTCTTTCAGGTTCTTTGATATCAAATTGTATGTTTGGAGGATTGTGATGAAAGCCAGAATGGATCACAGCGAGTTTTTAGTCTCTCTTTCTCACGGTAATGACAGTATACACCGTGTTCAATATATTTAGCTTGTTTGCAAGTTTACAGTCTGACTTCCCTAGCTGGGGACAAACACCTTGCCTCCTGAATAGGAGTGAGGAAGAAGAAAAAATGGTTTTGATGGACACATCACTGAGAGCTCCAGAGGACTGTCTAAGCTCTCTGTGAGGGATTATACAGAGGTTAGTGTAAGAGGTGCTTCTCACTTCAGCTAAGCACTTATGAGACTAGGCAAATGTTGTCAGATATTGTATGTACAGTACAATAAAAGAGAGGCTGGTAAAGTTGCCAGAGTTGGTCCTTTTATAGTTTTTGAATTATTTTTGTACAATTTCCTTGAAGCACTTGCAGATACAGACTAAATAAAAGTGCTGTATGTTTGAAAAGTGTTCTGCCATTTATAGATATCCCATCCCTTGCATAATCAGTGAAGAGAGGCATTTGGCATTGAGTATGAGATAAATCTTAGGTCAATGAGAAAAAGAAAGGGGAACTGCGATTTTGGCATGGTTGAACACTGATAGTCAATGCCAACATATTGGGCAGCTCTGGTTGCTCTTTCTGGAAGCCTCCTGGGCCCCTCTGGGAGCAGAAACATGATCAAATTTATAGGGCAACAGCTGCCACCCTTCTTTCTTCAAGCCACTTGGCTGCAGGGAGATTTGTTAGTATTCACTCTCATCACTCATAATCTGATACCCATTTCTGACAGAGCAGTATAATGATGATAATTCTTAAGAGTGTCAGCTTATCCCTGACTGCTTCAGTAGACCAGTTAATTTAAGAGTTTGGCTTCCTGCCCTCATACAATAGAAGGGCACATAGTGTGTGTGTGACCATATGGATGTTCTTGACGAAGCCAGAGGATTTGAGCACAGGGAGGTGTTGAAGTGGGGTCACACATCGTGGGCTTCCTGATGCATATTGATCTGTCTGCACAAGCCGCATTGACTGTACAAGCTGTGTTTTTTTTGTTTTTTTCTAACACTCACAATGTACAAGTGATTGTTGTAAACCTGGGTGGCATTTTGTTTCAATCAATCCATAGTGATTTGTGTGTGAAAGGTGATCAGACATTTCCATCAGGCTTTGGAAGAACTTGTTGAGGCAATCAGGCTTGCCAAATCCTCTGCTGCTATTCAAGGCTCTTCTGTTTTGGTCTTACTTTGTAAAATGTGTAGTGCTCCAGCTTTAAACCAGAACTGCTTTTCTTTGTATTGTATTTTATTTAACATTGTTTCCTTCTGCAAATGTATTATGACATTACTAGTAGTATACGTGCTGTGCATAGTTACAATTTTATAATTACTTGTGCTTTTTTGTCCTATCATTTCCATTAAGTCTTAGAGAGAAATTTTTGCACCTTTTTAATTCTAGAAAATGTATTTGACAACAATTTTTGCAGGTGAAATTTGTATAATTACAATTACCAATTTTAGAATTAACTCAGAATACTGTATAATTCATTGGTTAATGATGTAAAGATAGAGTTGTTTAATTTTAGAATCTTCTGGGAGGGGGAATTCTACATAACATGTGCTTTGAATGTTGTTATTTGTGTGAAAGTACAAAATAATTATTAGTATCTTGTAATGCAATACTTTATTTTGTGGTATTTCATCATTTAGTGCAAAGGCTTATCATGCCACGCAATGTATGGGCTCCAGCCCTGAGGGTTTGAACTTATCTATGTAAAATATTTGTTATAATGCTTTTTTCCTCCACTTGTGGTTGAAGTAGTCTTGCAGTAGAAGCAGGATAAGACAATTACCGGTTGCTACAGAAATACTGTCAGGAAAAGGAAGCCTCAGAGTTGTTCCCTACTGCCTCCATTATGTAAGTTGTCTGACCGATGTGTTTGGCTGCAGAGATGGAGGAGTTGTTGTAGTGAGTCACAGCTGTGAGTTTTGGGAAGTCAAGGCTCGATAGCTCTAGTGAAAGAGAACGTTCATGCTGAGCCGGCGATGCAGTCTACTGGCAAGCCAACAATTTCTTTACCTCTGTCTTCTGCCTGTGCTTCCTGAACAAATGTGTATGCTATCCCTCAGTCATGAGTCATTGGTTTGTTTTAGAGATGTGAAACCTGTCCGATGTGGCTCCTTCTTCTGTGCCGATGAAACGGAATGAACCAAGCGCTTGTAGAAACAGGATAATTTGTTACAGAAAGAATATCAGTTTGCCCAAGTGATTCCATGGGTTTATTTCAAGTTCCGTCTATTCACTTTTAAATAGAAAACTAATTTTGTTAGTCAAATTCAGCGAGTTGATTCTTGACAAACAGGTCTTAGAGGCAGCAGCCCATGGTTTTTCACTACTTGGCCTCTTTACACACACATGCTAGAAAAACTGATCTTTCATCACTCCAGTAGCCTACTTACTGTCAAGGAGAAATAACAGGCAGGACCTAGAGAATCAGGGGTAAAAGTATAACAGTTCAAATTCCCTTGGATTTTCACAAGAAAAACAACCAGGAGCAGGTCAAGGCAGAGAGCAGAGACAGTGGGCAGACTGGAGTTAGTAGCAGGCGAATGGAAAAACTAGCAAACGGTTTTACAGGGCTGGGTGAGAGCAAAAATCCAAAGAGGAAGACGAGGGATGGGTATGGGCAAAAAAATAAAGCATGAAACAACCGCCATGTATAGCATGAGATAACCTGACTAAAAGCCCCTTTACACCATATGATTTTGGGTTTTCAGGTGGGAGAGAACATGGTAAAGTCTGTAGTCGTCGCTCCAAAATGATATTGAACTGTGAGACGCGTCCACCGATGGCTGATTTTGGGGCTTTAACGACCAGAGACAACCTGCAGAAAAATTCAGGCTGTGGCAGAAATTTAAGAGTGAGTTGTTACAGTTTGACTGCTGCTAGGACCCTCTTCTCCAGATCAGCCAATTGTAATACCACATGAATATACTAGCTGTTGTGGCTTTTCATAAATACCGATTTTGAAGGAAAAAAACCTAAATGATGGAAGTATAATGAAGAAAGAATTTGTGAAACTCTGCCAAAGAAGAAAACGTTGCTGTGCTTCATTTTGCAAAATAAGAGCTGCACAGATGGATGACATGAACTGATTATGTATCTCTGCTCCGGGTATACTTTTTTCTATTTACCATGTAACACTTCAGTTTACCACACAATCTGACAGTCTTATTAATAAGTATCATACAGTGTGACACAGACTGAGATCAAGATTTTATTAGTCCCATTTTCACACGATAAGTCTTGTAAACAATGTACACAATCATGGCTGCTGCTCAGTCTGTAGGCACCTTGAGGGAAAGTGGGACGGTTAAATACCGTGAAGTTGATTAGGGAATCAGAAACGAGTGAGCAGGAGGGTGTGGAGGAATCAGGTGACAGGGACGGTGGGAAGGCAAAGGTAATTGCAGTGGGTGTGACTCTTTAAATGACAAGAGAGCTGGTGGCAGAGGAAAAACAGCAGGCAGGACTGAATGAAGGAAAATAGCGAATCGTGACACCTACAGTACTCATTAGACACTCATTAGTTCTCTTTTGCTGTGGATCTTTGCCCGGATGCTTATGCTATAGTAGTTCTGTCAGATGAAGCTGCTGGTGTCAAAAATAATGGTACTGTAGGTGTATGGGTAAGAAAAGTGCAATGAGTGCAGTTTCCTCCTCTCTAAAAGGGGAATAATGAACTACATGGTCCGTGTTTCCCATGGGAGGTGTAATTTTGTTTCCACACCTGACAGTCTGTGATGTGCATGCCTTTCTCAGGAGCAGAGAACATGATTTATTTGCTCTGCTATTTTTGTCTGACCTAATTGGACATTATCAGCATCACATCAATGACAGGTGTAAATGTACCTTAGAAATAGGTACCCAAGGACAAGTTAAATATAATTCCCTAAAGGCTGAAAGTAGAGATGTCCACGCTTTACAGTGGAGCGTGAAATACTTTATGCTGGCTGTCCTTGGTTAGTGTTATATTTCCAAACTCTGTCAACGAAACCACACAGGATCATGAATTAACTGTAAGCAACAACAGAAGAAGTGTTGTGACAACTGAGTGTCCTTACATCTCTTCTTGAGCTGGGTTATGTGATTGTTGCGCCTTAGCTGTGACCACTTGGGGCCGGATAAACTGATGCTCTGTCAGCCATGTCAACAAATCATTAGAAATTTGTGGTCCCCTTTTGATGATTCTGCCGCTGCTCTAACCTTTACTTTTACTGCAGTTCATGTGTAAAATGTTGTTTGGTCTGCAATCTGTGGTCCAATATCAGCTGCCCTGTAAAACCGGAGCAATCTCTCCGTGCGGCTCTGTTAAATGGTGTTCATCTCACAAGACAGATGTGTCAGTAATGTGGCCCAGATACTGGAGACGTCAGTGTTATAGGCTGCTACTGCATAAACTGAGGCCTTGAAAGTGATGCTTAGCTTCATCAGGGACTTCATCTGTGACTGGCCCATCTTGAGTCTATGGTTCAGTTCGCACAGATGCCAAACGGTACTAAAATTGCAATCATTAGTTTGTTTGGACTCAGATTTTAAAGCCATCTTACCCCCCTCTCCAGCCCCCACCAGCAAAAAGAACTTTAAAAAAGGCAGTTTTACATGCTTACTTTCCAATTTTTGAGTTGTCATAGTAATTTAAATGCTTGCATTTACATGTGATGCAAAGTGGTAGCTTGAATTGGACACTGGCTAAAGTAACTCCTCTTGCCCATTAGCTTTACACATCATCTCTTGTGGTCACAGAGTCTCAGAAGTGTATTTTAGCATCATTAGCTGCTGAGAGCAGAATAAAAGTTTACAGTTTTCCCCACAGGATGTATGCGTTCACCATATGGCAAGATTTTATGCTACTGAATAAGCCTCTGGTATGTTGCAATTGACAAGTTCTCACAGTGAGTTTCCAATTTCAGCAGGGATTAGCACAATTCATTCATTCATACTCTATTCATTTTGTCAAACTGATTTATTACCAGATTGGATGAGCAAGTACTACATAACAGTTAGTTTTATACTTTAATTTTTGTGGGTGGCTAGGTTTCTCATGCCTTGTTTTATATTAACTCTAAATCAATGACTATGTAATGTGAATGAGTTTGCTTTAAGTGTTGCAGCACATTTGCAGAAAGGTTCATACTTTGCAGCAGCAGTATTAGCAGTAGATATGTTTTTATTCAACAAGGGAAATATGATGACTTTATCCTTTTAGCTGTGAACCTGTTGTGCTGTTGTGCACCTACAGAAAGTGTTAATGACGGATGGATACTCCTTGTAATAAAAAAACTGAAATTATATATACAGATTGCATACTCAAACTCTACTCATATAAAATGGCATTTTCTTTCCATCAACATATTTTTGAAAAAGGTGCATTGAATTAAAATTATGTTGCTCTGGAATTCCAATTCAATTTAAAATTCCCATATTACTTTTTTCATACTACATAACACTATGGCTCCGAATGACAGTGATCAATTTTGTGATGTTTTGCCATTTATCATAGTAAACTTTGATTACCTTGTTAAAAATCCATTAACCTCGTTGATTAAGGTATAGCAGGTTTCCATGTGCATACTTCAAACTGGCTTTAATGGAAGAATAACCTCCTTATTTCTTTTGTGCTTTTATTGCTGTTTCTAATCAGAAACTATATGTAAAACTAAAGTAATTTTTGCAGGGTCTTAATTTTTTTTAGTGCTGAAATGGCATCAAATTTTAATAAAATCTACATTAAACAATAATGCAACACAGAGATGTGTGATTTATTTATTTTTTTTAGATGAAGGGCATTCAGAAACCTAACAGACCATCAGAAATAATTGGACTGTTACTAATTATGTGATGCAAATGATGTGAATGTCAAGCAGGTGGAGTTTAGTTTGTTTGACTGAAGTGAAATCAGTGGTAGAACAGATGGAAGACTTTCTCACTTCTGAGATGTAACTTAATTCATTTTGTGACACCGTTGAATGTCAGGAGAAAACTGGCAGTTGTGGCATTTGAAAAACTGCAGACAAGCAGCTGTTTGACCATTCCTTGGGTTCAAACGACAAAAGCGACTATTAGCCTGTTTGTGTGCGTAACATCTGCAGCATGTTGTCAAGATTATTGACATCGATTTAATATTTGTCAGTGCTTTGTCCATTTAAAACAAACCTTCTAATGGCTAAAAGATTTAAGTAATAACAGAACTGAACAGGTGTAAACTGGTTACATTTGTTCAGTGTTGCTGAGGAAGGGTTGCATGATAAATCTAGTCAGGTTGCAGAGCCAGCAAAGTAGACCAGGTGTCCCGATCCCTGGCCACTTTCTCCAGCTCTTCCCGGCAGAATCCTGCGGTGTTCCCAGGGAGACTCTGTAGAATCCCTCCAGCATAGTCTGTGTCTGCCCTGCGTTCCCTCCCCGGGGAGGAATCCAGGTGGCATCCTGGTCAGATGCCTGAACCACCTCATCTGGCTCCTTTCAACGCAAAGGAACATCGGTTTTACTCTGAGCTCTCTCTTGATGTATGAGCTCCCTGAGTATGAGTTCACAGACTCTACAGAGGAAACTCATTTTACGCACCTGCATCCGCAATCTCCTTCTTACGGTCACTATCCAGAGCCTATGACCATTGGGGAGGATGAGAGCGTAGTTTGACTGGCAAATTGACAGCTTCAGTTAGTGGCTCACTTCCATCTTCACTCCAGACATGGCTCCAATCCGTCTATTAATGTCCCATCTGCCGTCGCTCGTGAATAAGACCCCAAGATGCTTGAACTCCTTCACTCGGGGCCGGCAAGTCTCAGTGACTCTCAGCACCTGCAAGGGGCAATCCACTGTTTTCTGGCCGAGGACCATGGCGTCAGATCTGGAGGTGCTGAGCCTCATCCGAACCACTTCACACTCCGCTACAAATGCTCGAGTGCATAGTGAAGGTCACAGGCTGATGAAGGAGGCAAGATCACTGAGGTCACCAAGCTGGGGACACTCACACAGTTCTGGGTGTGGTGTGGCTTAAAATTTTCACCAAAATAAGAATGCCTTTCATAATCCCATGCATATGTCACTGAGAAACTGGAGGCCGTTGAAAAATATGCTTGTAAGTAAACTGTAAAGATTAAAAAGATAAACAAGCTCTACTAGTGTTTATGTCACACACATGTTGCATAGTTTTAATTAATTAAAGCCAAGTTGACTTTTATGCTGTCATTTTGTTATTATAGATATTCTTCAAATAATGGATATAGTGCTATTTTTTATTTTTTTATTTTACTTAAAATGCATGTTTTTAAATGAAAACTCTGTCCAGTGGCTAATTTTACTCAAGAGAAGTTTAGGAAATTATGACAGAAGACAATCACCATTTGTTCAGAACTAAACAATTAATCTGCAATTAGATTTGAAGCCAGCGATTTGCATGCCCTTGATTTTGATTTTACACCTTCATCATTTTGGTTTCAATAAATATTCCAATTTCCCTATAAGTTGAAGATTCTCAGTTTGTCAAAACTAACCTGGACAGAGATAGAACCTTACATTTCGAAGCTTACAAGGTTAATCTCTGCCGACAGCCAACTGTGGGTAATCAATCTCTACGGAGGAAGAGTATTCACTGTGTCCATCTTGTGAGAAGTGTGATGGAGGGCTCAGCCAGGGACATCACTTAGCGAACACCCCACCCCGGCTCTGCCCTCTCTCCAGGGGCTGAAATGATACTTCACCAGTGGTGTGTGAACAACCCCTTCCCACACTATGCATCCATCACTACAGACACACAGCCATCTAGATGCATTAGTTCAAGGTGATTTTAGTTTAATTGCAAAGATGCTGATTGTAAAAGTTGGGTAAACGACACTACATGGCATTTTTTTTGTGTGTGTGGCATGTAGTAAAGAAACACATGAATAATGGCTTACTCCAAAAAACGTTTTGTAGTCAAGGGCGTTCAGTGTTGGCTTGACTGGGATGACTGCTGAACTGACAATGCTGATAAAATTGAAGATCTTGTTTTTCTGTCAACATGGGGACATGAGCAAATCTGATGATTGTTAGTCTATGAAAGGAACTATCTGCAAGACTGTCATAGATATCAGTTATGACAGTTCAAAATTACACAGCACAAGAGGCAGAGAAGCGAGTGAAAGAGACACTTGTTTGGACAGGGTGTTGAGATCAGAACATGCTGAAGTTGTTGTATTGACAATGTGAAAAGCTGGGCCTGGCAACAGCAGTCAATAGTTATGTATTTCCTATTTCCTCTGGAGTAAAGAGTAAAGCCATGAATACATAATTGAACAAAGGCAAAATAGTCCAGTACAAACAACAGCCCCTGCAAGACCCATTAGTATGAGCTGCTTGGGCTGAACAAAAAACTAATTCCGCTTTTTCTCCTGTGTTGCTGCATGGGGAATAAGAACTAGCGGCAACATGAAATGAAAGTTGCAGAAAGTTGCTTTTAATATACAATGAATCAAGTATTTTTTTAGCACAGAAAGGAGCAACTTCCATGTGATTGCAATAATGAACTTACTGAGCCTTATCTTGAAGCAGTCTCTTCACCCTTAGACCCCAGCAATTGGTGGATTAGAGAGCTATAATTATCGAACATGGTGTGAGAAAATGGTATTTATTGGCATTATCTCAGTTCATGATGTCAGCCTGACTCGATTAACTCCTCCAGTGAAGAGTGAATAAGGTTATGGGCCTTATCAGGTGGGATTGTGCCTGTGAGCTGTTTGCCGTTTGCCTGTTTGCCTTTGTCAGTCATGAAGACCTTCTTATTGATGGCTGAGGTCTGGGAGGCTAAACCGATATTACAGTTTTTAATGGCAGCCGTGAAGATATTGTGCTCCCCTTACAGCGCTGTGAAACCTTTGTTCTTCCTGCCTCCGAGCAAACATGCCTTTAATCAACTTCTAGACCTTGTGCTGAAGAGTAGCTTAAAAGATATGTTAATGAATGCAATGAAGAAGCACATACTCTGTGTCCATAGGCGAGGGCTGACGGTTTAACACACTGCAAAAGCTGTTTGCAAAGCTATCATCCTCGCAACTTCTGTCTCCCCTTGTAGTCTTGGCTTAGATTCAGCCGTGGCCTCATCCAAAGTGGACAGACTGAAACGGCGCCCCGATGACAGATGAGGTGTTTGTTCTTAGCTGAAGATATCTGTGGCAATCTAGGCAAAAGCAGCAGATTACACATGATGGATGAACAATGCCGGCTGCCACTTTGAGTGCCGGCTCCAAAAAGTGTAATAAGTAGAAAGCTGACATCTTTGATTCAGTAAATCTCCTCTTATCACATGACAACATGTTATGAAAAACCATAAGATGTACCTTGTGCCTTTACGACAGTAATGCCGCTGTTTTAGCATACAGGAATAAAACATCAAGGGAAGGCTCAAACCACAAGGGCAAATAATAGCAAAAAAATATTTCAAAGAGAAAGAGATGCTTAGTCGGTGACTCATTTCTGCTAATGTTTGTTACGCGAAACACAGGAATAATCATGAAGGCAAGGCAGACGTGGTCAGCCCTTTATAAGTTTCCTGTTTGGAGAAAAGTAAACAAGTGGACTCAGCTGTTTGACGCCACAGTTATCTTCATACATATGGATCTCTCATCTGCTTCTGAGAGCGTTTTCCTAGTCCATCTGAATCATTGTCAGCTGCTCTTTTCCTATGATTGCAACAGTTTTGCTCCTGCTCGGAGATTAGAGAAAGTTTAGGTTAGTGTATGACTACGTTGTTTGAATAAATACATATTTATCAAAAAAATAAATGGGAACGTGCCCTTGCAGTTAGCCAAACAAAATTCACATTCATTACAGCAGTCATGGGTTATTCACAACCATATCCTGTTTCTTAGGTGCTTCACAAGCTCTTTCAAAGGCCTTTCAGTAACTGTAATCTGTGGATGGTGCAGTCTCAAGGTGAATGTGTGTCGTTTCTCTTTATTTTCGCCGTGACATGTTGTAGAAAGACTGCATGCCCTCAGAGCACAACTTTGAAGATAGCTTGTGATGGCCTGCCCAGGTGCGAGAATAACATTAGACCTGCTGGACAGGTGGCAATGTGAGAGAGGAGGGCTTGGAGGCTCAATAATGAGGGGTATGCCAGCTAGACCCCCATCTGTTGCCATGCACAGAACTCTGATCCATTAAATTGTGGCACACTCAAGTTTTGTCACAGATGAGGAAATGTCTGCTCATCCAAAGTGCAGGGCTTCTATTACCTTGAAGGCCTTTCAGGGTACCTGTTAGGGCACCTATTTTAATTGGGTTTTTGTATTAACAGGTTTTTGTTTTTTCATGAAGAATTCCTACATTTTAGCGGCAGAGCTGCAGCATGTTTTTTTTGTGTTTTTCAAAAGGAGCATTTCATAGTCTTCTACCTATACTGTACTTGCTCTGCACTAATCTACACAGAAGCTATTTTTAAAGTGCCCACTCAGCCTGTATACTCACTAATTAGAATATGTGGCAGTGCTTACAGGAGGATTCCTCATAGGCAGTGAAATGTAGTGAAGCCAGAGATACAGACTCTTTAAAAACAGTTAATAAAACAGCTAGTAGTCGCTTTTCTTAAACCTGTTTCCCTCTCAGAAGGCCAGGTCACCCAAATTACAAGGGGGCCTATTTTCTCACTTACGTCCATGCTGTAGTGCTGTGGCTTTCTCTTTAGTTTTCTGTCTCAAGGATTTTCATCACCACCCCAGAACATTGGCACTGTGACTTCTAATAATCCACAGAACACCCTGTCAACAGTTTCTGTAAGGGCTGTTATAAGGCGTTCTTTATTTATCCAAATTATGAGAACAGTGTATCTGGAAAGACTCATTACTTTATGAATATTTTTACTGCAATTCAATTAAATCCCAGCGAATCGGAATGGAGGCAGAAACTGACACATTCTTCAAAACATCAGCCGAGAAGAGGAAAGCCATCTGCATGTCTGGATACAAATCTGTTACTTTGGAGAGAAATACATAACGATGTTAATACGGTAATGACTGTTTCTAATCAAACTCTTCCCCAAACAAACAAACACCTGTTCCATGTGAAAGAAGCTTGAAAGGAAGCCAGTCCTCACATGAAGAGCCTACCTGGGAAGGTGCAGTGATGTGTGTAGGTCATGGCGGGAGATTTGTCATATTGAGTAAATAAATCTTTGAGTGCTTCTACATGCTCTGCATTCTGCTTTTGTCACTTTGAAAATCTGCTTTGACAATTACACAGTCAATATGTCATGAATAATCCACTGTATCCATAGGGATGAATGTGGATAAGTATTGCCTTGTTTGAACCCAGACAACCTCTTCCTTGAGCTATCTTTCTCTTTGTGTCATGCTTATTTTTCTCTCTGCCTCTATTTCTCTTTCAAACTATGTCCTCTATTGCAGTAAATCCAGCAATAAACAGAAAAGGCTTGCTGAAGCTAAACAAGAGGCTTGTCTTTTCTCTCTCTTGTGGATTTGCTTGGATATTTTGCATTGTTTTAGTGGGAAAAGTATGGGTCATTTAGGGATTTAGAGTAAATTACGGCGCTGGGAACTCAGTAACTGGGAATGACCCTGGCGACAGGGATGCTTGTGGAGAGAGTAGTTTTTGTCAGTTTGCTGTCAGCCAAGTGGCTGCTGTCTCGCCAGAGCACATGGTGTGCCTGTTGTCAAAGGAAAGTAAATTCCCACATAGCCTGCCTTAGAACGGGCTGAGGACGGCACTCAGTGCGGCTGCTGGCTCGTTTCCAGCAGACACATCGTCTCATCCACAGCAGGGTGTGTCTCTGGTCGGGGTGGTCGCTGCTTCCACCCTTCCCCTCTTTGCTCACCCCCAGGCTGGCTTCACAGAGGTTCGGATTGTTTTTGACTAGCCAGTACGGAGGTTGCTTGATTACTCTGAAAAGATGTAGAAAAACATTTGCTCGGTATGATATCAAAAATGGTGACGCTGTGTCGTCATCCAGCTCAAATACTGATCGTACTAAAGGTTCTGGCACACTGATGGAGAAAAAGAAATACAATTCTGACAGGTATTTCTTACACCAATTCCTTTTTGTTAACTTTACACTCTGTGCCTGCCTTTATTGAACTGCATCATTCATCACTGGAGTAAATACTGGATGTTTGTTTGTATTTCATTATTAACTTTTTTTTTAACTTTAAATAAGAGTTGATTCTTTACAACCTGCTTATTTATAGGCAAGAATGCAAGAAAGACAATGTGATAAAGACAATGTGATAAAGACAAAATGTAACCCAGATCAAATAAAAAAATAACCTCTGATCACAGTAATGACAAAGGTTTTTTTTCACTCTCTGGTTAAAATGGATTTTACACTCCTATTAAAGATGATAAAGTCTGCTGAATGTTTTTTCAGCGCACAGACAGACACTCTGAACAGCTGGCACTGAGCCGTCCTGTCATGAGCCAAAAAAATAAAAGCTTTATTTGGTCATGCTAATTCACTTTTATCATTGAATGATTATAAAATCCTAACAGCACTCAGCAGGAAATATTCAGACATGAACTCAAAATTACACTTCAGGCTGTCAACAGTATCAGGAAAATTGTGGCCAAAGACTGTCATAAAAACATGGCAGCATAAAACAGCTATAGGCGCCTGCTGTGGTAACATGGTTTTATGAGTGTCCTCATATAAAATCATGCTACCACACCAGGATAGTAACACTGAGTCGTCTGATTCTCTCAAATATACAGTTTTAAATGATCTCAAGCGTTAAATTGGTTAGAACATTATCCTTTTCACTAACTTTCTGAGCTACGCTGCACTTTCACTAGTCCACACATACCAACATTCTATTACTGAACACAGACTTGTTATCCACCGATAGCATATGGAAGTGTTATGCGGTTCTATTCAATTAGAATAATATAAAAATAGATGGTTGCACTATAACCATGACTAATGGATTTTAGACTGGGGCCACAGTAGCTGTTAATTGCATTACTTAGGCTAATGCTGTAAAGCATTGACATGAATGAAGCTATTAGTTTCATTAGGTTAATTTGTTGTGATGGTGTTGAGCAGCGCCATCTTTAAAGTAATACAGTTTGTTAGGTATGTCTGAATTTGGACACATAGCAGTAACAGCTGCTGACCATCTAAGTTTCTTCTTGGAAATTGTTGTAATCCTTCAAAATTAATGTGAAAGTGTGACCTCACTGACTTTCAACAGCACCAAAGAACTTTCATAACCTTATTGCTTCTAGCTATTGGTAATATTAGCAAGTTTTTTACTAGTAATGAAAACACCGAGTTTGTATTTTTTTTTTACGTTCTGTTTCTAGTACGTTTTCTCTTGAGTAATTGTAGCCTACTCCATTGTTTTATTGTGTTGTAAGGAGTATCATCCCTCCAATGTAGAAATTTCTCTGAATAATTTCTAAGGTTGGGCACATCAATGTTACCAGACAGCACTGGCATTATGACGTGAAAAGGACTTACTGCACAGTTGATAGTATTTACTGTTGACGATATGTCATTAAAGAACAGGACACCTGCAAAAAATTGATAAAACTTTTCTGAAAAGCAACAAACCTGGCGAAAAAATGTGAACTATTGATTGGTTTTTTTGCATTGTCAGTCTTTTTTTTAATGGCAGCCTTTTGATTTCTTTTAAATGACAGTCTCTTTTGAGTGTTCTTTTTTCTTTTTTAACTGGCTGTTTTGTTTCAGGGAGAGTTCTGGCATCGGTAGTATAGAGGGAAATTGATTTCCATATAATCTGAATAATAGGTGGGGACGTCAGCTTGCCAGACCTGATATTCGCTCTGAGGCTATGCACATTTTGCCTTTTACAGTACATGTCAAAAATTCTGTATGGGAAATGGTTGAGGCAAATGTGTTTTCTTGGTGATTGTAAATTTTGCAGATGCATGAAGTGCATGAATTTTTATTTATTTTTTCATTTACTTCAATTTGAGGTTTCTTTTCCCAACTAAAATCCTTTATTTCGATCTAGGAGACATTTCTGTGATAAGTGAGGAAATAAAATATGCATGATTTTACTTGATTCGGCTTTGATTTCATTTCACGTTGTGTTGCTCAGATAAAGTAATACCACCACCATGGATCCTATTTCTGTTCTCTGCCACAGTCCTCTGGCCAACTTGTGGTTCAGCTGCACCTGAACCTTGCTGCAGCCAGATGAGACCAGGTAATAGGTGTTGAGGATCCAACCAGCCACTTAATTTCTTCCAGCAGCAGCTATTGAAGGCTGCGCAAAGGGACTCCGGCAGAC
Organism: Amphiprion ocellaris; assembly: GCF_022539595.1. Lineage (NCBI taxonomy): Eukaryota > Metazoa > Chordata > Actinopteri > Pomacentridae > Amphiprion > Amphiprion ocellaris. Next base: position 29,426,530 of record NC_072772.1, on the reverse strand, counting down.
ACAGAGACAATGAACTGTTTGCCAAATGCCTGTTGCCCATTTCTCTACCAGAGGAAGAAAGTGAAAGTGGAGATGAACGGCTCGTTTGTGTGTTTTTTTCTCTATGTGTTCACTCTCGCACTGGACAGATGTTCAGACGTTTCATTTGTTCTGTTTCTGGCGTGTCTGTCACCGAGACCACGGCCCCAGTGACTTTACCTGCTGTCACTCACAATTAAGAAGAAAATTTATTCAAGCAAAGATGATTTTAGCAGAGTTTTCAAAAGTTTCACCACACTCCTTACACCTATTTCATTACATCTGAAATACCACCATGTAAAGTGACATATTAATGGCAGTTAGCAAACATTTCTATACTGTTACATGGTGCTTCACCTTTTGATTTTTTAACATGAAAGTCGATTAAGGTTTTCATTTGAAAACAAGGTCCGCTTTAAATATCACCTGCTGTTAAAGACATATGGTTTAGGTTAATGCAGTCAAAAACTCAGTGGAAACCGAAGTGAGTTATCCATTTAAGGGATTTTGAAGTATCTCCAACAGAGGAGATCTATTTGTCAAACTTGTTTGCAGTATTTTGTGATTTAATGATTCGTGTACATTTTAGATATACAGTGTAGGATGATATGTAGGTATTGTGAATCAGATACTGTCATGATCAGTTACCTTACAAAAATCGTGAATTGGCTATTTTCACATTGTTGACACAAAGAGCAGATAGCTCTCTGCTTAAGTTTTATATATAAAAATAAAATAAATAGATAACATATGATCAGAATAAATATTTGGAATTGCTTTGTCACAGTGGTGCAAGGGGCATTAAAAGATAGTTGGCTAGAAGGAAATTTCCATTTTGCCAAGAGATTGCTCCTGGTCAACTGGGCAGCTTCCCTCTTGCCTAGAGCACTTGCCTGGTGGTACAAATGGGATCTACAGTGGACAGGTTACCACTTACCTCACTTAATTCCCTTCTGGGAGCCTCTTGGACTGTCCTCCTGTAGTAGATATAATTGTGGGCCCCGTGTTTAAATGCAATTTTGAAGAGTGGGGACCAAAACACTCTTTGAAAAGTACTCCATTAAAATGCCCAAATACCAAAGGTGGAGTCAGCCATGCCCTAGATATTTGGTATTTTAAGGCGAAGTGGGGTCTTGGAAGTTGTTGTTTAGAGTTGGGCCCCAGCAGGTTAACCCTCAAAAGAGGGGCCTCATTACTGATGAATGGACCCCAGTGCTTAAGCTTCAATTATAAGGGTGGATGGTGAAACTCCTGGTAGACCTACTGAAGTCTCTGTGCACAGACAGATACACAGAATGTACCAAAATTATTCTCCATGCCAGAGGCAACCCAACATCACTGACTAAAAAGCAGACTTAAAGCGCTATGGAAAAGCTGGCTTTGTATTTTAAAAAGAGCACCATGGGCCTTGTGTGCCTCTGCGGTGTGTTGTGCAAGAAATATGCATAAAAACTTACCCAGGGGCTTCATAGTTGCCACATTCTGCGTCCTCATCATGTTGTTTGTATGGATGATCACCTGTGCTGTCATATGGTGGAATATGGACGGTGTGATGAGTTGTTAGTGGAATAAGCGTCCAAAGAGGTCAACAACGCTGACATTCCTCATCATGTAGAGTATATGGAAATCACTTTTCGTAGCCCTGCCTTCGAACTCCTCCTCTCCGTAAAAAGAGTGCCTGATTATAACTGAAACATCCATCCATCCATTATCTATACACCGCTTAATCCTCACTAGGGTCGCGGGGGGGCTGGAGCCTATCCCAGCTGACTCGGGCGAAGGCAGGGGACACCCTAGACAGATCGCCAGTCTGTCGCAGGGCCACATACAAAGACAAACAAGCACTCTCACATTCACACCTACGGGCAATTTAGAATAATCAATTAACCTCAGCATATTTTTGGACTGTGGGAGGAAGCCGGAGTACCCGGAGAAAACCCACGCATGTACAGGGAGAACATGCAAACTCCATGCAGAAAGATCCCGGGAAAGCCGGGACGCGAACCAGGGACCTTCTTGCTGCAAGGCGAAAGTGCTAACCACTACGCCACTGTGCAGCCCATAACTGAAACACTTTCACCAAAAAAAAAAAAAAAAAGACAGTCGATGTTTTCAAAGTAAATTTTACAAACTTTCAAAAGAGAAAGGCTGGGAAGCCTCTGTCATTGAAAAAAAAAGTCTAATTGACAAAAATAATGTGCAGGTGCACTACAAAAACAAGGACGCAAAGTTTCAAAGGTAATTGTTGCCAATACAACGCTTATTAAAGTAGAACTAAAAACATTTTAAATGCCAGTTTTTGCTCGTCAATGCCATCTTTGTTGTTCCATGTCAAGTTTTATTGTCAGTGCCAAAATAACAAAGTCACTATTTGGCTGTTTGGTTGGATATTGTTCTTGAACCACTGAGAGTGTCAAGTGCCCCTCATTACAACATCTTCAAAACATCATCTTGTCATTTTGAACAAGTTTTCAATTCAGGTTGATGTGTCGTAACAACACAGTGGTCTTTGCAAGCCAGTGATTTATAAAGCTTCTAATGCGTATCAAGGCAGAAGGCTTTAAGTATGACACTTGTGTGAATGTGAACAGATTCATCAAAGTGGATTATCTTTGTGGCCAGAAGTACACTCCAGGGATTGACCCTCTTTAGAATTCCATCACTGGGACATGGAACACAACTGTGGGTGTGCTTTAAAAGATAAGGGACTGATATACCAGGAGGGTGATGAAGTGCCTATGTTCATCTCACATGTATGCCACAGCACTGTCCGTAGTAGTGGCACAGAGCATTTGTATGAATTACGTTTTTGAAGGGTTTGCTGCCAATGTCAACCTGCCGTCTCCTATTTTTCAGGCTTGTAATGACCTTGAGAACATCGGCTCGTTTTCGTCCTCTCTTTTCCGTCAGTTTTCCCACCTCCGAGGCAGGACAAGTAACTTGTTTTGACCCAACAGTTCATTCAATTATGCATTTAACTTTACCCAACATGCTTTCCATAAATAGCAATGTTCATTTTTACTTGGCTAGAAACAGTTCAATAGATGTGAAATGTATTTGCTCCAAATGAACAGTGTTGTCAGTGTTGCACAGCTTGAAATCCTCTTTGTAGACAACAAGGCTTTAGTAGACTTGGAAGTGGGCCAAAATTGCCAGGCATCATGCAGGGTTTTAATTTCATGTAAACATGCACAAATATATCCCAAACTGACTTCCAATCACTTCAAGAGAAGTGTAAGCACATTATAAATTTAGTGTCAGGGTTACATTCCTCTGAACGGCACAAAGCAGTGGGGAGATATAATTCAGAGAAGTACAGTATTTTTTGAGTGTGTCACTCCCTCCTGCTGTTCATCACTTCTCTTTTAAGACTGCTTTCCTAAACATTGTTACATTTTGAATATAAACGGTCTCCTGTGAACCAGTGTTTGACACCATGCAGGTTTTGCAGAAATATACTCATGTTGTGTCATTTTTACATTAAGCTTTTGTATTCGTTGGCATCCAGCAAATAAAGCAAATAGCATTTTGCAATCCCAGGGACTAGCTCCGACTACATTAACTTGCACTTCCTATGCATCCCAACTATGTGCTGTTATTGTCGAGGTATAAATCAGGTGCTCAGTGTAGAGGAAAATAAACTTATCACAGGAAGGATTGGAGTATTATCATTTTATCAGATGTGAAAATGTCAGCAAAATGTGTAGGTGTTTAAACTGGTGATGAACCTCATTCCCACCTCTATTGTTCCCCATTGATTTTAAAATTGGGTTTTATAATTATGCATTTCCCTTGTGTGCTATATGAAGATATGAAGCCCGACAGTGTCACCATCTTGCTAGACTGAAACCAGAGGAGACTCGTGTATGTGTCTGCCATTATCCTGGGGGCTGGCAGATAAAGACTTAGAATGTTTGAGTCTTGGATTACCTTAAGCGGGAACCCTCATCTGCATGCACAGGGCTTCTGCAACGCTTGGTGCAGCCACATAATGTCAAGCAATTTTCTGTAACAGAAGGAAATTTGATTTCTAGTAGAGCTGGGAGTAGAGATGGACACTCCAAAATCACTTTGAAACATCTCGGTTTATATCAGATACAGCTCAGCTGAACTGAAGCATAACCTCGTGGCTTGGCATCATGAACTACATAGCATGCACACCACAAACCTACTGACAGGTAATGCTGAGTGACAGAGGAAATATGGACACTGCAGATGTTTTTGGTGTTTCTGTCTCAAGACTGCATAGAAACGGGTATAACTATACAATTAATCTGAATATTTTGCTGCAATTCAGATTTTTTTTGGAGCGGGCAGGCAGTACAACTACCATACAGAAGTAAGCATGCCTTTTCTTACTAAATTGCAGATCTGAATTGTTCATGTTTCTGTACTGAAAATGTCTTACAACCTCTGTTAAAAAGGCAATTTTGTGTCGAATGGGCCATTGAAATGGTAAATCTTAAAAGGTTGTGCCTGAAGCAAAAACAAAGATTTGATTTAAGTTTCAAGCTGCTATGGACAGAAAGGTTTAGAAGAAAACAATAAGAAAAGCAGGGTAATAAGCATCATTGGCCAGGGCTTGAGTTTCGTTTTAGTCAGTCTCTAGTCTGAAAACTACGGCTCCTGTTTTTGCCAGGATGATTAATGGATGCATACAAACTAGTATTTCAAAACTATGATCATCAATTAAACAGGGCAGGATTTCTTCCTTAGCTAGGAGTTGAAATCACTGCTTTGACAATGAGTCGCTATAGTTAAGGTGGCATTTATACTGGCAGTTGTACTTAAAATGCAGTTTTTAATGCCTGCTGTCATTAAAAGTAGCAGAGCTGATAATTCAAAAGCCTCACTTTGTATTATGTGATTAAGGGGTAATGCTGTTTTATTTCCTCCTGGCAAATTCCCAATAAATGTGATTGCTGTGTTTTTGTGGGTCATCCTAACTTTGAACTCACCACCAAGTCGCTGAAACAATTCACACAAAGCAGCTTATATTGGGTCAAGCATTGCAAACTGCCTACAGCTTTTTAAATAAACATGATTTTCACATGAATCATGTCAAACTCTCATCTCTGGCTCCAAACAGAAATAAACACAGAAAGTAGCTGCCTGGAATGGCCATTATTCTAACGGCTGGAGAGGAATTTATTTGGTACTCACGTCATGTACTAAATGTGCAAGAAGAAGCTGATTTGTAGTTTCTTGAAACTGGTCTTAGATCACTGATCTTAGATCGCTGTTTGTGTAATGTCTGATCAGCCAAAGTGAAATCAGAGAAATGTACGAGTTTAGTTTTACTGGAATATACAAATACACAAAAATCACAATACGTGCTATCTACACATTTGCATTAGTGCTTTGTTTCAGGTTCTTTTTATTATTTTTTGTCAGAAATTGCAAAATGGTGAAATGGTAATTGCACTGCAGCCAGAATTTTGGTGTTTTGTGTGTCGTACTAAAATTGCAGTGGTCTGATGAGAGGAAACGCTGTGTGGACAAGTACTGTGTAGATTTCAGCGTATTTCAGGTTTTACTGACAACCTCATTATTGTGTACCAGGACTGTATGTTGCATTTACTTTTAGAATAACAGTGTGACATGGAAAGATGAGTAGGTCTTATTCATCACACAGTGGCTCCACCTTGACACGGCAGTGTGAATCAAGTTTTCTCAATTACTCTGGCGCGCCTTCCCATGCTGGTGTTCCTCTAACTGGAGGGACACTAGCAGGCTTTTGTTACATGAAGTGCCTCAATTGAAACACAGTAGAGACAAGATGAAAAATTGAAAAAAGAATTGGTTTGGGGCGTCATCAGAAGGTACAATATGTGTGCCTGTAATGCTACCTTTCGCGGTGTTCAAGAAGAGTGCTTAAATTGTGCTGTTTTCATTGGACCAACAGCAGAGGTGCACAGTTCTGCAGCAGCACATACTGCCTGGAGAAAGAAAAACACGCTTGTGTTGCTCTGAAGCATGGCACTGCTATTTATGGAGGAGTTAAGGGGTGCTTTTAATCTCTTCCTTCATTTGGTATCATCGCTGTAAAAAGCTGAAAGCACTGGCCTTTAGTTACAGCTCAGTCTTAGTCAGGAGTGGGCGATCTGCCGATCTTATATCGTTATGTCATGCTTTGACAACATTAAATCGTATTTTGGCTATTTAATTTAGGATATTCCTTATAGAGAAATGGTACAGATCACATCATTAACATAAGGACGCTTTATGTATTTTATTTTGAAAGTGTATTCACTGTTAACTGGCCAGCCCTGTCCCATCTGTCCCGTTTCATGTTTCCCTGCCTGCAGGCTGGCCAGGTCGCTGTTGTGGCAGTCCTGGATGTCATTCAGCTGCCTGTCTAGTGAGGCTGCCATCCTGCAGACAGACTCCAACTCCACCGTCTTCGATCTGAAACACTTTAACTGTTCTGAATGAGAAGACTCCATATTTGCTCAAATGTGATCTTTGAAAATCTTGGTTAATTGTGGTGAAGCATCAAACTGAAAATGCCACAATGCATTGACTGTTGCTCAAAACATTGCAGCTGCTTTTCTCAGTTTAATGTCATTCTAAATTGGACATTACCAGACTGTGAAATGTTGGATAGTCAAAATGTGCATTTTGAAGCCCAAAATTTCAGTTACCTGGTGTTTGAGGGCCACCATCATGCACTGCTGCCCAGCACAGCTATTAAAACTGGCCTGTGATTTCACTCCTGGGTCTGTGGATGTGAGCTGAATATGATGAAGTGCTTCCATGTCAAAGGGTTACTTACAGCCACATGGTCCCAGGAGAGTTTGTTGTGTGACACTGGCAGAGGGAGAGCAGTGACCCCTGTGATGGCCGGCTGAGGGACAGAGGCCAGCTCTCACTGTGTTAGAAGACAAACCTCTCAGTGGTTGGTTAAAGTAATCACCGCAGGGATCACTAGCCGTTGCTTTGTTTCAAGCCCGCATCCCCACTTCAGAAATGAGTCTGACAGATAAATGAACAGACTTCATTCTGTCATACTTTAAGACTCACGCAATGCAAATACTGCTAACAAGCAGGCTGACTGCTCCAAATGTATGTCTCTGGTGACTAAACTGGCCAGAGTCCCATCTTTCTGCCTTGTTATGTTTCTCCTTCTCTTATTGCTTTCTTATCTCATTGTCATTGACATGCTATTATCCATTTTATTGTTCTGTTCTGGCACATATTGCATTCATCCGTCTGGTGTGGGATCTCTGTTTATCCTGCACATGGTTTCAACCATTTCTTTTTTTTTCTCTCAATGTGTTCTCCTTGTCTTCACTGAGGTTGTTATGTAAAGCTAGGTAAGCTGTTGTTCCCAGTGCTTTGTTGTTGTTTTTTTTTGTTTGTTTTTTTTAAGAATGTTTTGCATAGACCTCACTTGTTCATAATTAAGTGAGATAATTTTAGGCATGGTTTGTGATATATGGGCATATGTATAAACCATACTTGAATAAACACCAGTCGAGTCTCATTAGCACTCTTTTATCTTTACAGCAACCTCTCATGTTACTTCAAGGGTTATTTTCTGAACCAGCGCTATTTTTGCCATTTTCCTATTTAGGTCATAAGGACAAATGCATTTTTAAATCCCGCTGAGAAGGCACTGAAGCGGAACTGTTTAATAAAAAAAAAAAAGCAAATTTAGTGTAATATTTGGAGTATTTTATTCATGGCACAAAAAAAATAGCATTAAGGATGCACAAAGTAAAATCACAGAATGTTATCAAACCAAAGCAAAAATAACAATCATGTATGTGGTTTTATGTTTATCCCTGCATTGACTGGCATAAGCTGATTATTGCTATGAAAAACAACGGTAGGCCACAGGGAAACCTAAACTTTGGTGTTCTAATATTAAGTGACATACAGCATAACTAAATGCCAGTCATACTATATAACCCCTGCACTGCCTCACCGCACTGTCACTAATAAAATGTTCTGTGTAATAAAATCATCGTAGAAATGCTTTGGTTCAGACAATAATGTATCAAACAGATTATTCCACTTGTGTGCAAAGTCATTACAGGTTAATGTTATTGCTTTCTGTGAGTCAATTTGTCATAGATGTACGAGACTCTGGAATGCCATTAACACATTAGAGGTGCAAAACTCCATTTGTTTACACTGGATCATCTCCAAAGACTGCTTTTTGAGAGAGTTGATTATGCCCATTACGTTTTGATAAAGTATAGGAAAGCCAGACTTAATATGTGACGTTACAATAAAAGCTATAAATTATCAATGTAATTTAATTGTGTGCAGAAAAACAAGTAGATGCTTGCAATATTTCTATGTGCTGCAGTGCTGGATTTAATAAATGCGCTCATGCGTTTTACCACGCGATAAGTGTATTAAGCACACTGACATTCTTACTGAGAAGTGTCTTGTTATGTGCTCTGCTATTGATTTTTAGTGAAAGTCCTCTTAGGAATGTCAAAATGTTACACTTTTCACAAAGAATATATTGATATGCTTGCCATGTGCTTGCAAACATTTGCAGTTCACAGCAAGGAGAATCTTATCATGGTGTCTGACTTTGTCAACACTATTAAATTTAGAGAGAGTTGGAGATTAATAACTTCCACATAAGGAGAAAATAGGAAAAGACGCAGATGTAGAAGCTTACAGAAAGATTAATGAGTGTCAAAAATAAAGAAATTTCCATTAGATAGTGGTATGGCAGAGGTTACTGGTATGATCTTCCCAGTTTCTCCATCAGATAAAGGTTTGTTAAAGGATCGCCAAGAAATGACCTATTTTTATAGACAAACATTTTGTCCTTTCTGTACACTTCAGATTACCACTGACCTATTTTTTAAGTCAGAAATAGTGCTTTCTCTCCACAAGGCTCCATTCCACCCTCAGCTATGGGCATTGTAATGCACAAAATGGTCACTATTTTTATTGGACATTTGGCCTGATTGTATGAGCGATGCAAATGTGCAAAACTGGCCTTGCGAAGGCTTGTTACAGAGCAAAAGAACAGATTGCAGGACAATCTTTTACTTCCAGCACCAATATGTAAAACACACACACACACACACACACACACACACACACACACACACACACACACACACACACACACACACACACACACACACACACACACACACACACACACACACACACACACACACACACACACACACACACACACACACACAGAGTTCTGCCTCTCATATCCCAAAGCCTACTCTGCAAACATGTGATTATTGTTAGGATGGATGCCCAGCAGTTGTCAAATATCAGCAGTGGAGAAACACATGAACGCAGCATTGATGAGCATGTTGAATACAGATGCAACTTTGAGCGGCAGAAAAATGATAAGAAGCCAAAAATGATCCTTGACAACGAGAAAAACAAATGAGGTGTGCGTAGTGTGAATAATGCCACCAGCACCTTCAGCTGGAAAGAAACAGCGGCCTGTTAGCTGTTAGATGTTTTTGGTAATAGACAGGATGTGTCAGCATAGACTGTATTTGTAGACCAGAGGTGGAAGAGAGGTAAATTCTACAAGTGGAGCTTATTTCTCGATGAGTTAGGAACAGCTTTTGTCAGTCGCCCTCTGCGTCCACAAGAAGCAGGACATTGCGTGACCCCAGTCAGTGCAGATTTGCGCAGAACATTTAAAGGGAAACCACCTGTCCTTCTGCACCAGTAGCTTTATTCACAGTGAATAAAGAAAACGCAGGACCAAAGATGAAATTGTCAGGCTACTCATACTATGCCTGCATGTAACTTGGATGCTGGATGAAAACATTTTTTAATATAAATGCAGGAAATTATAAGTTTGTAAGTAGTGCTAAAATACAGTTACACATTTTTTTCAACACCTTATCATGGCAGAAATTACAGCTAATTGATTTTTGGAATCACAAAAATGCATGAAAACTTCCTGCTGATCCTCAACAATATTTTGCTGCTGGTATTCTAATAATAATTGATGTGGAAAAACTTCACTGCACATAGTGACAGTAAAGACACCTTAGTTCTTTTGTATCTGATGCTGTACACGATTCCTTCAGTGAAAGAATTTTTTTTCAAGGTCTTATTTTATAAACTACCATTCGAGTACCAAAACGAGTAGAAGGAATTCCTTTTTTTCCACTTTGCAGAGAAGGTAGTGGTACAGGTGTCTTTTGCTCACTCAGAACACTGTTTGGACAGTTGTCTGACTATATAAGCAACATCTTAAGTTGAGATTCAGCGACCAAAATTTCCACATTTCTCAGAAAATCTGATTCAAGCTGTAAATTAATATGCCCTCTGCCCTCCGCATTCTGTGTTTAGCTGCAGTTTATTTTTTCTAGGATGACTTGAACGCTTAGAGCAACTATTTCAATGTTTTTTTTAATGAAAGTGACACATTTCATACATTCTTTCACTCCTCTATTCATGCCCATCAAATTGAGTAGTGACAATAATCTTACTTTAAAAACCAGTTATGTGTCAGTTTTATATTTCTAGAAAATGGTCAGAATCATTTCTTTTGGTAGGTAGGTTTACTGTTTCTTTGTATGAACAAAACACATCTCTTTGTGCATCAGCACCTTTATCAAGGTTTTGCACATCATAAAAGTTTCCTCATCTGTCCGACCTTGTTTTCACAGCCGGAGAAAGCGTGTACTGTGTTATTTTGTGGGGTGTTAACATGTCTGGAACTGGGCATTTTTTTTCTGTGGCGACGTTGTGTCATAGGTTGAGTAGACAGTTTTACTTCTGATTAACATTCAGGCCTGATTTTTGCAGTTTTCACAGTGAGTCCTTTTTATAATGTGATGCTTACTGGCAAATATCGTGTTAATCTGTTCTGGTCCAAAGTGTTTGGTAGCAAAGTTCTGTCCTCATTACACATAACTAAGGATCTCTACCTGAACGACATCTAAGCACCTTCCTTTCTGTAACCACTGGAAGCAAACAAAGTGCTTGTTTCTTGAGCGATGATGAAAAGAAATTGTTTACCAATCTGCCATGTTACCCCGAGTGGCATGTAATTTGCACAGATGGTGAAAGTTGAAAGTTATTGAGTAGAATTTTTCCCAGGCACAGTCAGACAGATTAACACTTCTGGGGAAAAGATTTACTAATTTTGTTGTGATTAACAATTTTACAACACTGTGAGCTTTATGAGACATTACATGGTGATAATAAGTATTCTTGATCTAATAAAGAACCTCATTTAACATTCTTATCCATTACCCAAAAAATTTGCAAATGTGGAAGAACACATTGTGGGAAAAACTTATTTTAGGCTCTTTCTTTACAACTATGGTTGGATTTTTGTAGTTTCTTATATCATGCCCATACTGTAGAGCATGGGTCCAAATAGATCAGAATGACCGACAGGTTGATTCAAATGCAATTAAATGTGGTAAAATGTGCTAACACTGATACCTCAGAATAGGAAAGCCCTTGATCCTAGTTTTAGTTCTTCTTTGGTGACAGAGAGTTTAGATTAATTGATTGACGGCTTGAATTTGCCCCCATGAGGTGCTTTTTAATTTTGCCAATAGTACATTAACTATGCAGGTGTTGAGCGATTTCTGGAGTCCAATTTTATTCACATGTTATTTACATTTTCCCTCAAGGAGACTCCCTGAATTCAGATGAAGAAGAAAGTCGATTTAAGTCTTTTTTTTAATGCAAGGATTTGTGCATTAGCAGTAATGTAACAACATAGAAGTAAAAGCAGTGCTCCGTTCATTTATATGTGAAAGTGCAATAAAAATGTTGTCATTTCTTAAACATGGATGTCGAAAAGTATACTATGATTTCTGACATTATGGAATCCGGTCATACTTATTGATTAAATGCTACTTTTTGACCACTCTAGGGAAACTTTTGGGCCAAAATGTAATTGAGAAAAAAAATTTTTTAGTCATTCCACTCAGAATTAAATGTATTTTCCAACAGCCCCACAGTTTTCACACACATATTTATAAAGAAAGACATAGAAATAGTTGAAGAAAACAAGAGTAAGAGCAGCTTCTTCGTGGTAAACCTGGAGCCTTTAACAAGTTCACGTCTTAATGATGACTTTTTATATGTGTTTTTGTCAGTCTCGTAGTAGACGTTGCCTTGCCTTCTAGGCAAAGCTATATGAATAATCCTGACCCTCTACACAGAAGCACAGAGAGTGGGTGACTATTTACACCATTTATTTCAACATGAAAGCATGAGTGAAATTTAAAAATAGTTTTTTTCGCAAAGCATCACGTCTACTGTTTCTCCTGGTAAAGTTGCAGGGATTGCATACTTATCCCTTGTACTTATAGTATGATATTAAATAATTGAATTAGATTCTATTATATTAGCTCTTGATGTTGATGTGTTTACCTGTTTTATGTTCCCAACAGATGTTGTAGTACTGCTGTGTTTGGTGGTGCTCCTGCCCTAAAATTTCATAATGTCTTATCAGAACAAAAACAAAATAGAAAAACACTGATTGTTTTAAAAGCACAAGGAAGTGAGTCATATGAAATCTCAGTTTAATTTGTTTATATAACTTTAATTTGTTTATAACAACTATAACGCTGTGTCTCTGGTGATTCCATTTGTGGATCAGTTTTAACACGTGCAGTCAGCAGCTTCACTCAGGCCATAGCAGAAAAACGTGAGAATCTACAAAAACGTAATTGTTGCCTTGTGACATTTGCACTTAGTTTTATGTAAATAACTCTAATTATGTGAACCAGCAGCTGGAAAGATTTAGAACTGACAAAGCTCATACATTGGTATTCATATCTGTCCCAGTTCTTGGTAATTTTGCATTGATATTAAGTTATAGCCCTTGAGTGTATGAGTGCTATTGTCTCCACATTAACAGCATTTAATCTTCTATATCCTGTCACCATGGATAGAGCCAATAATCACTGTGCTATCAATGTAACTCCTTCATCCTACCTATCTAACTTGCTGTCTCCTTGCTTTACCCCCTCATGCTATCAGTGGCTGGGACAAAAAGCAAAGCGAAAGGTGAGTTATTGCCTCCATTTTCTTGCTACATGATTTATGTTGCACACAGCTCCCAATAAACAATGTTTGGATCACGCTTTTATCTCCCACAAGAACCCGGCGAGCATTAACATACGCTGCCTCTTCTGAAGCTTTCCTCGGCTGTTTTTAACCTTCCTTTCACCAGAAGAGGTTTGCTGAACCGGCGTGCTCTTTTTCAAATACAACCTGCTTCACGTATGTGTAGATTCACACCAGGGAGCTGCCTGCCTCACCCAGTCATGCTTTCCTGTATTTGGCCACTGTGCAGCTCCAGTGGAGCAGCTGGGGGGTTGTTCCTGGTTCAAGGACACCTCAGCGGTAAACGAGTGAGGGAAGAGCCTTCATCATTTACTTTCCCTACACAGATTTTTCCCAGCCTTGCTGTGCATTCAAACTGGAGAGCTGGTGACAAGCCTGCTTTTCCTGTTTTGTTTTGTTTTTAATTCTAGCTCTGCCATTCAATATTTGATGCAGGTATTCACATCATTGCCACTGATACTGCACTTTTGCCCAGTAAATTGTCATTTTCATATTCATAATTCGCTGAGCAAAGAAATCCTTTTTTTTTTCTTGCTGTTTGCTGACAGATTGCTTCTAACATTGGAAGTAATAATCCTGCTATAGAACATTTAATGATCTGCAGACTGTACCATCCATACTGCATATACATTTTCTAAATCTGGCTTGTTTTCCTTTGGTGTACAGTTGACCAGTTTGAAACTGGAGTATCCCACTGTAACCATGTTGCACTGTGAAATGAAATCCTCACTAACATCATACATTCATGCATTATTTAGTGTTTTTGTTTGACATTTATATGCATTCTTTTTTTTCCCTTTGTTATTCAAACATGACAAACCCACTCATTAATGATGTTAATTTCCGTGAATAAATGTTGAGGCTTTTGATTTTATTACCCCTCCCTATTTTTTATTTTTTTTTGAAATGCAGTGTTTTCTAATTACAGAAGTAATTAGGGGAGTAGTTTTTAATTAACAGAAGATACACATTCAGCATTCGTACCTCTGGAATCTAGTTCAACGCTGGGCAGCCTTTTTTCAACAACACTTTCAGCACTCTAATTACGGTTGATAACTTTTATTAATAATGATGAAGATAATATATATAACTACATGTTTCAGTCTTGCATACTGATTAATGGACTTTGTCAGCTTCCCTTGTTGCATGCTCATAATTGCTTTGTAATTTGTGTAATAACTGTTGGGAGGAAAAAAGAATAAGAAGATGCCAGTATAAATGTTCATGCTAGCAGTTGTCATTATAATGGGAAGCACGATTCTGGATTTATTTACCTAAAGCTATGAATAGATTGCTCTTCAAGGACTCACCTGTGTGTATGAAGTGTTGCTTTGACCAGAGCCAGGGCAGAGATAAAGAGCATCATTCATTAAAGTATAAACATTTAGGGCTGCATGATTGCAGCCAAAATGATTATCATGATTCTTTTGATCAATATTGGGATCACAATTTCTCATGATTATTCATTGAGCTAAATGTTTGTACAGGACTTTCACTTTTTGAATAAACAGAGCACTGCGATCTCTTCCATTTTGTGCTCATATTTCATGCTCGTATGCAAATCTTTTCATCAAAATAAGTACTAAAAGAAGGCTCGTCCTCACCTGAATTCAGTGATACAGTTTTAGCAAAGCGCCTCCTTTCCTGAACATCTGCTTTAAATAGACACTGCAATTTAGTCATATTTCATAAACATCTCACATGTAGGTTACAGTAAAGCTATTTTGGTAGTTGTGCATAAAGAAGGCATGTTTTCCCGTTCGTTACTGCAGCACCACTCTGACTAACTGGGTGTAAACTTTGAGTATAAGTCTGCTGTTTTTGCCACACACTTATATGGCTTTCTCCTCCCGTTCCACCATATACATGTAACCAAAATCCCCTTCAATGCGGTAAAACATCCACATCGGACTGGCAACCTACCGACTGAAAATAGGAAGTTTCAATGAAGATTTTGATCAACCAATCCATTTTTTGGTGAATTCGCCAACACTCGTGTCTCTCTGTGCAAATACTCCACCAAAACAATTCAACTCATTACTATTTTGCAGGGACAACATTGGCGTTACTGCCAAAGATTATTGCGTTGGATCTAAAGAAGTACAACCAAGCGAGTGTATGCCTTTTTTAATCCCAAAGTGGGAAAATTTGGAGTAATGGGAAAGTGCAAGCATGTTGGAAATCAGTACAAATAAACAGTAACATGCATATAATGTAGTATTTGACCAGGTTGAATCCATTTGATTTTGTCTACATGGGCTGTTATCTATTAGCTAATGTTTCTTTAAGCAGAGCAAACAAAATATTGCAGGGATTTTCAGTAAATCTAAATTGTGACCTTAGTTAATATTTAATTAATCGTCTTGCCCTAAAACGCTGTATAAAGAGAGTAAACTGAAGATCAACTGTCTCATGAGAGAGCACTTCATAGTCACCCCACGCATGTATTTTCCAGATAGAATTAGCTAGACAACATGTAATGGGGATTTTTTTTTTGTATAACAAATGAGAGAAAAATATACCAATTCTGCTGGTACTAAACTATATGGCAGCAGTAAAACACAGAGCTGGAATAATAGAGGTTGTTTTTATGGTTTTATTATGTACCTGTTATAAAGGGCAAATTCAGGAAGGTTGAATTTGAGTTTTACTGCATTACAAATAAAGTGATTGTGATAGAGTTTATGTTACATTAAAGAGGACAGCACAAGGATTCTCCATGTGATAAGATTGTATTGATCTTAAAGAGCAACATAATTCTGACCACGTTAGGGCTTTGTGGAGATGGAAGATGAATACTTACTCTAGATCTCACAGAACAGTGTAAGTAATGTTTGAAGAAAATGAAGTAACTAGTTTCATTTATTCCTACTTCATGCCCCCTCAGCATTTTAAAGGAAATCCATATTTAATATTATTCAGAAAATATTCCATATAAATCACAATTAGGCTAGTGCTGAACTAAATTTGTATTAATTAAAGCATTTATCCATCTGTTCCACATCCAGCATTTTTTTGTTGTTGTTTTCTCAGTTTCATCACTATGGAAACTTTATACTCTTAATGTGCTGCCCCTTTTGCCAGTTTAATTTATCAGTGTGTAATATAATGGTTACAAGCACCATGATTTGACAAAAAAAAGAATAAAAAAACATAATCCCATAGTTAACTTGATGCACATCAGTGTACAGTCTTGTAAGTAACACCATTTGAACATGTAATTTCCTGTTTCACCTGGAGACAGTATTTCTGACCCACTTTCTGAAGCTGATGTATTGCCACTTTCCTCTTGCCTTTTTTTCCTGCGCAGCAGAAAAAAAAACACTGCTAAGAGTTTCCCCCAGCAGGGATATTTATTGCCAGTCCTGTGGATTGTCCACCCCCTGCCTTCCCCCCTACCTCCCCCACTGTGGTAAATCACAGGGGAGGACGACGCTCAGTACCACTTCTGTGTCGAGGAAGGTTCACTTTTGCTCAGGTGCTATTCAGTAACAGGCACCAAATGTTCTTTTTGATGGAGGGTAAAGCTGACAGACAGCTCACTCTGTCTTGGTTATTTCCTTTCTAACAGACGTCATCAGCTCAATTAACTGACTGCGTCATTTAAGATCACACTACCGGCTATGAATACACTACAGAGCTGATACACAGTTGTTTTGTGCTGGTGGGTTATCTCAACATGTGCATTGTGTCTGGCTATGTTCTTGTTTACAGCTGATGGAAACACTGTAGAAAATCACTATAATCCCAGTGCAGATATAGGATGCATACAGCCTAATGTGTCTGGGTAAGATTCTACATAAACACATTTAATGCAAGTGAACTTAATGTTTGATTTTTTTTTTCTTTTAAATTACACCTGGAATTTAAACAGCAATTGAAATAGAAACTGCAGTTAGATCTGTTATAATTCCTTTATGCATTTATACTTAAATGGTATTCTGAAGGAGAGTGACATGAGGTACATTACTAACCTGGGCCCAAGTAATCACAGCCTTTGCTTTTAGCATGATTATATCTGGATTTTCTATGACTAAATAAATTTCATACTAGAGAGAGAAATATTTTAAATGTTCCCTGTTGATTTTAAAGTGTGACATCCAAAGCTGTCTATGTTCGAACCTGTAGGTGTTCAGTCCTCAAGCATACATCACCTTGGACAGGGAATTTACAGATTAGCCTCAGTTAATGGAACAGATCTAGATTTAGTGTTAATTAGCTGCTGCCCTTAAATAGTTGTTTAAATCTCCCCAGTCAACCAGGCTGATAGCCTTTAGAATTACATCACTTACTGGATGACTCAGATCAGCAGGTTTACCATAAACATGGGATGCATTTCTGTTGATGTGGGACCAATCGGGCTTAAATTATACTGTCAGTATAAATGATTGTTTTTGGTGGCAGATGTGACCTTTCAGTCAGAAATAAATTATATGAAATGTGGTTTTGCCCATGTTTTCCCTGTTCATGAAAGGTCAGTCTAGGTGAAAACAATCAGATACGACGGGGCTACTTCACCAGCCAACTGATAAAAGCAGCCGCTGTTATCTCCTCTCATAACCATTCACTTTCAAAGCATGTCTTTTATCAACACTTACAGTTGAAGGTAGTTAATGAATGTGCCGGCAAGGATGTTACATGTATTTCAATATTATTCAAATGACTGATGTGGTCAGATTCATCATGCAGTTTGTACTGAATCTCTATTCTAACTAGCCCTGTGTGCATAGATAGATATAAATTGGGTTTCATACTCAAGGCAATAGATTGCTATACTGGGGGTGGGGGGGGTGGGGGGTGGGGGGTGGGGTGTCTTATCAGCTGGATTGTGGACAATGAGCTGTCTCAGAGTTTGAGCACCTCCATGGTCTGATTTTCCAAAATGCAGCATGAAGTTACATCAATGCACTTGTGCACGTATGGAAGCAAACAATGACAAATATGGCACAGACCAGACAGCACACTGTGTGGAAACTCTGTAGATTGCATTAACTGATATGTCATTATCACATTTTCCTCCAAAGCTTGTCTTTCTCTGTCAAGGATGTGTCATCTTGTTAAACTGTCAAGTGACAACTATTTTAGCAACCAAAATGACCAAGAGATCATTTTTCCCCCATTATATATTATATAGCAATACTGTTGTTTCATAGCTCTGTTTGTCTTTGTCATATCTATGCTGTTTGTTTTAGCTATGACAGATATTCTATAAGGTTTTAATGTAAATGATTACAGAGCATTGAATAGTTCTTTTAAAAAATTTAACAAAATTACATTCACTTAGACAATCCTGGCCTGTTGCTTCTTACAAAATTAATTTTCTTTGTTTCAGCAACACTGGAAAAGAATATTGTTTTTTTTTTTTTTTAATTTAAGGTCAATTTGAGTGAATTCTGTATTACAGTAGGCTAGTATCATTAGAATAACAAAATAAAGACGTACTGGTGATTCCATAATACTTTCATAAACAACAAACTATAATGTAGTCATCTTAGCATGTTTTTTCTTTTTCTGTTACTTACGTACATCTGTTAAAAACAAAAGCGCAGCAAACATCTTGTTTGTAGATGTGTAAGCTGTTTGAAAAGTTTTGTGCAGAAACACTCAGAGTATTTATTTTACTGAAATAACTGTCAAGGTGAAATGTTTAATTATGGAATAATTACCAGCAACTGACAGGAAAGTTATAGTAGTGAGGTTCCTGCTTGGTTGTGATTTGTTTGTTGCTGTGTTCTGGGCAAACTGCCTTGTTGCAGGTTGCACATACACACGAGGCTTCACTGTTACAATGGGAGGCACCTCATGGACGGATTGTGTATCAGAATGGTCTGACATCTCAGACATATGATCTCCATTGTACAATGCCAACTCATCTCCATCCATTGAGCTGTTTTCATACTCCCTTTGAGCTTCTGCCTCAAGGCTTCTGCAGCAGTAAATCTTGCTACTGTAGGTCTGTTAGCCACAATTCACTGCCAAATATTGACGTATGGTTATTAGAAGTGGGGAATTACAAGAAAACCAATGTATTTAATGTGGAAAAAAACTGTACATATCCCTCTGGAGTCATAAATGACCCCACACAACTTTCCACTGTCCTTGGCACACAAATAGGCCAATTCCTGGAAAAAAAAAAAAAAGTATGACTACTTGGAGGAAATGTAGATTGTGAAAGTTGTAGTGGAAAACATTTTTCCAATTCAAAATATCACAGTGGAACATATAAATGTACAGCTACGACCACACTCGATTACTTGAAGATTAAATAGATTTGTTTGTTTGTTTTGAGACATATCAATTCAATTTATTTACATATACATTACATATGATTTAGATTTACTGGAAATTCACACAAAGAAGAAAAAAAAAGAATCCCTATGCTGGTTCCATGTATATATTACCTGTATGCACCAAGCACTGAGCAACTGTGCAGGGCTGTGTGTCATTTTGATGCACTGGCTCAACTACAGTACTACAGCCTCCATGTTCATCACATGATGCACACCGGTCCATAAAGCATTTCTGCATACACAATCAATGGAAAAGGCTGTAAAATAGTGAACCATTTTTTCCTCCTCGCAAAGCTCACAAAATGACTGTTTTTATTGTCAGAATGCAATCTAGTTGATCCACTAACATTCTGAAAGTTTATTTAAAACATATTTTATTCCATTCATGTGTGCAGGGAGCCAGTGGAAAATGAGTTTTAACCAAATCTGACATGATGATAGCGTAAAAGACAGAAAACCACCTAAGTCTGTAGGCCTCATCATTTGGCGACAACTAGGGTCTGTTAAAAATTGTTTAAAATGCATGAAATACTTAGTGAGATATTTGAATTTGGACCAAAACAATCAGATGGGCAGATGGAGGGATGGATGGTTGGTTAGTCAATGGTAGGGCAGAAAGAAAAACAAAACAAACCTGGTCCATGTTCAAGCACTGACTTGCTGCAGGTCAAAATATATTGCATGAAAAAATATGATATTTTCTCACTGATTTGCTTGTAAGTTAGTGTTACACACTGTTATTGCTCTTTAGTAACTTGTAGTATGTGATATGAATGTGCTGAATAATTAACAGTTTTCCTATCTAACCACTTTCCAACCAGGAGAACAGCTTAGAGGCAGAGCTGTCATTTATTGGAAGCCGAATTAACATTGTTTTCCATTTTGCAGGATTAGCAGAGTAGAAATTGCTTACTTTAGTAGATTTTGAACTAACAGGTTAAAGTGTTTCAGAATGGAGGGTTGTGTATGCATTCACTTTCAATAGCACTCCACAGAACGGTCAGCATTAATCTAATCCACTTCATTCGCTCTGAGGTAGGGCTGTTCTTAGTTTTGGCAGGAAGACCACATAAATGCTATACTAAGCAATAATCTCACTACTACTGTGGAGAATCATGTGACAGGCAGCCATTATCTGGACAGCCCGAGACAGACACTCTCAGGCCTGATTATATCTTTCTGAGCAGAGACTATCACTCTTGAATCTAGTCTGGCTCTGTGGTACCACACACGTCTGACAGTGCCCTATTAATGAAGCTGAATCAAAGTGTGTGTTTCAGGGGATCTAGTTTTGTTCATTTGAAAAAGAAAAATCCATGTCAGTGAGTAATTGTGAAGTTCAAAGGAACAAAAGAGTGATGTAGACCAAAGTACACCTACGCCTGACCAAGCAAGTTCATATTAAGTGAAATACCGTACTGTGCAAAACTTTTAGTCCAGGGAGGCATCTGATCAGGGATTTATAATGTATGATGCATGATGCCAACAGAATCCCTGAAAGTGCTGGGCTTTTTTATTTCTTCCATTTTTCAGACAAACGGGCAATAAATACAGGAATGTGGGAACAAAACCACAATAAGAAAATTTACACAGTAGTTATTTACATACATAGTTAGTACAGTAAGTAACATACATTTACATGCATTCCATGCAAAATGAACATTAAAATGGTGCACCCTACTCATATTTAAAAGAATAATTTCATGTTTACAAGACCATACTGCATTTACACATGGACATAGCTTTAGAACTGCACTGCTACTTTTGGAAGGAATTCGAGCTAATTGTGTCAGTGAGAAAACAACGTTTGTTTTTAACCGTGCTACACCATAAGCATAGTAATATACTTAAAAGTGTGCTATCGTTGCATTTACACAGCTGCTATGGAATGAGTTTTTACCAATCATCATGTTTTGTGATGGGGTAAAAATGCCAGTTTTCAGTTCATACAACTGTTTTGTTTTACAATTTAAACCTCTTCAAAATAAAGTTTTCACTGTGCAAAGTTGGATTTTCTTCAAACACAAAAAGAGATTTGGGGGACTGTAGTTTCACCCCCTTGTACCTGTACACCCATGTTCTCTGATTAAACCCAGCACGCTTCCACAGCTACAGCTCCTGAGAATCCACACTTCAAAAGATGGTATCACAGCGGCTATTTTGGTTGAAACAGATTCCCCTAGATTTCATTATAACTTGGTGTATAAAGCATTCTGATTTGTGCTGGTATGGTGGTTACAGGTGGACAACTGAGCCTAACTTGAAAGCCATTTAGAAATTGGCTTTAAATTTGTCTCACATTAATTTTTTAAATACAATGATGAAAATACAAACCAAAAAAATCACCAAAGACAAGCTGATAATGCATCATTTGAGCGTTTTTCCACATGACATCTACTCTAGTCAGATTGGCTGCTGTTGCTTTTTGTCATGTTTTACACTTCGAGGTATGCTCACTGTGCTGGTAATAACATTGCAAAAGGTAGTGAGAAGTAATGATACAGTGACCGCTGCTTCTGCTATGTTAGGTTAAAAAAGTACCAGCCAAACAAGCAAAAACCGAACCTGAAGAGGTCTTTTTGTTCAGGGGAGCTGTCCTAAGTGATTTTAAAGGATAACACTGATTTAGCAGTCTGAGCTTGTATGGCAGGACATTTCACAGCCTAGGTGTCCTGACAGTGAAATCCAGTCATCTTTCATCTTGAGCCTGGACTTAGCAACTGCCAAGAGTCCTGCCTTTGGCGCTAAAGCTGCACTCAGACTCATAAGGGGCCAGAAGGTCAGAGAAAGTAGCTGAGGGCAAGGCCTCGCCATAGAAGTTAGCAACAGACTCTTGTCATCAGTTTAAAAAATAAATGGCTGTAATATGGCTCCCTCACTGTGTCCTGACCGAAGAGCTTGCTGGTTCTTTTATTGTGGATGTTGTTTGCTAGAGCAGATAAAGACGGGTGATGAGATATAAAGGCAAGTGAGTAAAGTATGATTTTGTCAGATTTCAATCCAACATTTAGATTTGCTCTGAAGGTTATGCACATCGTCGCGCAATTTTAAATGCAGAATATTTTGAAATTAACCTAGTCTTTTAGAAATGACTTTTCCATACAGCTAAATTGCATCAGTAAATATGTTTGGAAGAAAACATAACTGCGCCTGGTTTATGTTTTTGATCAACATAAAGAGGAAACCTTGTTATTACTTCTATAATGATCTCCTGCAGAGAGTTCATAAATATGATGCTTCGTTTGTGCAAAGCAAAGATTGAATCTGAGCAGAATCCAGCTGGTGAATACATTGTACCTAAATGTAATTGGAAAAACTGTTCGGATGTATTAACAATGATTTCTAAGAGACAATGTTGTCAGAAAATTGTAGACACCAACAGTCTAAAACTTGCTTTTACTAATATACATTCCCAACACAATACGAGAAGAAAGGATCTCTGTGATTGCAATATAATATAATGAGAATGAAAGTGGTCCTAGAGTTAATACCCCAATGTGTAGACTTTGATGATGGCCTTTACTGTCACCAGATCTCAACCTATTTAAACACCTATGGGAGATTCTGGACTGATGTGTTAGACAATCAACAATCAATCAAATCAATGAAAATGCTAAATGGCTTTCCATTTTTAGGAGGAATGGTATTCAACCCTCCAGTGGAGTTCCAGAGACTTGGAAATCAATGCTAAATTGCATTGCAGTGAAACCGTTGATGTTTTTTCTTTGAATTTGTCACCGTCTGTAAGTATTTTTATGGAAAAGAACACATCTTAGCAGGATGTCTTTATTTAGCATATCCAAGAGTTGCCTTTAATAGACTTTCTTCCATAATTGTCAAGATAAAAGCAAGAGTGGTAAGGAAGTTTGAATCAAGTCCTGAGTCCTGGAGTTTTAGTTGTTGCCACCACCTATGTGACTTCAGTGAATAACTTGGAAAGTATAATGTCTGGTGCACTAGTGGACATGTGATAAAATGTCTATCGAGTCTTGTGACGGAAATGGCTGAGTTAAGGATGATACATTTTTTAACACAACTAAGAGCAGTCACACTGAGAATCCAGCAGGATGTTATGAGCACAATGTAAGCCATGCTTCTACAAAACTTCACACTGATTTGGAACAGAGAGCTGTCTGTATTTGTTTCGCATGGGAGCCGGCAAGCTCTGTTATTTCTTGTTCCCTCCACCAAGAAATGCACACCACAAGAGGTCTCAAGTTTTAATTAAATGGCATATTTATACACTGTGGATATTGAACTTCCCTCTCTCTCAACATGCTGGCAAATAGGCCACACAGTTTAGAGTTAGCCTATTAATTACAATTTTGTCAAGTCACAGCAATTGCAGTAAGTAATTATCATGTTCTCAAGAGTATATTGTGTATTTCTGTTATACAGCTGTTTAATAAAATATTATCAACACTATAGTCACTGATTAAATTAATGAAGACTTAAAAGTACAGGCACATTGCAGCATAAAATAATCAGTTTCAGACATTCAGCTTTCAGTACGAATACATATGTGATTTGTAGAGACATGTTTTTACATTGCATTTTATCACTGGCAGCCACAGTATGAAGTTACTACGCCTCATCAGTATGCAGAGGGGAGCTCAGCACCTCCAACACCTCTATTTGCAAAGAAGCTCTTGTAAAATCAAGCACCAGAGGTGAACTTGTGGTTTGATAACTGCCGGGCTCATTTTATATGAAAATTAATAATTGTTATTATTCCTTAATGAATGAAGGCATTTCTGGAACTATTTTTTGAGTTATTTGTTTTCTTTTTATCCAGCCCGCAGTTTATAGTTTATTCTGCAGTGGTGTGCTTGACTGCTCTCCAGCCATTCATCAAGGCACTGCTTTCCATTATTTGGTGCAGTCAGCTGAAACTGAGAAAGGCTTTTGGGGTGGTATTGCTCATTCTTCCTCCACTAACTCTCTGTTCTCCTAGACAGAGACGTTCCTCGTCTTTTTCACCTTATGCCCTGGATCAGTGGTCATTAGACGAATCAGGGGAATTATGTATGCAACACGGTTCTCTAACGATTTGGTTTTCAGACATGGTTTCCCAGCATGCCATGTTTTTCATGAGTATCACATCAAAACAGCGCCGAAAGATTTCCACATCAGCAAAAAGTGATAAAGCACTCAATTTACATTCATCAGCTAACCCCTCTTAATCCTCCCTTTAAGTACAGTCACAGAGAGTTCTATCCTCCTCATATTCACATTCTCTAGATACCCACCCAGACCACAAGACTCGCAAAATCAATAACCTAAGTATCATATTCTTGGCTTCTAATATTGTCAGACTCAGATTCCATCAAGGCTACGGTCTGAGCTGCATTCTGATAACAGCATGAAAAGAGGCTGGCTGAGATGAAATGAAATAGTTTATTGCTAATGTACACTCAACAGCCAGCCATTCTGAACATCTGTATTCATATTTAGACTCTACACCTGCTGTACTCAGCCCATCCCCCACAGAGCCGAGGAGCATCTACATCTAGTCTGTGTTTTAGCAGACATCTGTTTCCGTGGTTCCCCTTTAAGAATCTAATCATCAAATATTTGTGTTTACAGTGAGGATGCTGTAAAGATGCTATCTGCTCTCCCCATTTACATATCTACCTAATTTTAGCTGTGCAGGTAAATATTTGATTCATGAGGCAGTGTCACTTAATTCTGTATGGAAGTTAATGCCACGGTGGAGAGATGTGTCAGCAGCATTCTGACTGTGTGAAGCACAGCAAACAACTTGACTAATCTTGTGTGTGCTGACATTGTGACTGATGATCAGTGTGCTGGTGGCCCACCTGAATGTGGACCATAATCTCCCGGCTCAGGGTGATATTGCCAGTTTCAGCTTTTACTGGAGTGGCCTCTTTGCTTTAGCACTAAAAAGCAGCTCTCAGATCCATGTGATTTTCATAAAAAAACATTGTAAATGAGAAAGCACCGCCAGGGGACCAATTATAGCTTTAAGAGTTGGGCACATAAGCAGGCTGATGTTGGAAATGCGTTGATTTGTGGATAAATGAGAGAAGTGAAAACTGATCCATTTTAAGTCAGGAATGTTCAAACCCCCAACCCTTTGTGGCTTTTAGTTAATTTGTTTTTAAATGCCTGCTTTTGTGTCTCTTATTGGTCATTTGTCCTCTTTGTTTTAAATGTTTCTGCTTTTCTATCATTTGTGAAGCACATTGCATGTTGGCAAATTATAGTAATTTATATTAAAGGATGTTTGTAACAAGGTCATATGGGGATATCGCTGTTTAATTTATAAAACAAGGTCACCACTAATGGAAAAATATCATTTATGCTACACAGTTAACTGCTCAATATATACATCTAGAACATAATAACATACATTTACTACAAACATATATAGATGTTGTGTTTGTTCAAAAAAATGTTAAGAAATGATGGCAGTTTGTTATGCTTTTATGTTTTTCTTTATAAGGCAATTTGGTGATAATTCTTTGGGCAATATGAAAACTGAATCCGTAAAGGTTTTAATACATTGTCTCTATATTTCTAAGCAGTACTTGATGTGTGAAACAATAAGTGAAAAAGGCAGAATATCCAAAGCATGTTGACTGAAGAGATTATTAGCCTAGTCTAGTAGTGAAATTGAGGATTCAATATTTATATTTCACATGATAAATAATGAACTTTCCAGGATAAATAATGACCAAATATGACACGAAAAATATGTTTCATCCACTCTACTTCATTTGAACGAGGAAAATCTATTTTAATGATGAAAACAGAAAGCTAATGGTTATCCACTTTTGTACAAAGGTATCACTTTGGCAGTTTTCATCAGTTTTGATCAGGAAATCCCACTGGTTTAAATGGAGGCTTGGTAAGAATAAACATATACTGAGAATAATTTCTTTAAGTAAATTTCAATGTGTAGACCTCTTAACTTTACATTTAAGATATGATATATTTACTAAACATAGTGTGCATATGTGCTGTAATCCGAGCTTCTCTCTCAAAATTGTGGCATTGTTCAGCCATGCATACATGTTAGTGCATGTGAGTCCCTCCCTTTGAAACTGGTGGCCCTGTATTTCTAAACAGACTGAAAGTGACCTTCTATACTATATCGTACAAGTGGAAATTCAGTTCAGCCAGAGCCCCTAAAACACAAATACTTTCAAAACAAGGTATTTCCATATCTTAATTATTATGTGCATTCATTTAATTTCAATTTGGTTTTAGATGCTAGTGATTGTTGCATACAGAACCTTAACCTAAATATTATTCCAAGTTTGTTTTAGTGAAAACTCACGTAAAATGCCCCAATAGAGCCACGTGTCTTTAGCCTAATAGTCTTACTTGTTAGAATAGCTGAAATGCCCTTTAAGTGTCAGTGAAATGTTACAAAAATTGGCAAATGATAACTTAAGTCTTTAATAAGTGCCCTCCAATTAGTATGACATCTGTCACATTAATATATAATGCAAATTATCAAAGTTCAAGGATTTTCAAGGCTCATAATTTACAATTTAAGAGTATACTTCCTCATTTAGCGTTCACATTTTGTAATGCAGTAAAAACCCTGAAGTTGTAGAATGGGTTATACTCTATAATGTGTTAATAAAGTCTGTAGTCCTTTTTTGCCATGTGAATTCAATAAGTCATTTGAACCAGCTGATCCTTCTGTATATTCTGTCATACATAATACATCATCTTGGTGCTCTGTGTGCTTTTACTGTAACACATTCCATAATATCTTTCACACCTTTTGCAATATTTTGTGTTAATTTACATTTAAAGGCCACATCAAATCCCTTGCCTTTTATATTATTCCAACTTATGAAAAACATATCCTTGTATACCAAAAACAGTAACATTTTCATCATTTAATTACGTTTCAGAAACTGACTCAAATATTCACTCATGAAAAAAAAATTTAAAGCAATGAAAAATAGCATTTCAATCATCCCAACATTTACATTAAGTTCTTGCAGAGTAATGATACTTGCAGTTGCTATGGATGGTGCAGAAAAGAATACTCTCTGCTCTCTGGGTTATTTTCGCTTTATAAAGCTGATTATCCGAATAACTGAATGCTTTAAAGTTGCAGTTTTTGATAGCTTTTAGTATAGTCAGCGCATCATTATGTCTTATAATATCACATCATGTTCCTTGCTTCCTTTAAATTGTCAGACAGGCAAACAAACAAAAACGGTTCATGAGCCCACTGTGCTTGCATATTTATCCAAAAAGCATCATCTGAATTGTCTTAAAGATCTCAAACCATCTTTTCAGCTTCTTTATGTAATCCAGTCAAGCATATTCATAATATACAGTTGCACATCCAAGTAGCCTGTGTTTCATTTTGATTTTCAGTGTGGGCATATCTGGCTATGTTTGCATTAGCCTATTCGATAATAGATGCGCTAGTTGTTGAAGACCTTTCAGACTCACTTAGTCCCATCAAACTACTTTGTTATCTTCTCTCAGGCTGAAGCTGGGTGGAGCTGGTGAGATTATGAGGGCACCAAAGGTTAATAACCTGAAAGGACCAAATAAATGTCATGTTTTGTTTTGTTTTACCTGTTTTCAGTGTTGTTTCACTCATTTAACAATTGTGACTCTTTAGCTGGTGCAACTAAACTACAGGGCATTTTTTAGACTTAAATTTGGTGTATAATAGAAGGAAAAGCACAAGTATTGCTTATTACTTTAACAGTGGCTTTGCTGTATGTGTTACATTTAGCTATAACAGTGTGGCTGACCCTGCATGCACAACACCAGGACCTGAATCTGAAGCAGCTAAAGTGATTTGAGCC
Organism: Amphiprion ocellaris; assembly: GCF_022539595.1. NCBI lineage: Eukaryota > Metazoa > Chordata > Actinopteri > Pomacentridae > Amphiprion > Amphiprion ocellaris. The sequence goes on along the minus strand of NC_072772.1, from coordinate 29,398,359 downwards.
ATCATTCATTTTATTATTTATGTTATTTTATTTTGCTTGTTTGTGGTATGTCAAATGTTGTTATAAAGGGGTTTGAGATAGATATTGATCGATAGTCTGTAAATGCCGGCAACATTTTTAGAAGAAATCTAATCAGGCAAAATAAGTGAAATTGTCTGTGTGAGTTCCCTGTGATTTATGCCTCATTTGATCCATATTACCCTAGTACAGAAGTTAAACCCCAATATACCATCATCCTTTTTGTTATATTATCTGATTGTAACCTCTGTTGTTATAATGGCATAACCTTCTTCTACCCTGTATTATAACTTTCACCAGGTTGTAATATAAAGTGTTAACACATATTTTTGTACAAAAATGTATCATTTTGTGTACCACTTAAAGAGATTATATTGTGGAGTATCTCTCTTAGTCATGCACGGAACATATGCCTCTCTAAAGGTTACCATACAGGGTCACACAGCACAGTCTAGCATTCTTGAAGCCGGTTGTGATTCAGTGACTTTCCAGAATATTGTTTGGCACTGTAGTGTAGAAGTAAAGCCAGCCACCCTCCAATCACCATCTGAAAATAGAAAAAAAGAAATACACTCTGTAGCTAGCGCTAGGGATTATGTTTCCTCAGAAGGGACAGCATTTTCACACTCTAGACTGCTACAGAATGCCAAGACAGTGGAATTTCATGAATGTATTAGGTGAGGACCAGTTAGCTGCAGTGCACCCAAACCTGCACTGATACTTCTTTTTAAAACACTACTCCTGACACTGCTGTGCTTCTGATTATGTGATAACCCTTTATTGGCCACAAAGGCATAATTAAAAGAAACTTAGGTAATATTTTTTATTGCTGAGGCAATTCTACATCCTCCAACCAGTGTAAAATCTGAGGGATTGAGCATTATACTCATTACCGTGTGGAATTCATCTATTTTCATAGGTTTTCTGTCAAGAGTGAGCAGCATACACTGGAGACAGACGGCAAAGATACTGGAAAGATGACGGGATGGATGATATGAAAAAAAATTTAGACTTTTGAACTGACAATATCACCTCCACAGGGTGGTCCACACACAATGCACCTGCATCCATCATTTTCTCTTCTAATATAATGACATGCAACTGGTTTTATTGAACTACCAAGCTGACATTGACTGCAGATGAAATATATTAATAATGATATGATGGAATATTGATGTGTTTACTAATGTGATATTGTGATTGTCTGTGAAAATCATAATAATAATAATAATAATGATAATAATACTAACAGTAATGATTATAGTGATACTGCTGCTACTACTACTACTACTACTACTACTAATAATAATAATAATAATAATCATAATCATAATAATAATAACATTAACAATAATAAAAATAGAGTGTGCTAAAATTAGTAAAAAAAAATAAACTTTTTAAAATCCATTTTGAGTGATTTAAAAGATGTGACTGATGGAACAATGATCAGAGAAGTAATGAGCATATACGCCATGTGTACTGTTGGAACAATTTCCCCATTACTATTTATAGTCAGCCTCACCTTCACCTTTAGCTGACAATGGTCTCCATCAGGACAATTGAGGTCAAGGAAGGTCCACAGACCTTTGGCTGTCCCAGCCTCCTCTGCTCCCCTGTGTGAGCTGGACTAATGAGGCAGACAGCTGCTCCCTTAGTTGAAATGTCTCTGTGGTGAACTGTACCTGGGAGAGGCACAGACAATGTCACCTTCAAATTCTGACACATTATTGTACAAATGGAAACCAAAGCAGATCTGTAAAATCAAGAGAAAGCATGTACAGTGATTACCTTGTGGACAGTGAAAGGCTTCCAGGCAACTGCAGCACATTCAACTTCAACATGCTCTCAAGAGCTTTAACACAGTTGTTGTTTACTGTCATCCTTAAAAGGGCCAGTCTTGTCAGCCTCATATTAACCCTACACTTTGTCTTATCTCAATTCCCTTCAAAGGAGCATTGGTTTGAGACATCTGTTTCTGAGGCTTGCTAGAGTTCAATAAAACACAGGCAGGATAGAAATGCTTCTGCAATGTAATTAGGGGACTTTGCTGAGATGACAAGTACAAATGTGGAATAAGAAGGTAAAATCCAGCAAGGCTGGGTGATTAGGCCTCATTTGGATGTCTTCTGCACACTGTGACAAGCGGCTGTTTCAGGGCACGGCAGTCGCTCGGATCGAAGGCCCACAGTGTCTAGGATTATGTGTCAATTTACCACCCAGCTGCAGCTCTACACTCTACAGCAGAACATGACTACCTCTAATTAGGCCATGCTACCAATTAGGGCCCTGCAATAAGGCAGCAAGGAAGGCACTCTGGGAAAGTAAAACCTACCATTGTTACCACCATAAAAAAAAACAGTCTTCTACCTCCAACAGCTGTCCAAGGTTGGAGACCGTGTCAGCCAGGATCCCATTAAAGGATCTTTGGTTTACTGTGATGTGATGAAGACATTAATGAAACTGGACAATAGGATGACAGAACATTAACTCTGTAAGGTGTCTGAATGGTACATTAATGTGATGAGTGTAAAAGGCAGTAACAGCCAGTCTGAAACATCTATCTAGTCATGTCACAGCCATGACCTTAAACTCTGTCTTATTATCCCACAGGTAGCCAGGGTCAGTTCCCCATAACTCAGAATGTGACGGTGGTGGAGGGGGGCACAGCCAACATGACCTGTCGTGTGGATTACAATGATAACACTTCCCTCCAGTGGTCAAACCCTGCACAACAGACTCTGTTCTTTGGGGACAAGAAAGGTAAGTAATATTCCCAGGGATAATGGCTGTAATGATAAAATGATGAGATATGATAAAGATGTCTGAGGCAGATTATATTACAACAGGAGCCTTAATCATTAATTTTTCAAATTTGGAATGTTTAAAATCGCCCCTGCCTGCCTGCAAGCACACAGTTTGACTGAATACAGGAAAATGACTTTATGAGAGGGAAATAAATGCCTTGTCCTTCATGTTAAAACAGTCTTTTAATGAATTTATGTTTCCATTGATGTCCCAGGGCACAAACTAATCAGAAATAGGCTGTTTTTGAAATGTACTTTTGTAATCATGCAACACTGACAGTGCTGTTTACAACACTGTAACGCCTGTGGATTGTGAGATGATTGGGCTTAATTAGTATTTTAGCTGCCCTACATTTGTATAGCTGTTTGGATGTCACTCTGAGAAGAAAGTACACTGTTGCAACCCTGTGAAACAAGTCTTGAACCAGAATGAATTATGATTTGCTCTCGCCAGCCAAATCCAATTTAAAGGTGACAAAAGTCTTGAGTTGATAAATTGGAAATGGGGTGAAAGGGAGTATAACAGTGGACTGGTCTTGTAAGGGTTGTGGTGTTCATCTTTCAGTGTTTCTCACAGCATATTACCCATTTCATTTATGCTGTAGCTGCTAATACAATATCATTGGTTCAGTGATTGAAGATGAACTTTCCCTCTGAATAACAATTGTTGGGAGAGAGATGCCAGCAGAATGAGAGTCACAGCCTGGTTTCAAGAAATACTTTCCTCCCTCACAACTGATTGGATTTAGTAATGAGGTCTAAGGTGTTTTATGAGATGAAATTACTTCCAAATACAATTAAATGAAAGTTAACTGAATCTTAAACAGATACTCTTTTGTGAATGGTGTGAATGTACCCAAAGGATTTAAACTCAAGCACAAGTCATCAAACCAAGCCCATTATTTTTAGAGTTATTTATCTGCAGTATTGAATATTTAATTATTTGATTTTGCAGTACCAGTTTTCAAAATAACAAATTCTTATCAGAAAAAAACTTCAAAGTCTTAATTTCTTTGTTGTTTGTAGAGATGTAACGTGTGAAGAATTAAACTTAATCGTTTGGTTTTTCATTCGGCATAAATGGTACCAGTTAACTGTGTTTTGTTCATATTTCTTATGAATACAAAGCAACAATCTGTATTCACTTGTAAATATGGAATGCTGCTGCTATAAGCATGTAAAGAGAGCTTAGAGAGCACAATGCATACGAGCCACTTTGCCTTTCTTGGGCAACCATTTATACTGCATGACAGAATCCTTTTCCTAAGCAATAAGGATGACAAAACGAATGTAGTCCACTCAGCAGAGGTTGCCAGGGCTAAGTGTGGGAACACTTCCTCTCCATCTCCTACAGCCAAATGAAAAGCTTTATTGGCACAACTAATACGATGCCTGTGAGGCCATCAGGAGGAACGGGAGGCGTGGAACAACACAAGCTCCATACGAAGAACAGGGTGGGACACCTGGGAAGAAATCTCTGCTGTGCCAAATCACCAGTTAATTGCTTGGCAGAAGGCTGCAACTGTCCTCCTTCTCCAGTTTGTTGTGCCTTCTTATAGAGCCAATGGAAAATGTTAGATTCAACCTTATGCTACCTTTCAGTCCAACAACTAGCTGCTGACTGACTGAGCTTGAGGCAGGATGTTCTCTCCTTCTGATGAACAGCCGCTCATACACTGCTGTCTCTGAGTAGTTTAGATTATTGCAGCTATGTTACATGTTTTTAGGTATTTTTTTTAACCTGCTGTTTAGATAAATACGACCTCTTCTCTGTACTTGTTGTCTCTGTCTGTTGTCTGTTTTGTCCACCTCTCTGTGTACTACAATCCTCGGGGGAGTTCATGACAGCATAGCCATATGTTAGCATTTGATGCACATGCAAGTTTCTCTCATTCTCACTTCACAGAGAGAATGGGAGTAATCTGTCATTGTGCATGTGTAATCCAATGGAGAGTCATCTTTTACAGGTTTTATGTGTGATTCTGGATGCTCAGCTCATACAAATAATGATGCTGTGAGGCATTTTTCTGAAATCTACTCATTCCCTTAAGCTTGGTATTAAAGATAAGGGCATTTGTCTGGATGCATTTGGAGTTTGATATAAAATAGTGCGGCAGGAAAAGGACTATTAAAATGACCTTTTAAATTCCTTTGAGAAACTATAGTGAACTAAAGAGAAACATCTAAAAAAAAGTAACCTGACGTTCCATATTATATCAGCTGAGTTTTACAGCTGCTGAGTAAAGTAAGACAACATCTGATCTTTGCCCTGACTATAATTTGCTCCATTTTAATTCAGGACTGACAAATGAGAATATGAAAAAAAGAGTAGCTCTTTCAGCCAAGGAGAAAGGGATTTTTGTGTCTCTCAAAGACACTAAGTACCATAAACCTACTCTTGGTTGACAGTAAGCTAGGTAGCATATGTAAAGGTTATTTTTGCATCAAAGATTAATCATGTCAGTAATTTAAGTAAGGGCAAAAATAAATAAATAAATCACAGTTTTCCAAAACTGTGTTTTCAATTTGCCACATCTGTGATAAAGATTTGGTTAAGTTTGGATCACTTTAGCTACCTAGATGAATATTGTTATAGTTATATAGTTATGGTTATGGTTAACCTTATGACTCTAGAGGCACTGAAAATAGGCTGTATCTGTTATTAAGACATAACCAGCCACCATTTTCTGAAGGTTGCTGAGTGACACACATTTAATGATAATACTACTGTGATAAACACTGATGTCAAATTGTTGTGCTTCATTTACGTTTCATCAGATCTGGTGTAGTCACAGCTGGGGATATTTAGATCAGGTTCAAAAATTTTGGTGTTTAATGGCTCATTGTTTAACTCTCTAATTTACATTTTTGATTAGGCAGAAGTAGCAATGTAAATTTTAGTAATGAGGATAAGGAGGCTCATTGTATTTTAAAGTTCTTACATGTGTCTCTACTCATTCAGATCAAGGTTGTTAATTCGAGCCTTACAGTTGTGGAGCTGTTACTGACTGAAATTGGGAATGGTTTTGGTTTTTTTTTGGTTAAGATAGTATATATATATATATATATGTATATATATATATATATATATATATATATATATATATATATATATATATATATAGCCTTAGGTTGAAATGGTTGAAAGTGATGAACATTGGCGGTTGCAACCGAATATGATCGGTGATCTCTGATGTCCAAGTTCCACTGATACTTTGTACACCAACAATTGATCCCTACATCCTGCCTTTTGCCTTGCCTAACAGTTACACAATACCTCTGTGCATGCTTTGTTTGACCTCATAAACACAGGTAATTCAAGGCATTTTAGCAAACAAGCCATGCCATTATTTTATGGTAATGACTGTATCTATTAATGACTAGACTACTTCAGCTGACCTTCTGTTGATTTGATTGCAACATGCAACAGAGGAAGGATCTTAAGGGTGCATTATTAGTTTATAAACCCAGTGGGAGACCTTAATTCCAGCAGTGCATCCTGTAAGTTGTGACCTAGAATTTGTCTACACAGCAATGTTATGTCTTAGAAACAGACCTGCAAGGAGGATAAAAGATACGGTTGAAGGTAGAAAGGAAATAGTGGCTTGCTGACCACTAAAGCGAAATGTATTGCTGGTGAGAGTGTACACGATATCTCATTCCATCCCATAAGAGGCTCAGTCAAACCTTGTCGATCTCCAAGAGATTATTAACCTTGCTGGATTCCCACATTCGATCCATATGGGTTGGACTGTCTCTGTGTATTTGTCTGACGCTGAACACAGCCTTCTTCTTATATCATGCCAGCTGGCTCTTTGGCACGCTCCTCCTCATCCATTATGTATATCTGAGTCTTGGTTGATTGTTGCCACCTCAGAGGCTTCAGACTATACTATGGCAAAGACCAGCATGCACAATCGTACGCATTATTGCCACAGACCTGAGACAACAGAAATAGCATGCCTTAATAGCTAGGCCAATGCATCCTTCATACATTAGGCCAATTAGTGGTTACTGCAAGGGAGCAACTCAGTTGGAATGCCACAAGGAAAAAATTGATTTAGACCATATGTCTTTTGTAGAATTATCCCTTTTATTTGTTACTGGTGTTATGAATTATTATTACTGAGCTGGACAAATGAGAACAGAGCTGTCCTTTGCTGTCTTCATTATGATTTACTTCACTTTTGGCTTCTCTGGGAAAAGGATAAAACATAAGTAGTGAGGCTGCAGAGAATGGTAATGACATTCGTGGAGGCATACAGAATGGAAGAAGAACCTTTTGTCAGATATGGTGAATATGAATAATGCAATTAATGGAAAGCTACTGCAGGTTGCATGTCAAAGGCAGATAACAAATTGTACATTTGATCTACCCTGTGTGCAGCGATATAGAGACGTACACAGCATATACATACACGCTGTAGCAGGTTGTACATCACTTTTTCTCATTTCAGTTCCATCTCTCAGAAGTTCATGGTTCATCATTCATGACATTTAATTGGGGCATTCAGTCTGGATCATAAAGGTCACATAGCAAAATTGATCTTAATTGGCTTGTAGTAATCAAAATGCTGTTATGTGCTAAATGAATGCTCTAATGTGAGCATTAAAACATTCATTAGCTTGAGAGAATGGAGCATAATTACCAAGGATGCAATTAGTGGAGTGAACACCAATGAAAGCACATTTAAACCTCCATTCTAGTAAACATACAATATTTGTTGGTGGGTCTGTTGTAAGCAAGTGAGTGACATTTACCTCAGCTGGATCTCAAATATCTGTACTAAATCTATTCTCAGTTTGAAACTGACTCAACCACAATGTTGTTGTTTTCACTCTTGTTTTATGCAATGTGTTTGCTTTAATTTACTTTAAATAACAATAAAACAATACAAAAATGTGAAAAGGTGTCAAGAGATAGCATATAGAAAAAAATAAACAGAAAGTGCGAGAGACTGAGGCATACCATGGAGCTGATGGAATAAATGGATTTATTAGATGCTTTCCCTCATTTTCCTCAAATGTCTGGGGGAAAAAAATTTTCACAAGTGACAAGCCATAAGTTTGTTCTTACAAGTGTTGTTTACTTTTCAGTGACTGTTTTTACTGGCGTCAAAATGAAGAAAGGTTCTCATGGCCATGTCTTTCTTCAGGGACTAATGGGCTTTTAAGTGTACTGGTTTACCTCCATCTTCACTGAAGTGTGCATCAACCATTATGGTGCTATACACTCAGCTTTTATAACTAATGTGAAGAGCTGCTCTTGTGTATGCTATACTAAGCTCTTACTGCAGTCGCTTATTAAATATATCTATAGAAGATTGAAAAATATGTTGCATTTAAAATCCTTCAGAAGTTTCAGACCCATTTGAAAAATGTCAGGTTCCTTTTTACAACAGCTAAGTCATTGTTATGCATATGTCTGCTTGTAAACCAACAGAATTATGTAACCCCACACAGCACTTGTTTAATATAAATTTCATTTAGAGAATTCATATGAAAAACTGCTCTCAAAGCCAGAAAAAAAATCCCACAGTGTACAACCAGGCTTCTGTCAGTGGGCTGAGAAACGGTTGGACAAAAATATATTCCATCTCATTATTCACTGCTTGAAGAAGAAGGTACGTAACACAGTTGCTGGAAGAATTCCTCCCTCTTTCCTTCCATCCTTCAAGCACTGAAAATTAGCCCAATTTGAGTAGCGTCTGCTCTGTGGGATCTCTGAGAGTGCGGGCAGTGACAATGGACCTCTGGAACAAGGCTCTTTCCTTCTCTTAATTGCAGCCACATGTGTGGTGGGAAAGAGCCCCCTGCCTGCACCACTATAGACCTGGAACACGTCCAGAATCGCCCACACAGTCACTGTGCGAGCACAGCCAGCAGCAAACACAGTCTAATTGCAAAGAGTGAAGCCCCTGGCTGGAGAGCGGGTGGGGGGGTGTGCCAGGATGCTGTGTTCTCACTGAAGGACAGCTAGTGCTTTCACATTTCAGGACTAGCTCAAAGTGGTTACAGGCCGTGCAAAAATGGCCAAATGGGGACACACTACAGATGTAACATATTTTGGCTGAACCCGAAAGCCATCAGCTTGTTTCCAAGACTAATGGATAGATGTAAAATGTCCTTTTCTATCTGGACTGTCAGAAGATGCTTGATCATTTTGGATTAGAGACATTGGTTAACATCTGTCTGCTACTCACTGGAGTGCAAATGCGAATGCCGTGTGATAATTGCTCTTCCAGTTCCCCTGCTTCCAGCTTTATTTCAAGGCAGAGCTAATGTAGCTACTAACCAGACTGTCAGCGGGTCTTATATATGTCAAAACTGCACACCATATTTTAGTATGTCATTTTAGCAGCAGTTTAATGTGTTAAGTCCGGTGCTTGGACATAGTACATTCAGATAGCTTGCAGCAAAATTGGCCTGAATTGTTAAAACCTAATCTGACAAACTCCAGTTGTCTCAGGAGACCACAGTTTGGTTTTCTACTGACATGGTTGGTGGTGCAAAGGACTGTCAGGGAAACAAGGCAACATTACTTTGCATCAAAGGGCCATAGCAACAGTGTCCCTTGCCCTGAGGGAGAACTAGGGTGTCAGTTTTACTGATTTGAGACAGCCTTGGTAAGGCCTCCATCACAGGAGATGTACTGCTGCCATGCTATTAAGCTGGCATGCTGCAAGGCTGCAGCATACACAAGGTCAGGGTGCAGATTTATGTTTCTGCCTAAGCAGAATGAACAGCACAAGAGCTATCTAGGGTTTGGGAGAAATGAACCTTTTCATCACATTGATTTCCTAAAGCACCTGGAAAAAAGCTTTGTCAGCCGTTGGCATTTGGGTCTGATTGTGACGGATCTGCCCACAATCTGGGCCTCTAGCCTGGATTGGATTCTAGGAGAATGGTTTCCTGGCCATATGCTGTTTGAGTAATAGATAACCCTTGTCTTTGGGTTATTCAAACCTTTGTACATTTCATTCGATCATAATGTCATTGACCCACGTGCTGTGCAGTGCCAATGGCTGTCTGACAAAAATGCTCCAGTCAGGACCATCTTTTGTTTAAATTTAGGTTGTTTCTTAGCTTTTACTTGGATTCAGCCTATCAGAGACCATATTTTAGCATCTGCATTTACATGTATCTCAATTTTGAATAGTAATTTGATGTTGTTTTGGAGATACAGAAAATGAGCTGTATTCTACTTGGTGCTCAATGAAGTTATCAGTGGACTGTGCTGTCTTCGGCAGAGGTGGGTAGTAACGAGTTACATTTACTTCGTTACATTTACGTGAGTAACTTTTCAAAAAAAATGTACTTCTGAGAGTAGTTTTACTTTGCCATACTTTTTACTTTTACTTGAGTAGATTTGTGAAGAAGAAACGCTACTCTTACTCCATTACACTGGGCTACACTTGACTCCTTACTTTTTTATTTACCACATTAGATATGCTGTATTTTGCCCCAGAGAATGCCCCAGTGGATCTACCACATGACTGTGTTTCACCAGTCAGACGAAGCAACAATAATCACGTGACTCCGTTTCACCACACGTCACCCTGCGGTCAAATGAGCACATATGAACCGTGGCGGCATAGCGGCACAAACTTTACACACTTAGCAGACGGGGAATGAAAAAAGTGGAGGCGTTAAGGTCCTTAACTTGTCATTTTGTATAGATGTTATTTATTTTTGCTATTTTTTTAAATTTTATTTTCTGGAAATACCACAATTTGCCCATTATTTTACATTTTTGTCTGTCTGATCACATCATTTCTAAAAAAAATTAATCGGACATTACAATCAAACTCAGTACTTGAGTAGTCTTTTCACCAAATACTTTTCTACTCTTACTTGAGTGTTCTTTTGGATGACTACTTTTTACTTCTACTTGAGTGATATTATTTTGAAGTAACGTTACTCTTACTTGAGTACAATTTTTGGCTACTCTACCCACCTCTGGTCTTTGGTCACTGGTATTTATGGTAATACCCCACATGTACTGAGAAGCAGACATTCTTAAAAGGATTTTTTAAACTTGGTTATTTTTTAAGACCGAGACCCTCAGAGTCTTGGCATCATGGAAGTTGTAGCCATACTTCGCCAAAATGATACCAGTTTTTAATAATACTCACTAACCCCTAAGAAGTGGATTATGGTGCAGTAGCTTGGGAAGTGTCTGTCTAATCCTGCTTGTCAACATTAAATCTGTTGTAACAGACATCAGTTCAAGCTGATCACAGCTACTGGACTAAACTACAATTTTTTTTCTCACTTTTTACGCCTACAGATTTTGGACGAATATCACTTTAACCAAAAGACATGAGCTTTCTCTTAACAAATCCCTTTTGCAAGACAGAAAACAAAGCATTTATCAGCATCTCTGTTTGTGCTTCCAGGAGCAGGGGTTTAAGACGAAGAAAAGTTGGCCCGTTTCTTCCTGTCTTTCCTCTATGCGTTGCAGAGATAGAAGGATATGGGCCAGGGGAAGCATAGTATGTCATCTTGTCCAAAGCTTTGATCCTCCCAGCCTGTACTTCCATATCTTTTTAGTTCCTGTTTGCTTAGACCCCATCACCTCTCCAATGCATCCATCTACCAAAGCGTTTGCTGTTTTCTGCTAGAGCCTCTGGGCATTTTCAAGCTCTGTAGTGAGAATGCTTAACTACAAAGAACATCAGGCAGCTTTGTTTCAGGATGCTGTTTGCTACAGTAAGACTATCAAATGTTTGTATTAAGCCCCATAATAAGCTGACTGTCTGATGGTACAGCTTGTTATTAAATTTTAATTCTGGCTTGAAGATTGTTTTTTTATTTACACTGCTCTTTATTCTTGGATAACAAAGAGTCTCTAATATGAAACTTCTTAGGGGTTTCAATCTCTTTTTTTTTTCATTTTAGTGTGGGCGATTATATGATAATGATCATCAAATGATATGGTGTAATTGCAGCCGAAGAACAGTGTCGTTGATAATGACCTATGTCTGTGTAAACCAAATAACCATTTCAGCCAATCTAATTTGATCGTGTATCACATGTCTGCTGTGTACGGTTATCGCTAAAATCAAATGGAAACAACCCAGTTGATTAATGATTTTCATAGAGATTTCTTCTTTATCTGATAGGACACCACTTTACATTTACCACAATGATTAAATCCTAATCAGTACCTACTCCTGCTGCATTTTGCCAGATTTTCCCCGTGTAGTGCAATTCAATAGAGTTCAAATTACTTCAGATGAAAGAGGGTCCAGGGAGAGAGCTGGCCAGGCCTGAAGGGATTGAGGATTAAGAATGTGTAATTTATTCGATGAAGAGCACTTTCCTTCTTGCCCTCTGTGGTTGGTCGCTTGTAGGAGCAGGTGATTCTGAATTTGAAATTGTATAAGAGATGACAGGTAGGAGATGACCTTTTTCAGCTTAGATATGTGGTTTTATACATTTATTAAGGTGTAGTTGCATATGGCCAGCAGTGAAGGTGTCTGGTGAGTTAAGGAAATGCAAAAAGCTTTCACTTCAAAATATGTTGTTTGAATTTTCATTATGATGATTACTGGATTATCGATGTTATTAGCAGTGATTTGCATGCAACTGTGGCAGCAATTTTTATTTTACTATGAGTATTGTTTTTGTTATTTTTACCTTAAATCTGCATTTTGTTGCAATTAATGTACAGAATGTTTTAACAATGATGTATATAAAAAATAATGCATGAAAAACTAGTAAATAATGAAGTTGATTTTATTAATTTATTTATTTAACCTTTATTTATCCAGGTAGGTCAATTTTCTCATTTACAGTGACGACCTGGTTTTTAAGTAGAGTTAAATGTGTTTCACTTTCTTTGTAAGCACAGAACCATTTGCTTTGGATTTTTGAATTTATATGGACAGCAGAAATTTGTAACACATGGTATAATTATCCTGATTTGATACCACTGTATACATAATACATCAAGGTGTCCATTACATTGAATAATTGCTCTGACCTTGTGTGCACTATAGCCTGTCAGCACTTGTGAAATTATTTAGTCTGTTCAAAGTGTGAGCTATGTGATATGAATGTGAGTGGGAAATGTCACAGTCGGAGCCAGTTGCTAAAAATGTTTAAGTGAAAATCTATACCTAGGGATGTAAGTGATTACCAAAATAAATATTGTAATCTACGTATATAGGTTTTTTTTTCTGTTGCTACGCTTCAGTGCTTCCCACTGATGCCCTCTGTATTCCCCCTGACTGTGAATAAGCCTGTCAGCCTAGAATGCAAATATAAAGAAAATGTTTCAAGCCATTGGCCACAGTATGCGTTTACAGCATTTGACAACTATTTGAAATAACTGAAGGTGCAGTATATTCACCCTTGTCCCGGCAATGGTCATATGAGTCGCATATGCTACCTCTACACGTTGTCTGCCATCTGTGAATTCAGTGTAAATTTGCCCATTAGTGAACTCTGTCTTTTTTTCTCTGTGCTCTCTGTGATTGTTTGTGTATTCCTTTTTATTTTTTATTTAGCGCTGAGGGATCACAGAATCGAGCTGGTGCGAGCCACGTCACAGGAGCTCACCATTAGAATCAGTGACGTCAGCCTGTCAGACGAGGGCCAGTACACCTGCTCACTCTTCACCATGCCAGTCAAGACCACCAAGGCCTTTCTCACCGTTCTGGGTGAGCATGTCCATTTTGTGTAATCTCCAGGCCGCTTATCTGTTGCTAATTACCCACATTCTGACAGCATGAATGCCTGCGCGTTTTGAGTTATAGTCTTGTGTATGAAAATAAAGCATTTCTGCATCATATTATCACATTGCATGCGAGAATAAAAGACTTGCAAGCTGGAAATGTTATTTTCCAGGAAGAACAGTAACAAAAAAACGAAGAAATGAATATTTTTTCACACCTCTACAAGACAGGAGTGCTGGAGGATAATCATAAAAAAAAAATGCAAAATAAACTAAAAAATTAAAGTCAAACTGCCAACACTTTTAGAGCTTATTTCTCTAGACTGTAAGACGATGAGGCATCTTTCAGTAAAATATGAGGAAAGTAACCACAGCAACTTGGCAGGAAAGATTTTTGGAAATGCTCTTTTTCTCCTTTCTTTCAAAAACGTATAATATACAACTTATATTCTTTTTTTTGCATTTACTGTGAGCTATTATCTGCTTCATGTAATTCCTATGGGATTTTTTTTGTTGTTGTTTGTTTTTTGTTGTTTGTTTTTGTTGTTGTGGTACTACTACATGTTGTTTAGTGCTCCATTTTCCCTCCTGCCTTTAAACCAAACATAATGTTAAATTTGATCTTGTCTCTGGGAGAAGATGACAGTATGGATATCTGAAAGTGTATATTGTCAAACAGTATTTTTTTTAATTGTTATTATCAGAGGAAAACAACCTTTAGCGCTCATTAGGTTGTCGCTCAGCATGCATTTAGTATGTTATTTACATTTACATGCACCACAGGAGTCCCAGCACGGCCAGAGATTACAGGATTTACCAAACCTGCCAAGGAGAGGGACGTAATCACCCTGACGTGCACCACATCAGGCAGCAAACCAGCTGCCCACATTCGATGGTTCCGAAATGACAAGGAGGTCCATGGTAAGCATGTGGTGTGAATTTTACAGAGAATTGTATCCTCTGTTACCACGTGTGCCCTCTGGGAGACATCCTTACTGTCAAGTCATTCAGCTGCTGTATTCCTTTGTACTCATATTCATGCATTGTTCCTCCGGCCAGGGTTTAGTCGTGCCATGATTTGCATGGCTCAAAGCCAGCATTGCTGCTGTCCTTGGAAGCTGTCAAATGTTGTTGGACTGTTCACTACCTAACCAAGGCAAAGACATAGAGGAGAGCCTCTCACTGATTCTAATTATAAAGTTAAGTGTACGTAAACATGAAGTTCTGCACAGCATTCAGTATTCACTGTCAATGCCACCAAAGTAAGGATGTACTCAGCTGGTTGATTAAGAAGAAAACAAATCAATCATGCAATGCTAAAGCTGATTATCAGAAATGAGAAGGTCAAGTCTAGGGGTTGTTCTCGGACTTGTTCAATTAAAATTCCTCCAAATTCAGTTTACATCAGAATAAAAATAAACAGCATCAAATTCCTACATTTTAGATATTAGAGCCAGGAGTATGTGTTATTTTATGGGGCTGCACAGTAGCTCAGTGGTTAGCACCATCACCTCGCAGCGTCCCAGCCTGGGCCTGGGATCTTTCTGCATGGAGTTTGCATGTTCTCCCTGTGCATGTGTGGGTTTTCTCCACGTACTCCGGCTTCCTCCCACAGTTCAAAAACATGCTCAGGTAAACTGATGATTCTAAATTGTCCGTAGGTGTGAGTGTGAGTATGTTTGTCTCTATATGTAGCCCTGCGATAGTCTGGTGACTTGTCCAGGGTGTCCCCTGTCTTCGCCCTAAGTCAGCTGGGATAGACTCCAGCTCCCAGTCACCCTAATGAGGATTAAGTGGTGTATAGATAATGAATGAATGGATGTTATTTTATCCCTGTTATAGAAATTCTGTTCACTGTTTGTATGTGTTGAGTTGTTCTTGCTTCCTATTTGTCAGCCATCGAATGCCCTACTGGCTCTAACTGAGGCCTCCTTTTTTCGAACTGCAGCAATTATATTAGTCAAACGAGTGAAGGAGGACACAAGACGGCAAACTCCGAGTGGCTAGATCACTAGTTTCACTCAGACTGAACAAGGCATGGACAGAGACAATGTATTAGGCAGCAGACGGTGCACTGTAATGTGTGCTGATCACAATAAACCGGTACAAGTTTTCTGTGGCTACACAGTGTGTCCTACAAGCTTTCACTTTCTTGTGTACCTCCCTCCAAACTGTCTGAAGCTCGCACTGTTGTATTTTTATAGCTTTTATCACAATCTTATTTCTTCTTTGTAAAAAGCACAGAAAAGACAAAAACATTAAAAAGCAGGCTTGGAATGTTTTTCCTCAATTTGATGGCAGAGGTATGCTGCATGGAGCTCTTTAATGTAATGGAGCCTGCTGTGGAGCTCAGTGTGACAGTTGCTCTTTATTGAAGATTTGCACCAGAGAGCTTTTTCTTGGTGGTTCTGTCTGTGTCTGCCCAACATGGCATGATGATTGATGGGAGAGAGGCCCAGATATGAAGTTTTCTTGTTGAAATGACATGCACGTAGCTTCCTGAAAGGCCAGTGGAGAGCTGGCACACAGCATCACAGCCAGGCTTGCTGTCCATCTCAAGAGGCGCTGAGATGATCTCCTTTGTGCTTTATGTTTTGAAATGTGCTTTAAGATAAATCCTTAAAGCTCAAAATGTATATTCCTAGCATGTATGGACATACGCACAGAAGCTAAAAAACAAAATGTCATCTGACAAAGTTAAAAAAGGTGACAAAATTTTATACATGGCTTCAGCCTCCGTCTTTTTTGATATCAATAAAAATGTAATATCATTATTCCATTCCCAGGTCAGTAGGCATCACAAGAATGCATAAGGGAGTTAAAACAAAAAAAATGACTCAGTGCATTTATATTTTACCTAGGAAAAGGCATTTATGTGTGATGTGCAAACTGCATTATTCTAAAAAAGATCAGGTGCCTCAAGTCTGCCCCAAACTCGTGTCTTGTATACAAATGTGCTTTTATTAGCTTTACCTTCGTACAGTTGGTTTTATTAAGCCACTTGGGCAAACAGACCTAGTGTGGTGTATCTCCAAGTCAAAGACAGCTAAAGAACATGGCAGAGACTGCAGGGCTTGACTTAAAAACTTCATTTCCATGTCAAAGTGTCAAAGAGGGGGTATGTCAATCAGTGCTCCGGATCCAAACCTTTTTGTAGGTGCTGCTTCAAAGCTTTCTTTAGTGAGTATGTGCTGGGAGCAGCATGTTTTGCCATTGGTTCTTCTGTGGATGATCATTCCCGCCAGTGTCTGCTGTCAGTCAAATCTATCCCCACTGGGAGACCAGTCTACAAAGCTCTAAGACGACAGCAGGTGTAATAGCAAAAACATGTCATATTTATTTCATGCTCTGATGATTTGTTTTTCAACAATTTATATTAGAAGCACACAGCTTTACAAACCTCAAAATGCAACTGTCATCTAGTGTCAAATAATTTGTTTACAGAGTATAGCGCCATACAAATTACTTGTGTCGCTGAATGACAGCTAGGCTTCAAATTGTAATCTATTGAGGAAAAATCCACCCACTGCCACTCTCCTTGCATACATAAAGTGCCTTATATTTTCCTTTCACGGCGGCACAAAGGCACATTCAAAATTTCTGTTCAGTGCTAGGAAAGAAATCAAGACATTTGGAACTAGACAATTAAGAAATATGGTATTATCAAAGCTGTGTACCCCATTTTTAATTGTGACTGCTTCCTGTTTTTAAGAGCAAACAGAGCAAAGTTTAAACATCACAAAAAGTCTATTTTTCAACCAATGTTTTCCACTGATACTATGGTGCTGTGTGCATTTCTTCCTCTCAACTTCTTGACTTTGTTGTTGATTTTGTGAAATGTGAAAGGCAGCAACAGTGCCAATAATCAGTGAAAAAACATGAAGACGTGTTTGCTGCCAAAGAATATGAAAACAAACTGGTCTGATTCATGTTTGCACTACATGCTTCTTTAATCTAAAGGGGTCTGCTGATCACAGTGTTTCCTTACGCAGCATCTACTGTGATAAATACTTTAATATGCAAGTCAATGCACCATGTCAGGTAACTTCAAGCCTTCTTCTTGTATTTGAAATATGTTTGAACCTTAGCTTTACCTTTCAAGAACTGACATCCTGATATTTCTAAAATGCGAATTAAGATCTAACCTTGCTTTAAATCATTAAATCAACTTAATTTCCACAAAGTATAGCAAGCTCTGTGTATGTGTATGGAATATATGCCTCAGCTCAAAAGATGTTTTTTAACTCAAGTGGAACCACTCTCTTTTGACTCAGTTAATTCCAAGGTAACTGGTATATGTCATAGTTTAGACAAAATTACAACAAATGGGCTTCTCCCAAGTTTTTCAATTACACAGTTTCCTTACTGACAATTATGCTCATTGGTAGATATACATTCCTTTTTCCATAAACACTCATTTTGTGAAGGCATTTTAATGATTCTCTAAAAGGGTAAGCACAACATGAACAATTTGATAAATCAATGTAATTTTAAAATAATCAGCTGCTGCCTTTTTTTATTTTAAAGCTATACATCTCTGTATGTGTTTTCAGAGTCAGGGATGTTGACCAGATCTGACTGAGAAGGTTCCTCTGCATTTCGTCTGTTCATTTCCTGTTCTGGATCATTTTATTTTATGAATTTATTAATTCCTTTACATAATAACTGACCTCTTTTCCTCTGAAAGTGGCCTTCTCGTCTGCCACTTCTTCAGTTTTGATATTTTTACCTTCGTCAAGGCCATGATCCAAAATTAGGCCAAGTGCCTCATTCATGCAGTTAGTTTAGTTTCCTAATTGTTGTGACTCTGCTGCAGAATGACACACGAGCAGGATCAAGATGTTGGTTTATTAAATACCTGCAGCTGTTAAGCGTAGTAGTGATATACACTACCATTCAAAAGTTTGGGCTCACTTAGAAATGTCCTTATTTTTGAAAGAAAAGCAGTTTCTTTAAATTCAGATGACATTAAATTGATCAGAAATACAGTGTAGACATTGTTAATGTGGTAAATGTATATTCTAGCTGGAAATTTCTAATGGAATATCTACATAAGGGTGCAGAGGAACATTTCCAGCAACCATCACTCCTGTGTTCTAATGCTAGATTGTGATCTAATCGTGTTGAAAGGCTGATTAATGATTAGAAAACCCTTGTACAATTATGTTAGCACATGAAAAAAAGCGTGAGTTTTCATGGAAAACATGAAATTGTCTGGGTGACCCCAAACCTTTGAACCGCAGTGTATGTTGCTGCGTATATTATAGTCTTTTCAGTGATTTAGAGTCAACTCTAAACACTGCTTGGGTCATAATACCCATTGCTACTCCGCCTTTCTATTAATGGAAATATTTTGGGAAAGCGAGGGATCATCAGAGAATTTTATGAATCCAACCTTACAGGAATATACCATCATGCACTACAGAGCCCTTTTTTTTTCATGCTAATTGACTGATAATTATCACTTTCTATAGCAAGTGAACTTCAATGAAAACAAATCTTTGCCCTCTAGAATTAAAACATAACATATTCATAAACCCACCAGATTTAATGTCATAGGAGCCATGGAGGAGAGGATTATGGAAAAGTTATGGATTTTTACATTTTGGGCACATTGTACAAATTCTAACATGAAAAAGACACTTTTCATCTTTATAGCAGAATCATTAAAAAATACAATTAATAGCTGTATTTATTTGTTAAACCATGCGTGGGAGTGTAGGTAGGCATTTCGTTTATCCCATTCAGTGCATTTTCTAACTACAAATGTGACATTTGCAATACACTAGTAAGTGAGCTTGTGCGACCACATAACACAAGGGTCTATTTTATGTTAAGAGGTACCTGAGCAGTGTGCACATCACAGTTTGAACTTTTTTAGTTGTTGATTTCACATTTTCAGCCACCTGTAACAATGTTAAATGAAGTCTAAAATAACAACAGCAGTTAGAGACCGTTTGTTTCAAACAGGGTTTCCCAGCTGCACTTCTCAGCCCAGTTGTGTGCTGTGAGCAAAGTACAGTAAAGCAGCAACACGGTCACTCAGAATTCTAACTCTCAGCTGAAGGATCACTGTTGGTCTCCGGCTGAAGTCCAGCTCCCAGATAGTTTTCAACCACCGGCTCAGGTCTGCCTGTTGAGATTCCACAGTAACCAAACTCAAACAAGTACTATTCACTCAATAACAAAATACCGCCATGAAATAATGTGTACTTCACAAAAACACATTTCCACATACACTAGTGTTTGATGACCCACACCAGACACATGATTTGTGCACAGTATGACAAAGATAATCTCTGAAAATAAGAGACTCTTGTGCTGTACTTTTAATGAGATCTTATTTACACACAGTTGTGCAGTTCAATTTGCACCACAGAATACCCACAAATTATTGCAAATGTTCTGGAAACAAACACAAACTTACAAATCAGAAAGACATTTTTCAGAACTGTTTGAGTATTTGCCCATGTAATAAATAATAAATATGGGACTTTGGAAGTAGTTTACATTTACACAATATAAATGTTGATTTCACCCTACATGTTTCATTTTAATTGTTTAGTTTTATTAGTCTTTATATAGCCGTACATACAAACAAAACAAAATTCTCATTTAAAATAACATATTTTCACTTTTGAACATGCATACATCTGTGCTGGTCTCATCTTCTATTGTAGCTGAAAGTATACTATATCAAGTGTTATGAAAAAATGGCCTTTGCTACAATACTTCATTTCTTAACAGCTGTTACACTGTATTATAAACTTTAAAAAATATATATGCTGCAAAGTTGTAATTAAATAATAGTGGGCATCAGAGTGTATGGTAAGAAAATTAATGCCAATTAATTAACTGAAATGCACTGTTAGCCCAAAGAAGGTCTAATGTGTAAACTTACTAAAGCATAGTGATACTTTAAAACTTCAAACTAGTAGAAACTCTATTTCATTTAGCATCTTGTGCTATAACCCAACCACAAATTTCCCAGCAGAGCATGCTCCTTGTGTTCTCACCAAAATACAAAATGCACTAAATTGTTCGTCAAGGACTAAGAGTTCCGATGTTAAATTAAAGACTCTAACAAATGCCAAATGAGGCAAAAATATTTTTTCGAGTGAATGTGGCTTTACACTTAAAGGGATTTAAGTAGCAAATAAATTGAGAAATGAGGTCACAGAATGATAGAAAAAAGAAAATGTTCAATCTTTCAAAACATTTTAGGCTGTAATTATTGGTCAGCAGGCAGTCGGTTGCAAACTGTGCTGAACTGGATGTTCTGGTGTTAAAAGAGGCTCAGTTTGCTATAACAGAAAACCATTTATGTGCACTTAGATAATGCCTCTGGTTCCTTAAATTGACGTCTTGCCCTAATCTGAGTAGAATGCAGCACTTAAATGTTACAAGATATATCTTACCAGTCTTACTAACTTTATTAGGCCTCCGAAAAAAATCAAATCCTGTCACTCCCTGTTAAAACAGACACTCAGGTGGTGATTACAGCAGCGCCCCCAGTTGTCTGAGTATAGATCTGCCGGCCTCTTGGGGTTCTGGTTAAAAGCAGGTGCACCTGGGCACATTCCCATCCTCACCAAGGCTGCCTCTGCGTGTTCTCTGGCAACGCTTGCAGCCACCTTGAATCAGACTGACAGCTTCTCTGTTGCAGCCCTGATGCTGCAGGCGACTTGACGAATGAGAGAAAAAGCTGGAGAGATTTGTGTTTAATGCCACAGAGGCACTTCCTATTCCCCTCCTGTACTTCAGGGCAAAATCCAAGGCCTTTGACTCTCAAATGCAAGGCCTCTGACTCTCCTGTTTGCTCAAATGATGTGATGTTTGAAGTTTTCTTTTCAAACTCTTGCCATTTGTGATGAATTACTCATAACTCAACAATTCTTTTAATTTTGAAGTTTGACTTTGTGTGCTTGTGTCATGCACCACGACACTAGTAATTAATATAAATCAGTTCCTCACTGAAGGGCATAATCAAATTTATCTCTGTACGTTTTCCAAGTTTGTAGTATAAAAAAAATAATGTGTAAAACCAATTAATAAATGAATAATTAATCATATTTAATTGTAACTTATATTACAAAATAAATTAATTAAATGCCTAAACAGTTAATCTTCCTTTTTTTCTTAAGCTGTTGAGACAAAATTGGGTTACTTTAAAAGACCAAAATTAAACAGCCATTGCAGTTTTTGATCATCTGTTCTCTGTAGTATATTAGGATTTTGTCAAGCCATTTTATGAAAAATTGAGTGGAGTGGAACAAATGGAACAGATCAGCCCAAAATGATGATGATATGGGTGATCTGGGTTTCATTGCAAGGGGCTTTTAGTATTTAATAGACCGAGGGACTTTGTGTGCCGCTGTGTGTGTTTCTGAAGGAGTGGAGTGAGTACATACGTATGTATTGATTTACTCGGGTTTGTACTGGATGACAGCTAGTCCAAGGGGAGGGGGAGTGGGAGGATGTAATGTGAGGATGTGAGGGAGGTGAGGTGAGAGGAGTAGCATCTCCAAAGAAAAGTCCTTCTGAGGCCATTGTCAGGTAATGTCTTGTTCAGATCCGATAGCCTTGTACAGCTGTTTCCAGAGAAATGTGGCAGTACCACACTAAGTGCTGACAGGAGAGCAGCAGGAAACTACAAAGAAATGCTTCCAATTATAAGTGAAGAGGCATAAACAAACAAAAATCAAGATCTAACGCTGTGTAAAGGGTGAATGTTTGGGCATGAAACTAAGACAAAGGAGAGGAGGGAAAGGAAAAGTGTGACTACAGCTATGGAAATGCACCCCACACTGCTGGGGGAGGGTGCCTGTTTATGTTGACTGGGATGTTTGAGAGATGGTCCTGGAGGAGCAAACACACCCAACCAACCGAGTCAATGCTCATATTGCTCTCCCTTCACTATTCACTCTACTTTGACTTGACTTTCAAAGGCCAAGGATCCTCTCCCTCAAAGGAGATGCAGAGAAAAACAACAACAACAACAACAACAACAACACTGCAGTTGTCTATGTCAGAAAGGCAACATCTTGAAATAAAATTTCATCTCTCTCACTTTTTTCCACACTGACAGGCTGATTTTTGGTTTTCCCTGCTTCTTTTTCAAAATAATTTCTGTATAAAATTCTTGCTCAAAAGCCAGAATTGCTGCCTAAAAATATTAATAATTCACAAGCACATTGCATCCTGCTTCATTTTCTGTCTCTGTGCAGGCACGAGGGAGGTGAACGCTACAGGAAAGTCATTCACAGTAAGGAGCAGCCTCAAGTTTGAGGTGGACAAACAGGACGACGGCGTCGCCTACACCTGCAGCGTGGAACATGTGTCTCTGTCTAACCCCTACCTGACGACCGAGGTCCTGGAGGTCCACTGTGAGTCTCAGTCATACCCCGCAAAGCTGGATTAGGTGTAAGATTAGCATTGAGAAGAAATACAAGGATTGAGATTACATTTATGTCTGCAGGTTTAGCTTTGCATTTGTTCTGGATTAGTGTAGGATTAGTTTGCAGGTAAGGGATTAGTACCAAAGCAGAACAGGGATATGGGCTAAAGCTAAGAGCTGCCCAATGGGTAAAGAGCTAACTACTGTTGTGCTTTGACAGCGTTAGAGTCAAAGCCTCTAACACACAGTGCTGCCATAGCGTTGGATTTTTGTGTCTCTACTTCGCAGATGCTCCCCAGCTGGAGATCAGGCACTCGATGATAATTCCACAGGAAGGGCAGTACTTCAAATTGGAGTGTGTTTCCAACGGCAACCCGATGTAAGTTGGAATCTATTTACAATTTGGTGGTAGTTACCAGCATAAAAAACAGGCAGACTTTGGACTTCAAATGCGATTCGTCTTCATTACTCTACATTACTTACTCATTACTTAATAGTTACTACATTTCATATAATTTCTGCAGTTTCTTTCTGACTATTTAGGAAATCATAAGTCGCAGGATAATATTGTCTTTTGCATTGTGTGTCTTTTCTTTCCCAGACCAGAACCAGTGCTGTGGTTTAAAGATGGAGGAGAACTTCCAGACATCGAGCGTATGATTGTGGAGGGCAGGGAACTTACCATCACCACGCTAAACAAAACGGACAATGGCACATACCGCTGCGAGGCCAGCAACCATCTGGGGACGAGCAGCGCTGAATATACACTCTTTGTTTATGGTGGGTACTTCAGTGAGGGTTAGTCTCGTTGTGGATGATCGGTTTCGCTGTTGCTTCACATTTCAAGCTTTACAGTCCATTGTGTGCTCATTCAAAAGTGGTTGACACAAAAGCAGTCCAATCAAAAGAAGCCACATATTTACCTGGTACGTGTTCTAATGACCAAATGTCTCTAAATCAAAAAGCATCATAACAAAACCATAATAGACAACCCAGTCTAAATATGGAATGGCTTTCAATAGGATAAGATCACAAAATTTTTGCATCTCCTGGAACTTCAGCCGGATAATCTGCTGATCATAATGACTGTTGGAGTTTAAGAATCATTTTTCATGCCAGGTTTGTGTGGCAAGTGGTTTGTGAACAGGTGACTGTTGACTTCAACCATTTATTAGTCATTAGTGGTTAATTTATGAGGTTCATCTGTCATGTACTCACACAACCCTGTAAAACAGAAGCCGGTACAGACAGTAAATGAATATTTACAAAGGCATGTTTTATTTATCACATAGCCACTAATTTCCCTGAAAAATGTTGATCATTTAGATAGTGATCACAAACTGGTTCTCTTTGAATACTTCAGGTGTACTGTTTTTATTCCATCTTGGAATAATGGTTTCAATAATATTTATAATTAATTTGGCTATAAAGATATTTGCAGGTTTTAAGATTGATTTTAAGATTGATTTAATTATTTCAATCGCCTTTCCAATGTTTTTGCAATGTTTTACTACAGCACATGCCCAATTTTCTGCCTGGCAGTTGTTTAAAAGCACACAGGACAGTTGTAGATGTTCTGGATGTATTTTCTTTACAATTCAAGGCAACTGTTGGTTCCTATTCAAAAATCTT
Organism: Amphiprion ocellaris; assembly: GCF_022539595.1. Lineage (NCBI taxonomy): Eukaryota > Metazoa > Chordata > Actinopteri > Pomacentridae > Amphiprion > Amphiprion ocellaris. The sequence goes on along the minus strand of NC_072772.1, from coordinate 29,373,827 downwards.
TCAATGATTCTGCTTGTTCAACTGTGACCATTAATTCTGCCTAAATGAATAAGAAGTTAAAATAAATGACACGACTCTGGCAAAGTTAAAAGAGTCAGCCAATTGAGTCTTTATATACTGAATATAAATGAATGGAAACAACTGGAGGCTTACAACAGGGAAGCAATTACAAATCTAGCAAATTTAGCAACATTAGCATTAAAATCAAACCGCAAACTTTGTGATTAAATAACAACCTGCATGATCTCAGTAACCATATATGTGTGTTGCTTGGTGAAATGGTTAGATAAGGTATAAAGCATATGTGATTTGTAGTAAATTAAATCTAATATGTAAAAGCACTCATATGATCCTTATGGAATAATATCAGCTTGATATACTATTGTGTTGTATTCCTGTGAGGTAGTAATGCTAAGTGGGGAGTTGAAGGTGCCTTCCAAAAACTAACTACAGTATTTATCTGACACAAAAGTGACAACAGGGATATTAGCTTGTAGTTCAAATGTTTCAAATATATAATTTCATCTCAAGACCAATACTTACAGTGCATCACAGAGATCACTGAATTTTCTCAGTCATCCAGGTCATGGTACAGTACATGTAGCTGCTGAAATAAAGGTAGCTGGAATTTGTCGAAGATGTTTCACCTCTCATCCAAAATCTTTTGGTGGAACTCTTTCAACTAATTCAAGCAGGTCCAGTTGCCTTCATTTCAGCACTTAGATATACATCACAGAGATCTGTAGTCCTGCAGGTTTGCAGACCTTGTACTCAAGAATCCACTTTCAAATCTTGCCTGGGCACTATGCAGGATAACCCAGTTTACCTAACTACATGGGTTTAGCTTCTGAACTCTTCCTGTGAGGAAACAGAAATAAGAAAGTGTTAAGGATGCAGAATTTAGCTTCTGAGCACCACCTGGAGGAGAGATAAGTTAATCCCGAGACAGTGGAGGGGCTGAGAGAATAAAGACGACATGGTGCAGGAAATGGATCATTAAGGCCTCTGCAGTCCATGTTTATAACATTTATCAAATACAGCCAAGACTAAAAAACACAAATACAGAAAGAAGGGCGGAATATTAAAATTCAACATGGATATATTTGTTTCCATTTTTGCCAATTAAACAGTGCCACACGAGAGTGCAGTTTGTTTGAGAGCGACTTATCACAGCTCAGAAGCTGGACCTATTTAACTCACAAGCAGTTAGTGGATGCACAGCAGCTTCTTTGTATGATTTGTAAGGCAGAGGCTTTGGGAGAGAGGATGCCCTTCATTGGGGAAAAATAAAGGAAAAGGAAGATGATACATTTGTCCTTTCAGCTTTTGTTATCTCACTCTGCTTTCAGCATGCTCATTGAACAGAGGTAGGCAGCAATGTCAGGCTAGTCTGTATCACCCTGTCATATCTAGACAACATGTGCTGGACCAAGGTTTTCTTGCTGACATTTCACAGCTGAGCCAGAGCCAAGATTTTTTTTTTTTTTTTTATCATTATTTCAGTTTAAGAAAAAGACTTGTTGAGTTATCTTGGTTTGTTAGATTTACATGTGCCGAGAAGCTGTTACTCAGTCTATGTGAGGAAATAACAAAACTGATAACCCTCTGCAACCCTCTCAAATGAAATACAAAGGTCTCAGTTGCTAGGAAAGATTGAAAAATTGAGTCGAGCAGGTAAAAGATGTGTGAGACGGGCTAATTTCCACTGATGATGGCAGTCATTCTTCAGAGCTGCATTGTGACTGGCTGAATACTTACCAGGTCTCTTTGGATCATCTCCGCCTCTAAGCCTAATTTGCTAATGACAGGAGAGCTGAGAAGCCATAAATGTCATTGGTCTGCTGCAATTTATCACTGTCTGCAATTATGCTCCTTAATACACTGTATTTAGAAAGGAAACACCATATAAGATGTTAGAGAAGTAGTAAGAAGGGTCTGCATCCATCTGAAGCTGCAGCCCCATTTTTTCCCTCTTTCCCCTCAGATTTACTGCCATTAATTTTACATTTCATCACCTCAGTAAGCATGAAACATGGTAAGTTTTACATTGTCTGTGTGTTTCCTTTTTAGCAGCCTATCACTGTTGTTTGAGAATTTAACAGATGTAAGAAATGAATTCCTCAGGCACTACTCATCCTTTGCCTGACAGTATTGCTGAGATGATTTGATCATTCAGAGTCATGTGTGCTTCTCTTATATTTTATCATTCCTTTATTATTTTGACTGTATTCACTGAGGTAAAATTCAAGGATTAACTTGCACCATCCATCCATTGATTTGTGCTGTTTGATTTCCCTGTAAGTTTTCCCACGTTGAGCCTGTTTCCCACAGAGAGGTTTGTTTTAGCTCCCCATCGTTCCTATTTTCATTTAGCAGACGTCATCACCTTCGTGCCTCCATCTCCAGCTCCCCTGCCTCTCTCTCTCTAGCCTTCATAATACCAGACTAACGCCGACATTCCCACATCAGGCATAGGCAGTCACAGCTGCATACACAGGTAGGCCTGCCCCCCCCCTCCTCCATGGCCTCGCCTCAGTGCTCCATTCCCCCACAAACATGACACTGAAAACACAGTTTATGATTGATGAGTTAACAACCAGGCTTTGAGCTAGAAAATAGCTTGTTTTACTTGATGAATTCAATTCTTTATCCTTTTCATTTTCCTTTCTTTTTTTCTATACACTGCACTGTTACCTCAACACCTTTTTTTTTTTTTTTACTGTTTCTGATTAGCTGTGTTACTGGTAGCTGATAATATGCAGACAGTGGAGGATTAACTTACCACATCATTGTAGTAAGCCACTGCACAAATGTACATCTTTGCAGAAGCGGAAAATAGAAACCATAAAAGTGTTTGTTCTGACACTACAACCAAACCAAAAAGAGCACATGCACTGTTTGAATAATGTTTACTAAAAGACGCATGCTCCACGTGCATGCTTCAGTTGGCCTCTCCAGAAGGAATTAGTGTTGTAGTGTTTGTGTGTGACAGTCATATTGAGTCGCAAGAGCACTCTGCAGGTAAAACCAGCTAAATGGTTGCCTTCATAGTCAAAGCAGCTTCAGTGTTGTGATGGAGAAAACACAAAGATTACTTAGATCTGGGATGTGCTTCCCTTCAATAATCAAGCCACAAGCCTTAAAGGTGCCTCATGAAATTTCTTGGTAAAGAAAGATTTTGTTTATATCTCACCCCAACGTATATCCTTAGGGTTAAGTCAACATATGAAATGAATTTCCTTCCTCATCAAATGTTTGCAAAGCTGGTTTAGTTGAACATTTTGAGTGATGCATTTTTACCATCCATGTATCTTAGCTTATTGTCTTATGAACTGTCTTTGCCACCACTAGTGTTGATCAGTTTGAAACTGGCAGCAGGAATGTGTACCGTGAAGAGTTGTGCACATGCAGAGAAGTGCTCCACAACACTGCTAGTGGATAAAAACATCAACCGGGCACCTTTAAACTATTAGGACCTGGCCTCAAATAATAACACAGGAAAAAAATATTGTAAATGTAAAAATTTCCCAAGCAGCGTTTTCTTTTGGGCGTATCTGTATTCTTATACCAATGATTCATCATAGATTATCTGATATATGATATTCAATACTCAGGTGCAGGTGAAAAACACATTATCTGATGTGTGAATATTTGAAAGTAGATTCGAGACATGTTTTATTCTGAGCATTCAAGGATAAATCAACACAAAATATAAAGAGTTTTCTCATTTATCTCTAGTGTCATAGGTATGCAGATAGATTTTTGTTTTGTTCGCACAGAATCTGAGGTATTTGCCAAATTGACTAAAGTTTGAATTGAATTACTATTTCAAAAAAAATAACAGCAATATATGTACTAAACACATATTGCTCATCAGGGAAAAATACAAAAACTATCTGCATGCATCTATACTGTTTGAGGTAAGAGGGAAAATATTTGCATTTGCAGTTTTCAGTGAACTGACCTATTAAGGACATACATTGCAAACTGCACATCAGAAATCGCAATACTTTATATGCGCCTTTGTTCTTCATCTTGACCTTGTCGGAGCATCTTGCGCTGCTCTCACAGTGAACGTTTCTAGTATGTTTCCAGTTAAGCATGCATTTGGCTCTGACAGCAAGCTTCGCTATCCGTCGCTTTCTGCACACTGTCAAACTGAAGACAAAGGTCATGCAAATTTCTTGTGTTTTCCTTTGAATTCTGTGGTCACCTTCTTTATCACGGTGTTGTTCCCCTCGTCTTCCCTTTCTGCTGTCACTGTCTCCAACCATGGCAACAGCCAAAGACTTTCCAGGGCCTACAACAGGTAAATATCCCAATAGATGATTATTGCAAGCCAGATTTCGTGCGTGTGATGCTGGATCTGGCTCTGGGTCAGGACACATCACGGCCTCACCCAGCATGAGCCAAATCATCACCATGCATGGATGCTCACTCTGCTGACGCCAGCCGCTTTCTCTCCAGCCATGTCGCAGGCTGCATAAGTTATCACACAATATGTTTCTCTTTCAGTTTGTCTTTGCACAATGAAATAGATGGTTCTCTCTGGGTGGAGATGGGCTAAAGACTGTATTTGTGCCATTGTGTATGTTTATGACCATGTGATTACAGCAATTTTTTGTGGAACTTTTTATGTTTCAAAAGTCTGCTCACATAAGTCTTTATAAATATTTTTGTTTAACATATTTTCTGGGTTCTCCCATGATTTAGCCTGTATGCATAGTATGTGGTTTGCAGCAGATCAATTTGATAAGGCATTTATTAACATGTATGTTTTTAGCGGTTATGATGGAAACAAGGCAGAGACAAGCTTCCCAGTTCGTGTTGTCATGATGTAATTAAACACCAGATCAGACAAAATATGCCTGAAAAACTACAATGAATCGCCGACGTCGCTGTGTTCTGCTGTAGTTTCTCTAGTTTTCTTTTATGGCTGTGTGTTTAGTATCTTTTATGTCATTTTGTTATTTCTAAAAAAGTGTTCTAATTTTTGCAACCATCTAGATTTAGTAGTTTTGTTGTTTGCTCCAGGATTGACATAAGAATAGCTGCATTTACAAAGGAATCAAAGCTTCAAAATCTGGTTGGACACGTGTAAAAAATTTAATGGCCTCATTTCAGTAGCTATTTTCACTTGTTTTTACAAGGGTGAAAACATAAGTATCGAGTTGTGTTTAGATGACAAGCTCAGCTGCTGTGCAGCAATTTAGTGCGTCTCATTCCGGTGGCAGTGCGCACCGACCAAGTGTGATATGAAAATTGCTTATGCTCCTTGCTGACATTGGAATCACCTGTACAGATCATTATATTCATCGACATGCAACCAAAATGGAATTAATTCAACTGTTATACCAAAACAGTTGTTGCTTCAAAGTCCAAAGTGTCTGCTTGTGAGTCCCCGATAAAACAATTGTGGTGGTTCTATTCTGCATGGAGTTAAATAAACTGCATGTTACACAACTTCATCTTTTTTTATTTTTAACTTCCCACTCTCGGGATGCTGAAAATGAGGGTTGCATTCTGTTAACAGAGGAGTATAACGAGGTTTGTAGAAACATTCCCGCCGTCATTTCCCAGGGTCACTTTTGCAAAACCGAGCACAAGCCATAGCCATTCATCTGCTTGAGATAATGAGAGCACACAAGGTGCACAGTAAAGACACAGCCACTCACAGTTTATTACAGGACAGACACAAAAGCATGCTCCTGCCTGGGAAACCCTCTGTTTGCTCTCTGCCCAGAGGATGCCTCATGTTAAATAACGCTTATTTAAAAACACTGATCCTGAGCAGCAGAATGTGGCAGCGAGCAAGGAGAAACAAATAAATGATAGTGTGTGTAGAGGCTCTGGCAAAAAAAAAAACCCTAAAACATCACTCAGAGCTAGATTTCAGTTTTCTTTAAGCACATTGCTGTTACTAATGCCATGTTTTTGGAGTTGTGCAGAGATTTGTGCTATTTCCTGTGATTACTTCTTTTCATACCACACTTTAGGCACTTCAAAGCAGCAATGTCAGGTTGCTCTAAATATGACAAAAGCTCATTTGGGACTGTTGAGCTTTGTTCGCAAGAGTAAAAGCTACATCTGGATTTTTTGTGGGGGATAATTGCAGGAGCCAAAATATTTTTAGTGCTGTTTAATACATGCCTACAGCTGTGTGAGACAGCGGCAAAATATCTTGCAATTGTTAATGGTATTCCTCCACTTTTCCCTCCTACTCTCCCTATGTCTGTCTTGTTTCAGATCCTAATGCTTTAGGACAGCACGGACCTGACCACGCTTTAATTGGTGGCGTTGTTGCAGTCGTGGTCTTCATCACCTTGTGTTTGATAATAGTTCTTGGACGATATCTGGCCAGACATAAAGGTAAAAGAGGTCATTTTAATTCCTCTGAATTACAATTTGCTTGCTTGGAGTAAATGAATATGTCTTGCACTTCTCAGCAGGTGGATAACTTGCTTTGGCCTCTGTATTTCTACAGGGACATATCTGACACATGAGGCCAAAGGAGCAGAAGACGCCCCCGACGCCGACACAGCTATCATCAACGCTGAGGGAAACCATGTGCATGCAGAGGAAAAGAAAGAGTACTTCATTTAGACTTCTTTTGTTCTTCTCCTTCGCCTCGACAACTTTCAACAGCAGACATGCAATTTTTAAGCTGCCTCAGTGTCGCTACATGATCTGTTTGATTTTACTTATATTTTTTTTTTGTCTTTTCCAGAAAGCCTGGATACACTTGTTTTCAAAGCATTTGCTGACAAAATAGCGTTCTTCTTCTAATCGATATAAACCATGTACAATTGGATTACTTCCGTTTCAGTTTTACAGTGCCTAAATGCTGTACATTTTCTGCATTTCCTCCATTGCCTTTTTTTCTCTACTCTTTTTTTCTTTATTTGCTAGCCAACTTTTTGCAGACTTTTTCCTTTTTTAATTCAGAAGCAACAACAATTGTGCTCCAACCTAAATTAGAATCAAACAGTTTTGCTTTAGGAGCAGAATATTTTAAATACATCAATTTATCAGTAATTAACATGAGAGGAATCTTTTCTTGTTTAGTCTTTTTAGGGATTAAACGATTGTCTTGGATGTTTCCTAGAGTTTACCCCACTGCAGCCATACTACACATGTTAACGCATCTTTCAACAGACCAGACACTTTGACAAAACAAAATATGGAAGCACAATCTATGTGATTGTCTCTAGATGAAATCATCTCCCTCGCAGCACTGTCTGTATATTCCTGCACTGGTTTATTTTCCGTTTTTTTTGCTCGTGCTGTTGATTTGTACCAACAGAGAACAAGTTAGAAAATTAAAGCACAAAGTCTGAGGACTAACACAGAGGGAAAACACATCAACTGTTTCTTGTCTCAGGATTCAATATGAGGCTAGATGGAGAGATGGTGTCAGACACGAGAGGAAGATTTCAGTTCACTCGCAGTTATCGTCATGGATGAGGAACTTTAATTTTGTTTGGCTATTTGATGTAAGATCCAAACTGAATGAGTGGAACCTTGCGGCGGTTCATTATTTATGTTGAATTTTATTGAACAACTATGCTCAATGTGTGGGTATTGCTGTAAAATACTTTGCTAACGTGAATATTGGTGAACAATATTGTTGAATCTTGGGATCCCTGACACATTACAATTTGTATATTAGCATATACAGTATTTAAAGTATTCCACAAGTCTTTTTTTTCTCCATTAATCTTACAAGAGTTTGTTTTGCCTAAAGGCATGTAAATAATATGTAAGTATTCAATTTTAGTAAAAATGAAGAAAAACGCTGGTTCTAGCTTTTAATTTCAGGTCACATCAGTTCCCGTCATTTTAATGAGAGTGTTTTCACGGGATTCTAATGAATTGCTTAAAATGTTAAAAAAAAAATCTGGTCAAAATATATGTATTTATTATTATGACTGATTGACATTTATTATATGATACTATATTGATTGATATTATTGCTGTTATTACTAAAGTAGTTGTCTGACATTAACTTTTCCATTTTTTAATTTTGTAACTTATCATCAGAAAAAAAACAGTACAAGATCACCGTTATGGCCTTTGAGTTTGCTGCAAACATTACTAATGACATGTTGAGGCATTGGTGAATCAGACATCCCTTCACTGTATATAATCACTGTATCAAAGACATTGAACCACGTTGCCAATGCTCATACATGTTATTTTGTTAGTTCAGTATGATGCTATAAATAACTCATTTTGTACAAAGATTGAATCGCTGTAATTAATTTGCTTTTTATGGGGGATGTGTGAGGTTTGCTTTTTTTCTCAGTATTGAATATTCATTTTTCAACTATGCCACTGTAAAAAAAAAAAAAAAAAAAAAAGAAAAAGAGAGACAAAGTGCGGATTAAAATATGAACAACTTGAAAACTGCCATTTTGTTGTGACTAGGTTTGTACGTTGAAATGAACTGAACAGAAATGCTTTGTGCTGGTGAATTACAGCACTATTACCTGCAGTCACAATATCTGTCCACATAGCTACAGTTAGTAAAAAGGACTATACGTTGATGGACCAAAGCTGCACTGTAATTGTTATTCTGTGCAATCATTAAGTATTACTCAGCCTTTAGTATTAATAATATATGCAAAGTGTCCAACTTGTAGAAAGATTAAAAAACCATGAAGCTCCTCGGGAAGATTGCCAAAGGCTCTCAGTGCTGCCTCATGATTTGTGCATTAATACAGGGTGACAAAAGGAAGGCTCAAGTCCCTCTGAATTCCATCGTGTCTCGCTGGAGCTCAGTTCGATATGCTTGAAGTGGCTTCGTGAAACTACTCGCAGATGTCAACACAGCAGGCTGCTGTTGCCCTTCTTTCAACAAAGTAGACAGAGGAAGTAGGCTGGGTGTGGAAAACTGGAGGCAAACTACTTGTTGGGATGCCGGTGGTCGCTTTAAAAAGGAAGTGAAATTATGACACTTAGGATCCAACTTTATTAATCCCTGTGGAGATATTCACTGAAAATGAAAACATTAATGGCAACTAACAAAAAAGACAGATGGGATGCATTTAGCAAGTAGATAGTAAAATAAACAATAAAAATAGAGCAAAAAAAGAATAAAGTAGTAAAATGGAGTGGAAGCAATTGTAGAGTTAATAGGTGCAGATGCTGTCTTTTTATTTATGTGAAATATATAAGGGTAGATATATAAATGGGTACAAGCATTACTAGCATTTATGTCTTGTGAATTACTATAAATATTTATTCCTGTGGTATAAATATATACTATAGGTGTTATATACATGATTAGTATGCATAACATGCAGTCTGCATAAAATCAAGTTTGCTTTGGAAAGCATCATGAATATATTAAGGACATATGGGACGATTCAAAATTCCAAGAAATATATTTAAGTAATGCCCTATATATGGGCATAAACTATAATGGTCTGTGTGTGAGCATTACAAAAATGACACCATATCAAACTTACATTTGACTAAAGCAAATGTTGATTATATTATCTTGAATTGAGTAGTAATCTGGATAGTACATGTACAGCAAATCATGCCAATTCAGAAAAATAAAAGAAAGTACCTTTTATAGTCCATGATCACTGCTTCAATGGCTCAAATGAACTCTTTGAAATTTGAGGATGGATGTGATAGCCTTGCTCGGATTACTGAGATCATATTAAGTATCTGAGCATCCTTTAAGGGAGATCTCGTTCCAGGACACAGGACCCAAGTCATTACGATCCTCCATTCTTCAGCTCTCATTGACCTTGAGCATAATGTTGCTTCCCAGCAGACTGATGTTGCCATTATCAACGCACTGTCCGGCCAACCATCTGCCTGCTTCACACAACGCCTGACTCCCCCTCTCCTCTCACAGAGACTGTTCCCAATGCTCACTTCATAATCATTACCACCAAAAGCCCAGCCAGTTGAAATAAACATCAGCTCCCACTATCGCACTCCTTCACATTATTAAAAGCTCAGTGCTTCGTTAAGCTATGTAAATTGAGATAGACTGTCTTGAATAATGCCTGGCAGAAAATAATGCTAAAAATCCATCATAATTTAGTAATTGGATATTGAGAGGAGGAACATTTATGTGCAATCGTAAATAGTGAGTTGGGAAATGGATTTTTTCTTTACCCTTGAAATGTGAGAACCATACCCTGGGCAATGTAACAATCACGGCATGACCTCTGAGGAGGTCTTGTAAGTCTTACTAAACGGAGGAAACTGATCCCCACTGTACCCTGTAGGCAGGGTTCATATCAGTCCTCCAGCTCACAATAAGCTCTTATCATGGCAGAACAGAAGTCTCTGACAAAACTCCTCAGAGACAAATTGATATCTTAAAAAAAAAATTATAACACTTAAACACATTAGGTCTACAGCACAATTCTGATTTTAAAATTTAAAACATTCATTCCTGAGTTAATAGTCCATGTGAGTTTTCTTGCATTTCCATCCCAGCGCAATTAAACAGTCAGACTGTGGACTTCTTCAGCAGCTTTTTTTATTTAGTCTCATCCTCAAGACTCTGGTAGAAAAGTAACATTTTTTTTTCCAATAACGTGGACTCGACCGTTGTCAACACAGTCTGTATTTTTCTTTTTTTCTTTTTCATCACACAGTTTTGCTGTAGATTAGTGACAACTGGAGGAGCCATAGCAAGACTGTGCAAAAAAAGCCCTCCAACCCTGACACAAATAGTAGAATCCTTCTTTTTGGATTAACAGTACAACACTTTATGCAAAAATAACAGTAATTCCACTTGTTTTCACTATCCAAGCATGTAAATTGCCTTGTGTAATTCACTGGGCGATTTGTGTAGCAAGCAGAAGGATAAAAGGATTTGAGAGATGGAGTGGGATGCAGTATGCTCACCAGAAGTGATGAAGAAATGTTTGTCCTCTGGATCATGTTTTTAATTACAGATTTAATAGGTATTAGTGACTCTGCAAAGTAACCCAGTGATTCTTCACAACCTTTAGTCAGTACTGTATTTGCAGATAACAATAATCACAATATTCCCAAGTAGAAACAATCAATCCACCTGTTTTTCTCTGACTATACTAATACTCTGTCATCTTTCCTATTGCCTGCCAGGCAGAACAAATATTTTGAAGGAATTAACTTATAATTATTGCCCTGCACCCAGAGGTGATGTATATAGAGTAGACAGCAGAAGATGAAATTCACAATTTTTCAATATCGTTCTTTTCCTTTTCAGAACTTAGTGTCAGGAGTCTGTTATCGTTGGCCTTAGAAGCCCAGAATTGCATTGTTTGTGCAAATGGTTTTGTCTTTGACTGACAGCTCACTCTAATAGAGAATCAGGTAGAATAATAACAGCATGTTTACAACACTGCTGCTGCCTTGGAAAAGACTCATTGAAGGAAGAAAAAAAATCTCATGATGATGATGCCGGTGGCAGGTAATCTTTTGGAACATCATGGCTTTGTGAAAATACCCACAGACAGATCAGCTTACAGAATTCTCACTTTTATACATTTTTAGAAAATACATTTTCATATGAAGCTAATAGAGGTGAAACACACCTGAGACCTTCTGCGGCCACGTCTGACTTACAGCTGCTGCATTTGCACCTCATCTGTATCTCTACTGGATCAGGGAGCTGTAGGATATTATCTTGAGATGTGTTTTGCCTAATCATATTTGATGAGATTAAACAGATCGCTCACACTTCCTCTTGTGACAGGGCCGAGTGGAAGTTAGAAGGAGTCAAATGATCTGGAACAAAGAACATGAGCTTGTGTATCCCCCTAGATGCATCACCATGCCATTAGTCTAGATGAATGTGTACAGTCAGACACAATTCCCTTGTTTGCTGCATGAGGGCTTCCACTTTGTGAGGCAGCGGCTCTGCTGTTCGAATCAGGCCACATGCAGGCCCGTGGATTGATGACTGAAACCCGGCTACCCACTGTATTTTAAGCTCATTCATCCACACTGACTCACATTCACCGCGGTGCATCTTTAAATAGCCTGCCATGGGATTGTCTGTCTTCCATTTGATTTATTCTATAACATATTTTTAGATCTAATTAAAACAAACTTTTCGGAATTGTTTGGGTGAATTTTGAATCACGCAGGCCCTGGAGAGAACATAAAGGGAAGCCTTGTCTTGGTAAGTCTTCCGGGAAGAAAAATAGCTAGTACTGTACCTGTGGCATAAGGTATGCAATAAATAGCTTGCCATCTGTTTGAATTTCAGCACTTGAGATTCTTCCAAGGAACTCACCAGAGACTTAATTAAAGTTGGAATATTAGTGAGTGGGAGACTGAAGTTCCTCCAAAAAATGACAGCTAGAGGAAACCTTAGCATTAGTTTGTTCATAGGGAAACATTTATTTGTTAAAGTAAAAAGGCTGCATTGAACTTTATTAAAGTGAGTATCCTTACAGATTATTCCAAGATCTGATTTTAATGCTTTTTATGATACCACTTTCCATTTATCATCAGTCTGCCCTTTCCAGCTAATGTGTACAGCTAATGAAACCACAGGAAATGATGTATGTTCACGCAGCAATTAGACTGAATGTGGAAAAGACGGTGGCTAAATGAATTATTAGCCAGTTAATCAGGGGATAATGAAGACACCTTTTTTTTTTGGAAAGGAGGATGTGCCACTAGCTCATTGTCTCTGAAAAAACAGGGTAGAAGGGAAAAAAATACTTAAATAAATACTTGATGCACTCCTGGGGATTAGATGATAATTTAAATAAACATTTTCTCAAAAGCAACAGTGCCTTACTTCTGTTGCAGATGCTGCTGTGTAGTTGTCAAAGTTGTCATGTTTCTGAAAAGCAGAGTTCAGTCATTCGTAACCACTTTCATAATGTTGTGTACCTGAAACCATCGCTGCACTGCTGTAGTTAGAAGCATGTTTGTCATTGATTGCATCGCTGACATGTCAAGAAGATGATTGTGAGGTTTACATGAAAGTGTAAGCGCATTAAAAGCCAACAACCTGATGTTGCAAAGCCATCAGTAGTAAGAAAAATTACTCACTCATTATATAAGCAGGACAGCAGTGAGGATTTAAGGAAGTAAAAATGACAAAACAATCACAACCACATATTTAAATAACCATTATAGTATTCATTCTCTTGCTTATTTCATTATAGGCATTTCCTTTACAAGTAACAGGCACTCTCCGGTGCAAACTGAATATGAATGTGTGTACAGCGTATTAAAAAGGTTCAGACAAACTGCTGTGCCTGCAGGATGCCAGCTGTTTCAGAGTGGATGGACATTAGGCAACGGCACTCAACGTCCTCCTCCCCTTCATCTAGATGTTTTGTTTTTTCAGCATGTATAGTAAAGCCATAGGATGACATCAGTTTTTTTTTTTTATAGTTTCATATTCAGTTTTCATTTCATTATTAACTAGGAATTTCATTTATAGCATTGTTCAAGGTACAGTGACAACTGGGAGCTCTGAAAGTTGTGAATGAATTTTAGAGAGTGTGAAATTGGGGGCTTAGGTCAGAAATGTTCTATTTGGAAATGTGGTGGTTTTAAGTAGAGACCACATTTGTTGAAAACTGCATTGGTTTACTTAGTACTGCAGCTGTACAGTTTGAAGTTGAGTTTCTCTTCCCTATGTAATGATTTCCTGTGACTATTGACCCCAGCAGTCAGTGTTACATTTGTCATTTACATGATTCATTTCAATCTGTGGTTTAGGATTCGTAATATGAAACTGTGCTTGATGACCACTAGTGAACCCAATGCTGTAAAATCCACCAAAAGAATATTCAGGGACCTTCTTTCTTGAAAATGTTTAAAATAAGGCAAATACACACATAGAATAGAAATAAATATCTGCTGTAATGTGATTACACACAGACAAGGACTTCCATAATAATATCTATCTATCTATCTATCTATCTATCTATCTATCTATATATATATATATATATTTTTTTTTTTTTTTTTTTTTTTTAAAGTGCTTCAGAAAGATAAATCGCACTTGAGACGAGGTCAAGGGGTGACATGGCACATTGCAAGCATGTAACTGAGCTCCTTATGATTTGTAGGATTGTAGGTGCTAAAGAGCGCATACAAAAAGAGGGCAAGGACCAATGGGACAGCTAAGGCTTAAGTACTTCCAGAGCAGCGTGCCTGTCGTCTTTATGATGCCAGTCAGTGTGACGGTGGGCCTCGGGGATTACTCCAGACAGACAGCTCAGTAAGACAACTGATTAAATAGTAGTGAGAAGAGAGAAAATGTTTAATTCAGCCATATTTAGTATTCATGGGATGGAAAGCCATACAAGAGTTCACCTTGAGGGGTCATCCGGAGAGAAGGTCCGGAATCCCAAAGAGCGGCTAGCCCAAGTTTCCACAGAACACTTGGAAACACAGTCGATTGTGTTTTTAATTGCTTTGATTATCAAGTTTACTTTAGTTGAATTGAAAATGGTAATGCAGCACGTACTAAATTGACAAACTCACATGCTTTGAAAATGAGTTCTGTTTTGCAGCTCTTGTGACATTGTGATAGATTTGTCACAATAATCAATGCTGAACCTCAAGTCATGGATATAAATTAATACATTCCTGACACATTTAATCTACTGTATCATTGCAATTAACTTTAATTTGCTTGTGTGCATGTTTATGGCATCATGGAGTATCTTACAAAATGCAGTGAAAGATTGCACAGATGACTGTGTGCATAAATAACATTTTATTATCGCCTTAATTATCTGCATATGACATTGTATTATCGCAATGCTCAAAAATAACTTGTAAAGAAAAAAGTACAGCTGTGCTACAAGAGAGACACAGGATGAGTCATGCTTTTCCAAAAAGGAGTCTGTAAAGATTGAAATGTGAACTATTCATTATGTGCAACAACTGCCTGCAAAGAACAATGAATATTGTTCACCTTAGGTACAGAGCAATCTGGTATGAATCCACCGTGGTGTATGTCTTTTTCATGACTGTGAAGATACAAGCAAAAGTTTGGAAACTGTTCATTGTGTTATTCTCAAAACCTTCTGTTCAGTGTTTGCAGCTTCAAGTTATTCAAAACAATACTATTTGTATTCGCTTGGCTCTGTGAAGGAGTGCCAGCTATAGAGACATGATGAAATCCCTATGTTAAAATACCTCACCATGACGCTCAAAACTAATTCAATTATATGCATGACCAGTTCAATAGACCTACAGAATTGGGTTATTGTCTGAAATGATGAAAAAAGAAAAATACTACTAAATCATGTGTGAATGAAGTGTAATGTAAAAATGATTTTCACAAAGAGTTGCCAAAATGGGTTTCAAGAACAAGGGATAACAAATGATTTCTTCAGTCATCTTCCAAGCTATTTACTCTTCATCAACAAGAGATGCTATTCACAATGAATTTTCAAAAGCATTTCATCATTGCTATAGTGACTATACTGGAGAGATAAAATGGTGTCGTTCCAAGTAGGGCAAACAACAGAAAACAGTGGAAACAGCATAAACTTTTTTTGCAGATGCAGACTCCATCTGCTTTAAAGCTGCCTTTAGTCAAAAGAACTATGCATCATGTGCTGCTCTGAAGGAAGAGATATTTCACATATGTGCAGTACTTCTGCTTCTTATACCATATGGGCTGGCTCATTAAACCAGGGCTACATGTTTGGGTTTTGATCGATAGCTCATTGCATCAAACATGGGCTGTGAATACTTGTGTGGAAAGTCAATACAGGTGATGAGCTCCATAATGAGACCTGGAATATTCCTGAAATGTCAGTGGGTCACAGTCTCCAAAAGAAAAGTTGACTGATTGAGAAGCTGAAAGTCCTTTTTATGATTCAGCTTTAGTGTTGACCCGGTAAGTCAACAGTAGGGATAAAAAGGTATACAACAGCCTCACCAACAGTCTTAGCTCTTTAGGTACAGCTCAGTTCCCCGCTTTCATTTAATGTGAAGATATTAATATGTCACAGAACAATGAGACGCTGTGAGGCAAGTAAGTGGAGGGAAATGAATGCCACCATTGCCCCAACCTTCACCCCTGCACCAATCCTGTGTCTGCAGTTTTGTGATAATGATGTTAGAGTCACGGAGGCCCCTGAGAATGGAAAGCACCCCATAAATTTCCAGATCTGCAGAACCTTGATCTGCTGAACCATCTCATTGACATGGAGCTCAAATTCACTGTGTCCAGACAGGCAGGATAATCATCCCACTTCTATAAAATGCACAGAGTAGCTATATATAGCGCAGTGGTCATGTTCCTTCCCTGGAAGTTGAAGGGTAGTGCCAGTGATATTTTTTCATTGCTTTGGTTCTGCACTCCAAAAATGAACTGAAATAATGACACTGGCGACAGTGCTGACTTCCATCTCTGAGACATTTGTATTGAGTACACAGTGTAGAAATTTTGTCCCTCCAGGGTTTCCAGGAGGAAACTGCATAGAGAAGAGTGGTAGAACTGGATGAGTCACATCACATGACAACAGTTGGTTCTCATACCCTAAAATGTAATGTTTTTTTCTTAAATGTACATGTTTTTTTTGGTTGATTTTGCTTGTTGCTAGTGGAGAAGGCCTTCATTCCAGAGGAGGTAGCTCAACTTCACTACGAGATGTTGGTTGAGATCCTGTCTTTAAATATACAACCCCTAAAATTTAGGACAATATTGGAGGGCAATGAAGTGAATTTGCAGCACAAGCCTGGGAGATCTTCACCTGGGAAGGTGTTACGTATGTATCACAGAAGTCAGTTTTTAACTGCAGAGAATATGCACCCAGACAGATATTTTATGATTTATTCTAACTGCCTTACATCTTTTGGTCTACCTACAATGCATCCATTCATCTGATAATGTAACTGTTACTGTTAATGTAAACACTATCATATTAAAAATATATAATAAGTGCTCGAGTTTGGAAACAACAACAACAAAAAAAACCATAAATAAGTAAGTATGGAGAATAAAGAATCTGAAGGTCAGTTACAAGTGCAGTACTGGTCAGTAATGCTGCTACACTGCCTAAGATCATTATTAAAGACAATGAAGCCAAAACTATTAAAAACAACATATTTACTACAGTTATATTAGGCAGGTAGAGATCAGCAATAAACTTCTGATGAAAAGGAGTAGGTGGCAGGGACTAGGCTGACATTTTCCACTTGACTATCCAAAGTCATACCTGACTTTATTTGGAACAGCAGTCATTTTATCAGGATCATATACCGGAATATCACAAGCGCTATCCATCTGTTCAGCTACTCAAGGAATGAAGGTTGAGGACATTTACAGTGTGCACGAGTAAGCAAAAGAGCACTAAAAAGCTTTCTAGTTAGCCATAAGTCAAACAATCCTTGGCAAGTTTCCTTGGAATTAACACTTTGGCATTTGGAAGTCAATCTTTAGGACATGTCTGCTATCCTGTGCCTCTACAATGATACACTGCTGTGTAGTTAAATCAACCAAGGACAGACCAGACTAACCAGCAAGAAAAACAAATCAAGAGATTGATCAAGTATTTTAAAACTCATCTGTGCATGAGGGCTGCACAGTGGCGTAGTGGTTAGCACTTTCGCCTTGCAGCGAGAAGATCCCTGGTTCGCGTCCCGGCTTTCCCGGGATCTTTCTGCATGGAGTTTGCATATTCTCCCTGTGCATGCGTGGGTTTTCTCAGGGTACTCCGGCTTCCTCCCACAGTCCAAAAATATGCTGAGGTTAATTGATTACTCTAAATTGCCCGTAGGTGTGAATGTGTGAGTGCTTGTTTGTCTATATATGTAGCCCTGCGACAGACTGGCGACCTGTCTAGGGTGTCCCCTGCCTTCACCTGAGTCAGCTGGGATAGACTCCAGCCCCCCATGACCCTAGTGAGGATTAAGCGGTGTATAGATAATGGATGGATGGATGGATCTGTGCATGAAATAAAACAAATTAATGGTGTTGAAGAAAAGCAGCTGTCTTTATTGCAAAATCTTTTCAACTGATTTCTTACAAAAGCTGGCTTTCAATATTCCATTGGTCTTCTTTCATCATGATGCACATCATTATGACAGCAACTAATCTGTCCTCAAACAGACTAGTTACAACTAAACAGGCCAAAATAAAACCAGTTTAAGTTGCTGTGTTGCTGTTTAATCATAGCCATATGTGCAATACAGTAATCTGCTGACTGATTCTGCTTACAGACGTTCTGGTAGAAATGCTAACTAGGGAAAGGTTATTAGACCAAGAGATGCAAAATGAGGGGTTAGAAGAGGTTGCTCATCCTAATTTAGTATATTAAGTCCTAAGGAAGGCACCTAGGAATTGAGCTCTCCTTAATAAACAAACACAAGGGTCCTCTGATGAGACTTCTAAAGACCTAAGTTAAAAGTCCTTCCACTTGGGCAATTAGACCTCTGACCAGAATGAACATCCACTCTCTGAGAGCAAAACGAGAACCCGTAACATCAGCACGAGCACCAGAACCTTCAGACAACCAGCATCTCTCAGGCCTGGGACTAAAAGCACGATAAGCAACCCCCTCCTCAAAGCCATCTCTGGATCTAGTAGCTGCTCATTAATTAGCATTTCTAGGATAAATTTCGATTAAAATTGATGTATAAATGACTTAATAGATAGAAGAGTGTGGGTTGTTTAAGAGCTTGAAACACTGCTGTTGAAATGCACAAGGCCACAGATCAACATGGTTGATTCATTACAGTTTTTTAAGCACAATTTTTATATTTGATCCAAATGACAGCTGAAATTGCATTGAACTAAATTATTAATTTACTACTCCTACATGTTTCTTTTATGTCTTTTAGATTTAAGTTGTGCATTGTATCCATTTTAAACAGTTTAACAGATAACATCTAAGGTTGCCATGTTTGCCAAATTTCATTGTATAATGCTGCCATCTGCTGGGCATCACAGATTAAGCTAGTTTGTATTCAATGTAATACATGTAACTACTGAAAATTAGCATTGGTTTCAAGTTGTGTGTCCTTATTATTTCCTTTCATCAAACAACTTAAAATGGAAGTAGACTTCATCAAGTCTTCAAGTACAGTACTAGCATCAAAGCACTGATGATACAGCAGTGCTTTCATTAGTTTCATCAGTTAATTTTCAACAGAGTCTGAAATGTGCTCACTCAGGGTTCAAACTCCTTCGAGGAGATTATTTGTACAAATTATGTGTGTCTGCGACAACCATGGAATGAAATGATATAGCCTTTCAAAAGTACAGTATGAGTGCTTACTGTATGTAGCAGTTCATGCATTAGCATTTTGCTCATGAAAATATCAATCAATACTGTATATTTGATATGATCCCTGAGTAATAAAATCAACATACAAATCTATATGAATATGTTTTTTATTTTCCATATCTGACTTGAGGGGGTAAAATTAAGATTCATGTTCAATATCCACACATTTTAACTGCCAGATTGTAATCCTCAATAACGTACAATTTATCTAACAACTAATCGTTCAAAGAAAATTGGAGAAAGGATTTCCATGGTTATGTTATCTATAATTCATGAGAAGAAAAATCAACAGATTTCAAAAACAGATATCCAGCATATTGTTGACTATGTTGTCCAATTATTAAAGTGGTATCAGACCTGAAAATCCTATTATAGCCTGTTTGTAATACACTCTGGTGCCATTTGAGAAAAGAAACACCTAGGGCAAGGTGTGATCTGCTGCACATGCAGGAGTATTAAAATTGCAAATAAAACTGAAGTCCTTGAGAAAACTCTCAAACATCTTTTTAATGCTACTTTTTTGAAAAATATGCCAATTAACTACAAAGAGTAGGAACACTGTTACCCAGATTGTAGAAGCAGTCTTTCTGACTTTTATCTCACTTTAATAAGCACCTGACCAAAAATGTGTACTTTCAGAAGAAGTTACTTCACTGGCAAGGCACCTGTCAAATAACTATATATTTATTATCTAAGTCTGACCACTACCTCCCTTCAATCCCGAAATATATCTGAAAGACATCACAACAGCCTTTCTCATTTAAGAACTGATAGAGCTGCCCAAGGTCCATGTGATTACCTCTGTTCCCATGGGGGTCAAACATTGCCTCTTCAAAGCCGGTGAACTTGCGCAGGGAGTCTATACTTTCAACAGTCCTGCTGTCCTCGCCCTGACGATCAAGGGGAATATCTTCTCTATGTCGAATCATGATCTTCTTCCATGTCAGAACCTTGACTCTGCGAAATGGGAAAAAGTTTGGAAAAATAATCAACTTGGCACTTCGCCCAACTTCTGGATGTGACAGCAGCTGCTAAAAATAACAACACTCAAGGTACCTGGACCAGAACTCCTCACAGGCTGACTGAGGACCTTCCACACACACAATACCAGGTTTCCCCGGCATGCTGAATCCTGACAGGCACAGCTCCTTGGACCACTCCAAGATGTTCTTCCGCTTCGACTTGTTATAGATGTGGTGACTGTAGATCCACAGTCGGCTGAAAACTTCCTGTGGCTGGGAAGAGGCAGGCTCTTTCTTGGAAACCGGTGCCGTGAATAAGCTCTTATTAATGAAGACCTGCAAGTTGTCTTTCACCCAGTCCACAGCAGAGAGAACACATACTTCCCCCTGGCAGTTTTCTGTGAGGTATACATTGAGATGTGTCTGGAGTTCTGTCTGCTGGGCCCTGCTGAGACTGGAACACCTAGAAAATGTAACATATTGTCAGAAAATTTCAGAAACATTTAGGCCAACTGGAACTTTCTATCTTTGGGAGCAAAGGTTTTTCACAGAGAGCTTGAAAATACTACCTATCATATGACAAAAATATCTGCACCGTATCATAGCAGAACATAACAATAACAGAATCTCAAGAAGATGACAGGCTTCTTAATTAGTTAATTAGGATGATTCACTATACATGCTGTTAGCAAATTACAGGTTTTGTTCTTCACTTCCTGCTGCAGCGGCATTTTGTATAATTATAAACATATCATCTAGTGGCAAGTAAACGTCCTTACATGCAGCCATGTGACTGCTGTCTGTGCTCAGCTTTGCAGATTTCTTGACTTTCAACAAGGCTACAATTTGCATTTTCAGCCTGTCACTTAGATCATTCCTCCTGTGTCTTCGGTTTGTTGCTCATCAATAGATCAGTGGAAATTAAAAACAACAGATTTACCATAACTTTTAAAAATACCAAGAGCGTCTGCAAGTGTTTTACAAATTTAAATGACAAACTAAAGTAATTAGTTAAGTGTATCCATTTTTTAATTTGTTTGTTTTTATATGAGATTAATTACTATAAACTGACATGATGTGGAAAGGGGCTTACCGAACCGTTATTTCTGGTAACACACTGGGATATTCAGATGGATAAGCACAGGACAGAATGACCTCCGTCTGAATGGAACAATAAAATAAGACAACACAAAAAAAACAACAAAATTATTGAAAACAAAATTCATTATTTTGAATCACTGTGACATATTGTGACAGTCTTGGTCGGTTACCACCTCCGTGTTTGCACAGTCCAGCTTCTGTTTGATGAGAAACTGCGGTCTGGAGGGAGGAGGGCTGTCTGCTGAGGCTGAACTCTCCACGTAGTCCCGGAGCTCCGCTAGTGCCAGCTGGTCGGTGAGCTCCAGCTCATCTAGCGTGGGGAACATGCTGGTTAGCAGCTCAATCTCTGCAAGCTGAGACTCAGCCCACTCCAAGTAAGACATGTTGACAAAGCCCGGACAAAAGCGTCGACTTTTATAACCGTGAATATATGAACTGTTAACCTCTGAACAGCTTTCTGCTCAAAAACAGATATTGTCGCTTCACGCTGTCATTTCGGCTAACTAAAGACATTTTCGTGTCGTCAACATCAAAATGTTTTACTCTTTACATGAATATCTTTAAGCCTAAAACAATTAAATATATTTATGTAAACTAGATATCGAAAGCAGAAGACATAATCTAGTTCAGCACTTGAAAGCCACCGATTCCCGACACGAGCTAATACGCGAGGTTTGTTTCAACTCGGACTCTTTTAAGCGACGCACACAGGAAACGCACGGACTGAGCAGCAGAAACAGTGGCAGCATCACATTTTGTTCCTCTGTTTGCATGTGTCAAGTGGGATTTTTTTTCTGCCAAATCAGCGGAGTGATTTTTGCGAATTTTAAACTTTGTAAACTTGTTTGCTAACCTGAACGCTTCCATTTTCTCATTATAACCAGTAATGTAAAGTGAGTATAGCCGGATTACAGATTTCATTCAAAGTAAACGAAACTGAAAACCTGAATGTTATAGGCTTCGTTTCTGACAGGACCATGGGCATAGTCATGAAGTGTAATGTAACACGACTTGGTGTGCTCTTCTGGCACTGAATTTATGGGCACTAAACTCTGTTTATAGCAGTATAATATGATGATGTTATTAGCCAAAGCTAGCGTTAATTCATTCGACTCCTGTGTCTGATTTCCATTCATCTCTAAATGTGCTTAGGTGAAAATGGGAAAGAAAAGGGGGAAAGACAAGAGCTCCAGAGAGGAGGATGACATTGACCTGACAGGTAAAGAATATATCATGATAATCTTCATGGCATAAAACAACCTGTGGAAGGCCTAGTTTCACTTTCCCTCTTTTTAATTTTAATTGTTTATCTCTATAGGTCCATCGTGCAGACATATTAAGAAGGGAACAGACCAAACTCTTCTTAAGAAACTTTCTGGCAATGTTGATTGGACAAGTTGTCAGGATTGTAAGAATGAAGAAAATAAGGAAAATATCAGCACCACTCTGCCAGAGGAAGCTGAAGAGGATAAAGAAACAGGAGGGATGTGGATGTGCTTGAAATGTGGCCACAGAGTGAGTTTATTCTTCTCACTGATCATTCAGTTTGACAGTGTGAAGTAGCTTCTTCTCTAAATGACCCATCTTGTCTTTTCTACCAGGGATGTGGACGAAATTCTGAGAACAAGCATGCCATTAAACATTATGAAACTCCTCGGTCAGATCCACATTGCCTGGTGATCAGTTTGGACAACTGGAGTGTGTGGTGAGTATGTTGTTGTGGTGTGACAATCACAGATTCAGACCTGGTGCTTGAAATGAGAAAAAAATATTCTTTTTTAATGTACTGTCAAACTTGCAGGTGTTACATATGCGATGATGAAGTCCAGTACTCAAGGACGGGGCATTTGGCTCAGCTGGTAACCAACCTGAAAAAGCAAACATCTACAGATCTGATAAAAACAGCACCAAAAGGTAGGTACATTCTGAAGTTTAATTGCTATTTTTTGAATCTAAATATATCACTGGATTTAATGGCTTCTAACCTTGCACACATGTTTTCATATTTAGGAGAGAAAGAGAACACTGACTTCTTGAAAGCTGAACAGAAGACAGACACTATAAAAGCAGAGGAAAATGTGGACAAGGAAAACAAAGAAAACAAGGATCACCAAAAGAAAAACACCAGGAAAGAGAGTGCTGGGAAATCACAAACACAGAACAACACAGCTGAAGAAAAGCGTGGTGTTTCAGTAAAAGGACTGAGCAACCTGGGAAACACTTGTTTTTTTAATGCAGTTATTCAGGTAAGATCGTGCCTTATAGAATGCTAGTCTTGAGATAAATGAAAGTTAATAATTGGCATCATTGTCTTCTCCAGAATCTCTCCCAAACACAGCTCCTAAGACAGACTCTCAACAAAGTGACAGAAGAAAAAATGAGTCTTAACATTAAACCAGATGACTCCTTAGAGCTGGTGTGTTGCCATCATACTTTAAATAATTGATTTTAACTTTATAAATAATAGATGTAGCCTATCTAATACACACTATTTATTGCTTAAGAGACTTGCTTTTATCCTGATTGCAGCAGCCCATTGCAGTGCAGTTAGAGCAGCCTGGATCCTTGACTTTGGCTATGTGTCAACTTCTCAGTGAGATCCGGGAATCCAAGAAG
The DNA here is from genome assembly GCF_022539595.1 of Amphiprion ocellaris. Lineage (NCBI taxonomy): Eukaryota > Metazoa > Chordata > Actinopteri > Pomacentridae > Amphiprion > Amphiprion ocellaris. The sequence continues at coordinate 29,349,910 of NC_072772.1, read as the reverse complement.
AGTGTTGTAACACCACGGGACTTGTTCACACAAGTTTGTAAAAAGTGAGTGTTGCTACAGTTTGAGGTAGAACTTAAGCTGCTCTTCAAATATGCCGCCTTGCATTACTGCATTAAGTGTTATTCATGGATTTATCTTATCATTGCAGGGCTGCCAGGTTCAAAGGATTTCAGCAGCAAGATAGCCAGGAGCTGCTGCGATACCTGCTGGATGGGATGCGAACGGAGGAACTTAAAGTGTGCATTCAATTTAAAACAAATTTCTCCATATATCATACTAGTAAAAGATTTGTACTATAAAGTGTACTTAAAACTGGACAGCTGTCCCACTACCTATTAATAACATTGGTAATAGAAAGTTATGACATCAGAAAAGTGCTGCAGTAGGTACATTGCATGTAAGTCAGCTGATGTGAATTGCATTGTGTGTACATTTTTTACTCAAGCTCACTAGTAGAAAATCAGTCAGACTCCACATTTAGGGCCAAATTGCCTTTTATTTCCCTCTTATTTCATTACTTTAGAGATTCTGCTGCTCAAAGGGTTGGTTAATTTTCACAGAGCAAAGGTTTCATAAGAGCTAAAATCAAAGTGTAAAGAGGCTGAAATTGAGATTCTGTGTGCATGCTTTAAATCTCATATCTGCAAGGTCTCCTTATTCTTCACCAAAGATTTGTTTGTTTACAGAGACTAAGCTCGGGGATAATGGAGGCATTGAAACAATCTAGAAAAGGTACAGAGGGAGATCAGCTGAAAGCACTAGTAAAGGGTAAGTAACTGAGCAAATTACACATCTTTTAGTGCCATTTCAGTAAAAAAATAAAATGCATTAATCTATACTATCAAATTTTTTTATTTTATTTTTTTTTTGAGAAAAGTGGCCCACTGACAAGTACATTATGATTTCAGAGTATGAGAAAAATGGAATTGTCAAAAACTTTGTTGACCAAGTTTTCGGTGGGGAGACGACCAGCACTATAATGTGCCAGCAGTGCAAAATGGTATGTATAATAACCAAAAACTAAAAGAGAACCTATCCAGTTGAAGTCATACTAATAACGTCCATTATTCTAACAGGTGTCTGTAGTCACAGAGAGGTTTCTGGATCTTTCCCTTCCTGTTTCTGATGAGGTAAAGCAGTTATGAGTGTTTTTGACAATTTGTTGTGTAATTATTTGTTTGTTTGCTTCTGTTAACTGCTTTTGGACGCTTTTGTGACCGTATGTTACAGGCATACAGAAAGAAGAATCCAAAAAAAGCAGTTCAGAAGACAAGTGAGTTGAGCCAAGATGGCAGAAACAGCCCTGCTTTGACCAGTGGAAATGATGACATTCCCACTGGGACTGGCAGCAAGTACCAGCAGAAGAAAGCTAAGAAGCAGGCAAAAAAGCAAGCAAAGGTATCTGAGTGAATGAATCCAAAGGAAGCTTTTGTCTCCCTCCTTAAGTCATTGTCTTAAGGGATGAGTGTAAACTAAATAGTCTATGTTTTTTCCTTGTCTTGACCTACAGCATCAAAAAAGGCAGCAAAAGCTTGAGGGCAGAGTCACTTTGGACAGTCTCACATCTCCAAGTCACACTGAGAGTGAAGAGACAGAAGCTGCCGTAGATCCAAAGGAAAATGAAAATGCAGACAATGGAACACAGGAAGAACAAAATCCTGCCCGAGTCAGTGAGTCTGAACAGGATCAGAAGGCCCTTGACACAATCCAGGTTGAGGAGGAAAAAGAAGATGATGAGGATTCCGTGACTGACAACAACTCATCAGATATGTCGTCAGTCAGCAACCGTTTTACTGTCTTGTCAGAGGAGCAGCAGTCAAAGGACAACACCTTATGCGATGAAATATCCAACATGGATCTGGAAGGAGATGAGGACACACAGCTGGTAGATGAAATGGAGAAAGTAACCCTGGATGATGCCTTCATAGAAGACTCTGATGGTATGGAACAAAGTGTGGTGTCTGAAGAAGAAGGACAAGAGGCTAAAGAATATACAGTATTGGACCAAGACCCAGAGTTGGCGTTCAGCACACTAGCTATGAGGACACCTCCAGAGAAACAGGACTGTTCAGTACAGTCCTGCCTTTTTCAGTTCACAGAGGTAGAAACCCTCACACAGAACAACAGCCTGCTCTGTGTCACCTGCACTAAGCAGCAGCTGAAGAAAGACGAGGCTGGAGGCATGTAGCATTTCTCTCCATAATAAGGATTTATTGTAAATCTGCTTGTATTTATGATATTGTTTAAAAAAAAAAGGCTGTTGATCACAAATCTAGTAATTCCAACAAGGCATGATGCCAATGAATATGTATCTGAAACATTTTCCTAATGTTTTGCTGCATTTTTATTGAAGCAACTTCCTTTATCATTTTGGGATCAATAAAGTTCAATGTCTATGTTTAGGATCTAAGAAGAATATCTACACTGATGCCTTGAAACAAATGCTGATTTCCTCTCCACCACCAGTCCTTACCCTTCATTTGAAAAGATTTCAACAGGTAAAACAGAAAATGTCAGCACTTTTTTTTTTTTTTTTTTAAACATCTTTGATCAAATTGACTGTTTTGACATTTTTCTCTCTTTTGCAATCCATTGAAACACTTTCTGGAATCTTCATGAGACTACTTTTGTTGTTTTCCTCCAGAATGGATACAGTATTTGTAAAGTGAACAGACATGTGAACTTCCCCCTGATACTGGATCTCGCTCCTTTTTGTGCAGTTAAATGCAAGGTAAGTAACAGATTTTATTACATATCGATACTCTTACACGCCTATTTGTGAATTTCTGAGCACAAACAAATCTATTTTTTCCCAAACAGGGTATAACAGATGGAGATACTCAGATTTTGTACAGTTTGTACGGTATTGTAGAGCACAGTGGAACAATGAGGTCGGGTCATTACACAGCCTATGTGAAAGTACGCCCCGAGTGCCCTAAACCCTCATCCAATGGAGTTGCAGCAGGTAGGTGTACCTAGGAGTGACAATCAATAGAATGCTTACGTGGACCCAAATCTTTATCTCCACTAACTTATCACTGATTTTCAGGGGATGCAGAACCACCCAGAGGGTCCTGGTTCCATATCAGCGATACAAGTGTTCAGCCTGTGAGCGAGAGCAAAGTCCAGAGCTGCCAAGCCTACCTCCTTTTCTATGAAAGGATCCTTTAACTGAACGTGCCTCACTACTCAGGAAATCCATATAAATCAACTTGCTACTTCAGCTCCACCACGTAAGGATGTGATGAAATGTCAGTGATCATACAGAGGGGGGATTTGACATCGGTGACATATTTGTCACTGTGGAGTCACACAGTCCTAAACAGGAATCTGTTTCTCACACTCGTGGGAATATGGCAAGGTGTGCAATCAAACTCAAGATGGACATTGGACCGATTGTGATGCGGAATTTAATCATTTCAGGAGACAAATGAAAGTCTGGGAACAAAACTAATGTCTATTTTTTAATCAATATCATGCAATTAAATGCTTCATAATGAGAGAACCTGTTCTGTGTGGTGGCTTTCTGACACTTTTACTGAGCATGCGCAGTGGTTGCTCATAGGTTTTCCTGGTCGAAGCTGTCACATGACAAAAGGGAAGTGTGACTCTGGATGGCCATCTCTACCCTAAATTTACTGATGGCAGTGTTATCCAGCTAACATGGCAGGTCAGTGAACATTTGAGATTATTAAATACACACTTTTAAAGTGAAATTGCCGTTTCAGAAGATTTCGTCTTTTAGCCAACAACAGTAAAATACGCTGACTCGCTGCAGCAGTTGCCGCTAACGATCCGGCCTAGCTTGAAGCTGTTCCGTTTGGAAAACATTTATAACCACTGCATTAATGTCCTAATAAATACGTTGTTAGTCGTTAGTAACGTAACGTCTCAGTTCTAACTTTGAATATGTTTCGCTGCGCTTCTCCTCCAGGCCCAGTTGGGTAACTTGACTAAACATGAGTCAGCATTTTAGCGTCAAACGTGGTGCCCAAGTTAAAGAGTTAACATTTAAACCATCCTGCCTGCAGTAATGTACTAATCGTCCAGGTTACTTGTTTATTACGTTAGCTAATTGCATCTAATCAAGCAGTTGTGTAGCCATGTCTGTGTCCCAATCAGTACAGTGTTAGCAGGAGTGCCTTATTTAGTCAACTACACTAAAACTCTTTCATATTGAAGTCATTCAGAACACTGGAGGATTCTGTCCTCAGATTACAGACTTAGTCACAATAGTTATAGCATATTATGTTATTCACCATACAGTATTACGTACTTGAATGTCTGTTTTATGCACTTGAATGAGTCCAAAGTCACATTCAAGTGTCCTACTTGACAATGGGCTGTTTGACTGGAACATTTTCTGCTGCAAAAACAACAATATCACCTAAATTGCTGAGGCAAAATGTTATAAGACAGTAAAATATTCAGTTTCCTGGTTTACATAGTCATAGAATTCCCCACACATTAGCACAGTTGGAGGTAATTTGAGGTAAAAAGAAGAACCATCTCTCATGTCTTCTTTGAAATGTTCCTCCAAGGATAATCTGTGCTGTAATAAAAGTGCTTGGTGTCTGTCCTTTACACTGCACCCTTTGCTAAAATTGCTTGAAGTTAAAAAAAAAAAGTTAAAGCAGCGTTTTGGGACTAAAACTTCATCAGGCAAATAATTTGCCTGACTAGTACTGAAATGTTGCTTTAATACATTTATATTTGCAAGTTAGACAGTGTGTGGGAGTCAGATTTCTTTTACCTACTGGATATACTCTTCCCTCTCTTTTGAAATATATATTCGAAGAGTTTCCTTAAGTTTAAAATTAAAATTCATCTACAGCTCTATCAAATCAACTGTTTATTCTCACTGTCAACATAATGTCAGTAAACTGTGAAAGATGCCCATCACGCATTCCAAATATATTTTATAAATGTCTTATTACAACAGATGAACAGTCCAAAACCTGGAGTCATTTATTATATGATGGAGGAGTTAGAATATCAAAGAGCAGTCATGTTTTAGAAGTACAAATCCATGAATTTCTGGCATTTTTCATTTAAAAACTGCTCAATAAGTTTTCAACCAGTTATCAGAATTGTCTCCCATTATAATCGTTTGCCGGTAAATTTTGACAAACCACATGGTGCGACTCTGCTTTTTGACTCCATCCTGCTCCTTTTGTCATACAGGCTGAGCTTGTAAAGAACCATGACGCTCCAAGCTCCTCGCATGTCCGTGTTCACCTTTCAGTCTGCGGTACACAGCGCCCATGTTCTTCAGTGTCTCAACGAGCAGAGGCAGCAGGATGTCTTGTGTGATGTGACGGTGGTGGTGGAAAGCCAGAGTTTCCGGGCCCATTGCTCTGTTTTGGCTTCGTGCAGCGAATACTTTCACAGCAGGGTCACCAGCGTCACCAGACAGAATCCCATCATCACCTTGCCTGATGAGGTTGGTGCCCTCGTGTTCACCTGAAGTGTTTTGGAGGAACAAAATGTAACACTGGAAATTGTTTGGTCTGTGCATGTATTATAAGTTGAAGTGTAACTTATACTGTAGGTTTCACTGTTAAGTTTATTTGCTCTACTTTAAATTTCTGAATGATCTTTTTTTTTTGGTTTGTTGCTAATGGGTATCCGGAAAGAAGGGACCTGATCTAGAAATGTCAGCCATGTTAATTTTGTCAATCGCTAAAATGTTACATTACACTTAGCGAGCTACTCTCTCTGTACATGCAGATTAGTATACAAGCAAAACCAACTAACACAAAGTTTATTAACTAGACTAAATTATGATTATCATACAGGCAACTTTTTTTTCTTCAAGATCATGATAAATGCATACAAAGCTAAATTTGTTTTCTGTTCACTTGTTGGCTTTGTTTAAAGTGCCTGTTGGTCCAGACCGTGCTTACACTGTGTAAATACTTGAACTGAAAAACATTTTATGTCCAGTTCATTGGAATTTGAAGTAAGAAATGTCAAGACAGATACGTAACAGTCCTGTTGAAATGGATAGCCTCTGTTGCTTTGTGATCTGTTCAAGTGTCGTTGTATAGTTATGTTATGGTTCAACAGTTTGCTGCATGTCTTTTCCTCACAGGTGACCGTGAAGGGGTTTGAACCTTTGCTTCAATTTGCCTACACATCAAAGCTGCTTTTCACCAAAGAAAACATTCATGCTATTCACAGCAGTGCTGAGTTTTTAGGATTTCACAACTTGGAGTCAGCATGCTTTGATTTCCTCGTCCCAAAATTTTCTGAGGGCAAAAGTACCTCACAGGAGGTCAGGCATAGAGCCTGTTGTCAGAACCGAGATCCCAGTGCCAGATTTGACTCCAGTGTGAAGAGTAGCCATCCAGAAGCATTTCAGTCACACAGCTCAGTGCCATTAGGAGGGAATGAACAAACAGACTTTCCATCTCAGTGTCCTCTGAACACACTGGGTCAGACGGACAGCAGGGGGGAACACTTCTGTTTGGAGAGCTGTGGGCCACAAATGGCCCCTTTATCTCTGGAGTTAGCAAACGATGTGTGCCCCATGTTATCTGTGCCAGGCCCAGGGTCTGACAAAGCAGATCAACCCTCTCAGTTTTGTGAACGAGATATTTTAGGTATGGGAGATGTTTGTAATCAAAATGAGTTGAGTTTAGCAGACTGCAGCTTACCCTGTGAGCTGTCAAACCCAGGGGATGCGAATCCACCAGAGCTCATTGAGCCACCCAGCAGCGATATTAAACAGACTGTTGAGACGCTTGGTGCTGAAGCCAGCCATATCACTGGCTCATGCCCACTCGAAACATCAGGGGCAGAAGATTGCAGCACATTATTAGAGCAGAGTGAGGGTAGTCTTGAACAAGGAAGGGTAAGTGATATCTCAGACCCGACACTGACTGCTCTAAGTCACGAAGAAGGGTTTGGGAAGAGGAGCCGCGTGGAGAGGGAGGTGGCTGAACATCTGGCAAAGGGGTTTTGGCCTGACCTCTGCCCATCTCAGGCTCCACCGCTCCCCCTGGATCCAGTGGACCAAAACAATCTGGCAAAAGCCTCAGACTTTCACTGGCTTAAGCAGCTCGACCTGACCTCCAGTGTAGGCGACTGTCCCTTTCTCAGAGACCTTGGAACAGGCGATGACGCCACCACCCACGCTGACAGCTTGTCCCAGGCTGAGAAGAGCCCCTACATGTCCTCCTCACTCAACTCTGGGGACGACTCAGACCTGGACACAGATGGGGATACTGAGGCCAACAACAAAAGAGCAGCAGAGGTCATTGTGATAAACAACCTGAATATTGGCAGTTGAAGATATTGAGTAAAATAAATCTAACTTCTGTACCTCTCCTCGACAGATTCAGCTCCCCTTCCCAGTGGAACAGATCTCAGCACTGACCCGGAGTGCATTCCAGCAGCTTCTGAGACACCATCATCTGACTCAAGATCAGCTGGATTTTGTCCATGATGTTCGTCGGCGAAGTAAAAACCGTGTGGCTGCACAGCGCTGCCGAAAAAGGAAACTAGACAGCATACACCAGCTAGAATGTGAAATCAAAAAATTAGTAAGTTGACTGAATTATGTCCAGTATCCTCTGCATTTTCTAAGCTATTTGTACTTTGTTACCTCTGTTGACCTCTAGTGGTGACCAGTATGATTTGCATGCAAGCAAATGAATACGTGTCACTTCTTTCAGCACTGAAACTGCTTGAGTGTGAATTCTGTGGCACCTGTAGAAATAGAAGGGTGATTGATAGACTTACAGATTGAATGGACTAAACCAGAATATAAAATGCTGTTGACTGAGGAAGGAACAAAGAAAAGACAGAGAGCCTTTCTGACTAAATGTTTGCCATCATTGAGTGACCCTTAAGATTAATCTTCAGCTGTACAGGAAACAAGGCAGTGATGAAATGTCAAAGAAGTGATTGATCTTCACTGTTTCCTTTCCACAGAAAAGTGAGAAAGAGCGACTGCTGCAGGAGCAAACAGAGCTCGAGAAAAGCCTTCAAGAGATGCAGCAGAGCCTGTGTGGTTTATGTAAGAGTGTCAGCATCGAGTCTGACTCTGATCAGGACCACTTGCAGCTTCTTGCCAAGCTCTCCTCTCCAGACTTTCCCATCTCTTCCCCCAGCATTGTGGGAAAAAACGAGGAGTCACAGATCACCATTGAAATGGTAAGTTGTTCTTCAGAGTGCGACCAGAGCGGGCCACCTGCAGACTCAGTTCATGTCGCTGTACCACCAGCCAGCACCGAGGATGCAGGCTGCCCTGTTCCTGCATCTTTGCTCAACGCCTGTCTGGACATGAACAACACTTTATAACTAGACTCCCAATTCCATTGTCATTTGAAATTATGCAGCTCTGCAGGGCAAAGCGTGGACCTTGACTGCATACTGTAATCCTCTTTTGGGATAGACGTGCTGTCCTGTGTATTTCACCGAATAATTTTCTGCTTGATAGAGATATCTTAAATTGACAGAGAAATGTCGATCATTTCCTTTGCTGTATTTCTACTCTATTTCACTGTAGTAAAAAACTGAATCAAGTATTAATCATTCTGAAGGTGCAGGCAATTTTCAGGTAATTCCCTAAAGTTCACATTTATAAATTAGGAAGATGTTTCTTAAAATTTTGTTTTCTCAGGGATACTTGTAACCTGACTGCGTTTTGAATCTTGCTCCACACCCTTGCTACTTACCTCCTTACACCCACACATACACACAGGTATGAATAGGAGACTTTCCTTTCATTTTAGGCTAATTAGTCTATTGTTATTATCTGTACTGTATTTTTCATCACTATGTCATTTCTTTGATTAAATATCCACAGCACTAACAGAGGATGTAATAGATTAAAAGAAATTGTTACAGCCCAAGCTAACCCTTCTCAACAGCATTAATTGCTAATCCATAGTTTGAAGAAATAACTGCCACCTACTGTTTGAGGAATGGTTCTAGTATGTCTGAAAATGTTACAGGAGAACATAAGGATTTATGTTATTTGATGCAAAATGTGCCTTATGCAACTGTATAGTGTAAATTCAGAAAGAAAAAGGCAATCTTTATATAACCTTGTTCCAAGCACTTTTGCACATTAACCCAGAGCTAGTAATGATTGCATACTCATACATTTAGGTCTGTCTGCATGTTTAGTATTTTTTATTAAATGCTTTCATGGACTACAAATTTAAATAAACAACATTTTGTTACCATTCAGAGTTTTATTTCAGCTCTCAAGAAGTAGGAATTTTTCACCATTTGTATTTATGTACAGCAACAGAGTTTGGCCAGTAGGTGGAAGTACAACTCTACCTCACCAGCTATGCTGGCCATTTGCTGACTGACCAGAACACTGTCACAGTTTACAGCGTTTCTTTCTTATTTCTACTGAGCTTTCTTATGGAGATTTCTATGCAGTTTAATTAACTTTAACCATAAAGTTAAGTATCTAAAAAAACATTTTAAAAAACTGTCAACAACAAAATGTAATATTGCCAATGGTGAAATGTTCAGTCAGCATTTGTGGAAATTACAACATATACAAAACTAAGCCAGAATTATTTGTTTAACTCAGAAATTCTTTGACCTAAGGTCATCTTATTCAGACGGTTCAGTAAATTTTTCAGTTCTGCCATGTTTGTGTAAAGAATCAGTAGGTCGGCTGTAGAGAGGACTAAATAAGAGGAGACTCAGATGAGGCTGATAAACAACCTATGCTATTCACGGAGCAAAGGTATCCAGAGACCCTGCAGACAGGAAATTGGAAAAAGTAAGGTGTATATGAAAGCCATCCCAGTAACCCAGCAGTTCAATTTGAGTTGTGAGACTCATTACACTGTAGATACAAAAGAGAGAGGCCTTCCCACACTCGTGAAATCAAATATATCACGTTTTTTGCAGCTGTACATCACTGATTTTGATTCTCCCAGTGTGACCCTATACACTATTAGCGTGGCACATGCTAGGATGCTCTCCAAAAATCTCTGAGTGATGACTGTTGTCAAACAATCAGTATTATCCTCATCTGTTCGTAATACCTAATAATAGTAATTTCTGTTTGGGGTGTTTTCTCACATCGTTCTGAATCTCGCTCTTGCATCACAGCAACCCACTTCTTATGCAGAGGACACGTTGTTTTTAGCTCATGGGAGGAGTCAAGTGGAGTCATCTCAGGTCAAAGCATAGATTAGGACAAAGATACAGCTGCAGTAATTCAAACAAGAAAAAAAAAACAAGATCGAGTGTGATGCTTACTCATATGTTATGAGCCACATTTCTCACCATATGAAAACATTGAAATAGTGTTTAGCAATTTATTTTATAGTTGATAGTCTATTGTGTCTGTAGGCCATCTTTTACTCAAGCTGTGAATATCCATCTTTGAATTGCTGAAAGAAAACTGTGATAAACATTTGTTAGAGAACTGACACTGGTCTGAATGCCGCTCTTATTTCAGAGGGCAGAGGACCTTGTGTCAGACTTGTCAAACAAACTAGTATTAAATAGAAAAAAAACATTTTAAGAAGGCCTTGTAGAGTTGAAGAAGCAATTTCGTCAAGATGTTTTAGTCTTCTGATGTGAATTGTTATTTTGTGCCCTTTAAAATAGCTACTGTGGCACTAGAGGGGGAAAAAAAAGCAATCTCACTGTGCTTTTCTCAGAACAGAATCCTCAAGGTTAAAGTGGTAATTACACCAGCAACCCCGAAGCAACAAATACAGCTCATACCTGTCTTTGAGAAGTATACTTACACACTTACAGACTCTCAAAGCTGTAATTCTACACTTAACAAGCAGTGTTGCATCTGAAAGTCAAAAGGATCATATGATGATAATAGACTTTAGATGTGATCTCCCAGTGCTGCCGTGACACGCATCTTTACAAAATCCTCAAGTCGTTGCTTGTCAAAACTGGTATCACTCTCAAACACGTAAGCATTAGGAGATGGATCTATTTATGAATTTCCCACACAAAATTTAGGATTCTTCCACCGTGTTTGTGTCCTTTACAAACTGTTTAGATTTTTAGAGTATTGTAGTGCAAAAGTAAGATTATCCTCTTTTGCAAGCTACACAGGACGAGAGACTTGATTTGAGGAGGAAGCAGCTGTGCGGCATGGCAAGGTCAGAGGCCCATAATCCGCGGCCTCATTCATGCGAGATTAAAAACCTGCTCTGAGTTCTGATTAAGAACGCAGGGTTAGAAGATTAAAGACCAGCAAACAAAATGAAAGCAGTTAAAGCCCAATCCTGGAATTCATCAGAATACCAAAACCTTAAACTGTCATAACGTGAGATTAATGCAAAGCCCCCTTGAACTCCGTATCTGTCTTGATATATCGTCTGTGTCACAGCATATATTTTCTTTTTTCCCCAAAATGTAGATGAAGATCTCTGACTTTGTTTTGTGTTGTTTTCTTTCACCTCTATCTTCTTGTTTTTTTCTTTCATTTATGAGACAATTAAAATATTGTTTGCATGAATTAGCTCAGATTATTGTCAATACAGTCATGCACAATACATTATTCTCTTTTTATAAAGCATTTATATATCTCTCTTTTATGAATTGAATCCGGTTCTTATCCCCTGACAGAAAAAATCCACTAGGTAGCAGGGATTAGAAAACAGGAGGCAAGGACGAAAAACAAGGATTAGAAATGAAAACATCTGGAAGTCAGCTTACTTTCAAAATTGCTATAGCAGAGAATATATATGACAATAAATTAACACTATTTAATGTGGAATTCATGAACTGGACTTTCCTGGCAGGCAGGCATGCTCTTTTAGTGACACAGATACAAATATCATCTTATCTTCTTTAACAAGCAGCAGCATTTTAAGATCCATTGCAGGATTATGCTTAGACAAATACAATCATATCCACTTTACTATAAATGAGATGATTTTGAAATGTCTGAAATAAGTACAGAATCCAGTTGCTGGAAGAGCAGAACAGTATAAAACAAAATCCTTGATGCTGGTCTTCACTCCAGTAAATAGCTTCTGGATTACAGCCTGATGCATCAATGTGCTTTCAGATGTATTCCTATTTAAAGCAATAATTTGTCTAATCTTATAAAAATGCAAATATTGGCACCCGTTAACTTATGCCATTACATTGTGAATGCAGAACTAAAGAGTGGGCATCCATATCGTGTTGGTGTATCTCTAGCATGGATCAAAAATCCTAGAGGGCGACACAATACTTATAATCAATCCCAGCATAAGGTCCGTGACCTTCTCGCCACACACCCTAAGTCTTATAAGCTGCTGAGCTACTGTATCCTAACTGATTACACGCTGAAGTGACTATGAACTTCATTTTGGGGGTAGTGCAAAGAAGGGGGTTGTATCTCATTGACAGGATTATATAAATGAGGACCATAATACTGTAATCTCCTAGAGAATTGAGAGAAACCAGGGGACATGCCGACCCCAGCTAGCTAGCACCCTGATCTGCAACCGTCAGATTAACAGCTGGTTGAACAGTGACAGATTACACTCACACTTGTATTCTTATCTTAACAATCCTCACTGTGTTGCATTTGGAACACTAGAAGCACAAGGAAATGTTCCCATCAGAAAAAAGAAATCTCTCAAATAAGCCATACTGTATTGGAGTGTGATTATTTACTCAGTCATTGGGAAATTGTCAGAATTTATCAGTGTCAAGAGCCAACTGGTAAAGCAAAAACGATGCCCGCAATTCTGCCAAGTACATTGGTTTTTAATTAACTTCACTATTGTGAGAGTGAGATTCAGCAGTGAGTCATTTTTTAAGCTTAGCAGTGCAGAAAAAAATCCACGAAGCTTAAAGGAAGTCATCATTCTTCAAATAAAGTCACATAGTATTTTATTCCTTCTTTTGACTTGTGTGAGTTGAGCACGATGTAAAAAAGTTCAGTGTTTGCTTTTATTATAACTGACAGACGGGCAGCAAGAATATCCCATGTCCAGAATTAACCGTAAGATCCTATTATGTCTTTAGTTGCTAATTCAATTGCGCTGATGTTATTTGGAACATTTTCTCTTTTTCTAGCCATTCATTTATAAAATCTGAGCAGTGAGTGTTCCAGTCAACATCCGTTACATATCAGTGTTGTCATATCTCGTTAAGAAATGACCACTTCACTCTAAGAAATCAGCGGAAACAGTTATGCTGGTGGTTGAAACTGCTGTGTGATGAGCAATACATTTCAAAAAAGGAAATAGGATTTATCGTTACTAATATATTTACACTGAATTAAAATCTTGTAAAAACTCAGTACCTTTCAGACGTGTAGACTGTTTTCTTAGGTTGTGTTTTCTATTGCCAAGAAACATACTGCAAAATTGTGTAACTTGGATTTTTGTCTCCGTTGTTGTGTGACATTTAGCAGGAATACCGAGGTCCTCCACTACAACACTGACAACAATCAGCTGCTGAAAACGAACAGATATTGGATAAAACTGTAAAAACACACAAAAAAATAAGACACAACAGTGAACAGTTGTCAGGTCAAAATCGAGCAGTTCAGTGGTTTTAAAAACATCTTCATCTTTCAGTTTCAGTTGAAAATGTGATGACTCAGACAACTCTATCCAGCTTCAGAGCTGAGAATTGTAAACTGTAATCTCTTGTATTATTTCAGCTGTAAATACACACTGATGGTAAATGAAAAGCTAAGCACCAGATTAAGTCTTAATTTCATGACCAAATGTCTTTTATGTGTCATCTTGTTTTGTTGGTGCACAATCACACTCTGTTAGACTGTTTCAATTTAGATCTGTCATTCATGCTAGAACCAGGAACGGTTAACCTTTAACAAAGTACATACAAATTAAAATAAGACCATCGAACCTGCAGTGTAATTATGTGCAGACTGGTGATTATTCGCTGACAACCAATAGAACACTAACGTGGGATTCTCATTAAATGTTGAGACTTTCATATCAGCATCACTTGAGGAAATGCTAATAATCCACAGGCTAATTGTTTCATTGTAGTTAATCATTGTGTGGCACCAAATAAATGCACTGTAGAGGTTCTACACTGAGGTAATGATTGACTCAGCAGCCCTTAGTCATAGCCATAATTACTTCAAACCTGAAATTCTGTTGCATCATCTTGAATGTGACACAAATCCTGTGATGCAGTGACAAAACAAGCAGGGCTCAGTGTCAGATTTGGAGCAAGAAGGATTTCATTGCATCTGCAAAATTCTCTACTCTATGTGATAGTGCCCCCTGTGATTTCAAACCAGGAGTATGTTCTGTGTGTTTACAATCCACTACCTCATAAGGATGTTATTTAAAAGGCTAAACCTGAGTCAAGTGTGAAAGGTCTGATCAGAGTTGAAAGCAAGAGAAGAGAGAGGTGATTGAGAGAGACAAGAAGCTACTGCTGAAGTCTGTGGAATGTGTTCAGCCACTTTAACACTGAATCCAAACGCCATCTTTCTACACTTTGCATTCTGTGCATTGGTAAACTATTTTAACTGGTGGTTTTAAATTCATAGTTGGACACACTGCATTACGCCAATGGTGAATTAATGTGGTGCAAGTGATTTGCAAATGAGAATAGTTTGTTATTCTGAAGGTAACAATGCAAGCAACATGTATATATGCCAAAAATACAACCTTGGAGGTACACAGTTTAGTATGCACGCATATAAAAATAATATCTGTAATAAAGTTGGTTTTCTTCAGTGCAGGCCAACAACAATAACAAGAAAACCTGAAGTTACTGAACCCATAACCCCACTTATAATAACATAAGACTCATATCATCATAAGAAAATAGTTCCCCAGAAACAGCCAAACAAATGTTTGACTGAGAATGTGAAGGAAGTACAATCAAATGTGAAAAAAGGGATCACTATAGTATGAAAGAAATGCTAGTTTTACACCACCTCTGATCTTCTTGGTGAGACCTTCAAATGTTGTGGATCAAATCAAATGTCTGAAATGTCTCCATCCAATAAAGGAAAAGGTTGTGCATGCAGAGCCAGGAGTGATCAAAACCAAAACAATCAAAAAGTAAAGGTTAACAGATGTAATGTTCTCACATAACTTTAGTCATTCTGAAACAATTTCAACATGAATAAACTTAAACATGCATGTTCATAAACTTCATATGATACAAAAAGCAAAAAAAAAAAAAGTACAGACATTAAGCAACTTGATGAATAAAATCTCGAGGGAGCACTCATTCATTAACAAATTGGAAACAACTGTTATTGAATAAATCCAAAGATTTTTGACATACATGACTACATACAAAAAGTGGTGAGCAGTGCAGTTGTGTTTCTGTGCGCTGTAATTATGAAAATGGCAAACAATTCATAACAGAATCCTCTCAAACCTGTTGCAGTTATTGAAATTAACATGACAATCATTCCTGAAAAGATACCACCACTTGCCCACAATATCATGGCGTGACAATGACATTTCTTTCACACACAATGTTATGTTTTTGCAAAAAAAACAGCAAGGCCAAGACGGTCAGGTGTCATAATGTCAGAATTCAACCACCATCTGTCATAAAAAGGGTTTCTAACGGATTCCTCCAGTCATGACTAAAATGTTTGTGTGCTCTATATAAAAACTACTGAAAACACAAAACTCTGCATTAAAAACTTATTTGTTTTGATTGTAACAATGCAGTTCAACACATTCAGACTTTTTTTTTTTTTTACTGGCCCAGTGATTACTGTAATCCTGTGATGACAATGACAACACAAATGTGCAGTAGGTTCATAACAGTCTTAGATTGAGTCCCCTAACGTGTTAATACTTGTTGTGCCATTCGCACTGGCCGACACTCACCTCCTCAATGTCCAAGTTTTTTCTGGATTTGTAAATAAACTCTCCAATTGCTACAAAGACTGAGAGGACTAGTCCGGCTGCCAACACTATAAAGATTCCCCCTATATTCTCCACACCCAGGGCGCTGGCCTCTTTGCTGTCCTCTTCTGGACAGCCATTTCCTCTCCACCATTTCTCCTTCATCATGTGCAGCTTCCCTTCTTCCTGAAGCTGCAAGATGGCGATGGTGACTTTGTCTCTGTACGGGGATCCTACAGCAGGAAACACAAAGATTACATTGATGTAATATTTGGATTTGTTGTTTGGTAGATAGTTTGCATTTATTGCTTGTCATTATTAATGCATAGCTTGTTACTCATCTCTCTTACCAATTGGAGTCCCCACACCATAGCCCTTTGAATCTATTAAGCCTCCAATCTGTGTGAGGTTGCAGTTGCGCTGGCTGATGTACTCGATGCTGGTTGACTCCATCAGAAGAGCGTAATCTGTGGTGAGGACCCTCTGAATCCCCTCGCGGTTGTTTTTCACCAACGCCGTGTTTTTCCTGCTGCTCATGAATGCCCACATTTTCTCATAAGTTGAGATCTTAGATTTCTGTTGAATCAGAATCCGGATGTATGTCAGATGTCAACAAAACAACAAATAACACAGAGCTATAAACAGAACAGGTGATGTTTGATACATGTTCGGAGCTCGGTTGTAAAATTTAAAATGAAACGGTATGTGTAGACTATCTGTTGGCTGACACTATCACTCACATGCATGGCAGGACATGAGATTTGACTAGTGAGCATGAATCTGCTCAGGTCTATTTCATTTTTACCATGCATTCAGATAAACTGCTGGCTGTGCTGAAGGTAAAACGATAAATCCTTGAAATTTTTATGGAACTATTGCCCGCATGTTCTTGCTAAATTGACAAATGAGGAAGTTTCTAAGACAAAAACCTTTAACCCTGTTCTTTTTTAACCAAACTCAATTTACTGCCGAGCCATCAGGCTGCATATGACTGAGGACTGATGCTCAAGGTTAAAACCTGTCCAGCAAACTGAAATCAGAAGTTATGTTTGCATCCCTTCCTCACTGATAAACTTTTACTTTCCTGTTTATTGATAAGTAGGAAGATGGTTACCTTAAAAAAGGTCATGGTGGAGCCATCTCTTACAGCACCGTACTCTATTTTGGTTTGTTTGGCCAAGTCATCCGCAGAGTCAATTGGTGAGTCCATTCTCTCTACAGTGAGGAAGGCAGCCAAGTTGGCAGTGTATGAGGAGATTATAATTAGTGTAAAGAACCACCATATTCCACCAACTATCCTTGTAGAGAGGGCCTTAGGCATCAGTTCAGATCCTGTAAGACAACAATTAAGGGTACATTATCAGTTCTATAATCCAGTATATCATGACACAATGACATCTTCAGTTATCAAACTTAATACCACAAATGTTATTTTATATATGGATGGTAAAAGGAGCATCATATAGACAGTAGCATGCAGTAGTACACAAACCTTGCTGCATAAGTGCTCCAACTCCAAACCAGACACTGTTTATTAGAGTGAAGTTGTTTTCAACCACATCTGAGTCTGGGTTGCAGGGGTGAGGGTTGTACCACTCATAGGGAGTAAACCTGAAAGTAATCAATTGAACATCACGTCATAATAATGTAAAAGAAAATGCAATGACTATAACCCCACATTTAGGTCAAATACCAAAGAAAAAAATCTTAACGAAAGCCATTCTGTCCAAGAACTAAGGGGCTGACTATTCATAAATCCAAATTTTCTTTTGTATACAGGAAGAAAAAGTTCATTAATGAAAGTTGTCTTTAACTAAACAACATTGATTCAAGTGCAACTAGTTATAAAAAGCTAATTCTTATGTCATTTTTTTAGCGCTTTCTTTATGTTTTTTATAAAAACAGGCAATATCTATGCATTTTAAACCATGGAACTCGTCTAATGTGTAGTAACTGGTGCCTATATGGTAACTTTTTAGCAGCTAAGTGGCTAATTTAATAGGATTTGTAAGTTTACCTGGCAATGACAAACAGCACACAGCTGACACCGAGGCACGCCAGCAACACATACATCCAGATGTCAGGAGAGAGCGGGTTGAGGAAGGAAAACACTCCTGGATTGGTGCCGTTGGGTTTATGATAAAGGATGCTGATTCCCAGTGTCATAAACGGCTTGGAGAAATCGATCACCTTTTCCCTCACATATGTAATAGTGAGCGGAGCCACAGCAAGGTCAGCCACCTGGTACAGAACAAAACCACAGTCTGCTGATATCGCAAATCACCTAAATGTCTTTTCTCTCACAATAAGATTGATTGCTCACTACTTACGTGATCAATGAGTTCTCGCACCATGCCGTTCCATTCTCCCTTGTCATTCTGCGCTCCATATTTGCCGTCTGACACCAGCTTTACCTCGTAGGAGAAGCCCAAAATGTTGGAGAGCTCTTTGAGCAAGTCGAGGCAGTAACCTTCAAAGCGGTCGTTTCCATACAGCGGCTTGTCAGATTTCTTATACATAACATAAGGGTTTTCCTGGAAAACGACACAAAAGGCTCATTAGTGTTGTTAAATAGTACTAAGACCTTATGATCAAATGCTCACTGATAATGATTTTAACTTCATACCAGAATAGTAGTGACAATGAGAGTCCTATTAGCCATTGAGTCTGTAACATTTGTGGATGAGTCTTTGTTGATTTCTGATAAATTAAGGCCCGTCTGCGAGTTCCACACACCAATCTGTGGAGAATAAAATATCCATTTAAGCACACGGACTTGAAACATCAAGGATCTGCTGCCTTGGTGATCTTCACATGGTCAGAAAAGTAATCATAATGCAAAGAAGGGAAACGAAACAAATACCAGGAAACTATAAAACTACAATGAAAGAAGAGAGATGGGAGAGCCGTGGAAGGAAAAAGGAGAGGAGCACAGAACACAATATCATATAAAGTCAAAATGTCACATCCAGTACAGAAATGTGGAACATTTCTTCCCACTAGTCCCTGAATCTTTTGTATGACAAGGGGAGACTTCATGGAGAGCATCAGGTAGAGTAAATTAGTAGGTGTCAGTATTCTTTTAGTCTGCCAGGGCAGCTAAAGTACAGACCTTTTTCCACACTTTATTCAGGCGGCTGTTGCCCACGGTTGTCTTGCAAAAGTAATAAAGAGAAAGCATTTTAATCACAGAGCCTTGAAATTAAATGTTAAGTCCAACTATGATGGTGAATCTGGCTTTAAGGCAAATATGGGGAATAATTCCACTAGTAACAGCTCGTATTTACTTTTATTTAAAATTTTTACTTCCAACAGTGTTAACTTGAGTTTAATTTCTTTATAGTGATGATAGCATTAACAAACAACAGGCTTCTTAATGACCTGCCAAAATTGAGTGCAGCATTGTCAATGTGATTAAAGCAACATCCACAAACTTAGGCGCTTAGAAAGACAGCTACAACTTATTTGAAAGAGCAATGTGTCAAAACAGTTCAAAAGTTTCTTTTTTGAGTCATAATTAGGACACCAGATATCAAGACTTCTGCAGTTTTCAGTAAATTATTCTGTATATTGTTTTACAGACAAGTCATCTTTCTGCGACTTTACGGGGGAAAAATTTGGGTTACAGTGAATAGCAGTGCCTTTGTTTGTCTACACTCATCCTACTCTGTTCAGCTCCGCTTCAGTGTCTACCATAACAGGCTGTACTGACAGGATGGACAGGGGTCAGACAGTTCACCTTCTCCAAGCCATCCTCCTTCAGGCTGATGACATCTAAATCAAATTCTTTCCGCTGGCCGTCTGTCTTGTTTATAATTATTTGTCCCGTCAAGCCGTTCCATTGTGCCTGTGGCAAAAAGAGGGCAGAAAACACAACCAATGAATCTCTCAGTATAAATTAATGCAAAATTCAGCAGAGGCCTGGAAAAAAAGATGAAAACAGTTACTAAAAAATGAATAATTGATGAGTTCTCCATTAACCACCGAACATGGACAAAGGCTAACTGCATCTTAATGGACATTTTTGCATTGGCTGGATCCTCAATGGAAATATTAAGTGTCTCTGAGCCTGTACCATAGTGGACAGTGATGTAAATGGAGCAGGCAGGCATGGCCTCTGTCTGAGAGGAGAGCAGCGGGTGGGCAGCAGTGCTCAGAGATATTTGAAATCACTTGATAATGAAATGAGCTCAGTCGAATAACAGTCAGGTTAAATCTCTATTACAGAGGGCTCTGGGAAATGAGCTGCATCTCAATTCTCCACTGACGGAGAAAGCTGAGACGCCAGCTTCTTTATGGGAAGATGGCATATCTACAGATCAATACACCTACTGCAAATCTGTAGACTGTGATATTTCATGATTTCATCTTTTTCAGGCTGTAAATTAAAGTATACTGAAAGGATCATTAGAGGTAATTGGCCTCAAAACAAACAACTCATATATCAAACCTTCTTAGAAACAAGTGCACAAGGTAGATCTTATTCTTAAAACACAGACAATTTTTGCATTACATCTTAATGAGAAATAATCTAATCACACATTGATGAAAAGGATTCAAGTGAGGAGACAAAAGCACGCTGCTCCTCATTTACATAATATCACAGAGAAAACTGGGTTACTTGTGATAATCCATATAACTTCCTGTGAACAGTTTATTCCCTCTGCACAAACATAACACAGTTTGGCTGATGTTTTATAATAAATGTAGTTCTCAGTAAAAACTGATCACAACAAGGTTTGTGAATTATTGTGAGTAAGCATAACAGCAATAAACCGTTGTTATGTTGGAAAATAAGCACTGCGGTTTTTCTAGAGAAAAGAAAATTATTAATAACAGCCAAATACATCAAATATGTAAAATACAGTATGGTGTGCAGGAGAAGATGCTCACACTAGTGCACCTAGCTATGCGTCATTGGGGCACAAACCAAATTCTACGGAGGATTTCGCTCTAAATCTCGTACAAACCACACAGAAACACTGTAATTTAAGCAATTTAGTGTCACGCTACACCATGTATTAGATACTAGAAAATACTCCAGTTAAACACAGTCTAAAATCTCTTTTGTCTGAAATAAATTACAGGTGTATTCAGAGATGCCGAACAACACTGAGCCTTGGTGTTTCATCAGTTTGTTCTTTCAGCCTTGACACAGAAAGTTACATCAGTCAGTTTGCAAGTGAAAAAGAGCCCATTCAAGCTACAAAAACCAAAACAAATGTATCCGGAGCCATAAGTACGTGAGAAAGGTAACAAAACAAAACAAGATTAAGAAAGAATCCAGTCTAGTATCATTCATAAGCACTGCACTGCTTCACTAGCTTTATATTCTCATTTCAATTCAAAATAAAAGAGAAGAGAAATGCACTTTACTAATTCTAGTATTTCACATGGAAATGCACGCGCAATTATAAGATTCAAGCTTAAACTTGAACACATCATGAGGAACATCCGTTTCAGATCTTTAACATCTATATGTTGCTGGGTGTCATTAGGTGAAGTTGCTCTTTGATTAGACCGCTTCACACAGCCTTATTGCTCACATCTGTGAGAGCGACTCAACCCATAAGTCCAGATTTATTCTGTGATTAAGTCTCTTTTTAAATCCTCACCAATCAAAAGTGTCTCAGTCTCGACCATGTGTTGGTGTCATTACTGTACATGCAGTGATGACACGGATCTGGTGGGACGGCAGGATCCAGTTGACATAAAGGATAAGAACCTTTACATTGATTTAAAAACACCACGGAAATCTCACCACAGCTGAACATCCATGAAGATAAGAGAGAGAAATTTTGAGAAATAGCGAGAATAAAAGTATTTTCTTTCCCATCCTCTGTACATGAGATTAAAAAACAATCATGCTCTACTGTTATGTTCATCTGTACATTGTAGGAAACTTTCTCTATAGAATTTAACTTTCTGTGTGAAATACGTGACACAGCATTGATTTTACTTTCCCACCCCCACGAGAGCCGAGTGCAGGCTGAGCTACAGAGCAGCACCCTGGATTCAGTCTCTTGCTCAAAGGCACATCAGACAACACTGTTTACATGTAGCTGTTAATTTAGAATACGCTCCTAAAGGAACATACTAGTGCTATACTACTGCTAAATGTTCTAGTGTGTTGGCGTTTTCATGTGAGACATTGGTTTCTATAAGGGATCAAACTCAACTTGGAGAATCTTACAAATTACCTTCTATAATTGATCCACCACAGCATACATCATGTGTGGTTTGATTGTTGTAAAAGTTATATAATTGTTGTATGTGAGCACTGTGGACGTTTCCAACCAGAGTTCCTGTCAAATATCAAATTGAAAAAGTTCAAAAATTGTCCAATCAAGCTTTGTCAGATTAAGTACACCACAGGCAGCTCCAGCGCAAACACACACGCACATACACACTATCACTGAACTACACTGCAACACACAACTTATCTTTGATAGTGTGATACATGACAACATGATGATTAAAATATGAGGCTTTGAAGAATCTCAAGCAGGGAATGATAACTGATAAAAATAAGGGCACACAAGATGTTCACTGTAATGGATGTAAGAAGGTTTCAAACCTCTCTACTTGATTTTGGTACCACAACAAAATGACTTGACACCAGTTGTCAGAATGTCTATCTGTCCCTAATATCAGTTTTTAATATTTCCTCCCATAATTTCAGACCCTGCTGTTGCTCCGGTGGTCCAGTAGACCACTGCAGCCATTCCTCAATCACCTGCTGACAAACCTGCACCTCCTCCTAATCAGCTTCTTCAGCATGTACCCCCCCATCTGCCATCAAAACCACAAAAGGTGAAATAAAATCCATCCTGACTGCTTATTCCGTTTCTGTGGCAACTGTCAAGCAGTGGCCTTTATTAGGCAGCAAGGGAACAGCCAGTTCTTCAACTTCACGTATTAAAAGCAGGATTAATGAGCAGTATCTGAGCGACTTTCACAAGAACTGGATGGCTGGATGACTGGGCAAACAGCAGGTGTAGTGGGTGTTTCTGGTGCGCTGTGGTGTGTATCTAACTGAAGTAGCCCAAAGAAGAACAATCCTTGAACTGGAGACAAGGCAGAGGAGGTCAAGACCCATTGATGTGTTTTGATAGCAGATGCTGGCCTGCGTGGTTTGATCCCACCTAGAAAATGATTCATAATCTTGCACTCCCTCCTGCTAGAGGATAGTGGCGGTGCAGGTAGGGTACCTCAGCTCAGGAAGACAGCCTTTTTTTTTTTTTTTTTTTTTTAAATCAATCTGGGCAAACATTAGAGATTCAGGAAGCTTTGCAGTGTTTAAAACCAGCTTCAAGGTTTGGCTGAAGTCAGCACAAAATTGTCATCACCAATGATTACTTTTCATTTGTTGCTTTTACAACTTTTATTATCTCACACTGATGAACTTTAAAGTTTTGTATTTGTTCATGTATGTCATTTTCTGTACCTGTCCAGGAACAACAGGAACAAATTAGCAAAAAATTATAATAAAGTAACTAATTAAAAAACTAACAAGCTACTGCACCACAAGTTTAATACACTGTTATACAGAATGGTGTGCCCACGCTTAAACCGGCCAAAAACTGTTAAAAAAAAAAAAAAAAAAAAAAAAAAAGTGGCCTTTTCTGATGAATCGTGTTTTCTTTGACATCATGTAGATAGCCAGGTGTGAGTTTACCTGGAAGTAGAGGGCAGCAGGATGCGTTATGGAAAAAAGGTGAGTTGATGGAGGCAGTGTGATGCTCTGAGCAATATTCTGCTGGGACACCTTGGTTCCTGGTTCCACTGACTTTCCTCATGGCAACAACATCCCCTGAAGTCAGTGGAATTTTTCAGAAGGATAAAGCTTCCTGTCACACTGCAAACATCGTTCAAGAACGGTTTGAGGAACACGACTAAGAGTTGAAGGTGTTGACTCGGCCTCCAAATTCCTCAGAATCTCGAATTTTTGTGGGATATGCTGGAAAAAGTCCAATCCATGGCGGTCCCATCTCACAATTCACTGCTACTGATATCACTGGACATCTTCAAAGGTCTTGTTGAGTTCATGACTCGATTGGTCAGAGGGACTTAAACAATAATTGGCAGTTGGTTTTAATGCTCTAGCTGATGTATGTATGTATATACAGTACCGGACATCTGCCTTTAGTTTCCTGCAGAACCGTTTATTGTGCTTTTGTTTAGCGTCGGTACTCACCACTAAGTGAAAAACTAGATGGTTTGGTAATGATAACACTGGCTGGTCATGTGATGTATTTGTTTTTTGCCTTAAACGGGCTATACACACATGGAAAGAAAACACCAGTGTGGTCTTTTTAAATTAAAGCACTGTAATGAAAACAGTGCTGGCGAAGGTATAGGGTGTCATGTTTATTGAGTAGAAGACAGAATGTGAAGCAATATACTGTTAATCAATGAAGGACAAGAAAATTACATTTTAAACCCCAGTGTGTTTCCATTTAAAAAAAAACAAAAAAACAAAAACTGAACAAAAGTCTAATTGCAAACAATATCTGCTTTGCCTGTGCAGCAAAAGAACTCATTTATTCCCACTCTGCTCTCTGGGATCTTTGGCTGTGTTTGCGTCTGTCAATATTCTGCACCCCCTTGCAGCTAAAAAGCTCATTGGTCAAAGAAACGTCTAATTAAAGGGAGCAATATAACAAGAGAGTCTATTAAATCCAAACTAATATATCTTAGCAGAGATGAGAAAGTCTGCTTCCACAATTAAACGTTGATAATTGTCATCAGACAGACAGCATGTTTTTCAAACTGTCTGTGTTTGCTGACAGTGTTTGCCTCATTCGGCTTTTGTCTCATCGGCTGTTTGATCAATAATTCATGCAGATTTTTTTATTTCTTCATTTTGAATGCAGTAAGAAGTGAACTACAGGATACTGGCATCCTTCAAACTTAAAGCATAAAGGATTCAAAGAGAATTTTAATTTCAGCTTTAAGGTATTGTCTCAAAGCTGTGTTTATTATTTCAACCTTTTTGCATTAAAGAGTCACACAAACAGCAGCGTCTCTTAATGGACAGTAGCCTTCTCAGTCTACGTGACGTCAATCCTTTATCTCCTGAGAAAAAATATTTTGAATATAATCGCCGCACATTCATTCCTCATTCAGCAGATCTGATTGCCTCACTCTATTGTTTCTGCTCTTGCACTGTAGGAAATGATATGAAACTGCGAAACAAATGAGTGGCTGGATAGATGGAGGAAGAGCTGGGTGTCGCACATTAATAAACCAAACTCACGTCTTTGAGCATGTTCATGAAGCGTGATCCAAAGCGCCAGGGTTTGTGACGGTGGCACTGAAGGGAGCTGACAGTGATCTGGGAGGCGCGTTGCGAGGCAGCAGCCACCATGTAGACGGCGTCGTACATCAGAGCCGCTTCAGTCTGAAAGGGAAACATGGCCATCATCATCCATCACCGGGGCTCACCGATCATATGTCATGTACTTATCACATGGGGGTTTATTGCTGCACACGTACGGTGCTGTGTGGTTTCTCAAAGCAGAGCCAAAAATACAACGCTGGTTCTACCAACCCCTCGGAGATCAATCAAACGAGCAACCACAATCAGTCAGTGTGAGCACAATTTGGCATGCAATTTTATTCAAAGTGGCTCTCTGATTCGCACACAATCAGAAAGCACCATGGTGGATTCTGTTTTCTGACTCTGAGATCCAATTAAACGCGTGTAAAGGCGCCATGCACCTTCCCAAAATAGCCTTGTGTCTAAACATTTACATATGTTTGGCTTTTTAGGATTAAATTATGTGATCTTGAGGTGTAGTTTCTAGTAAAAGTTAAGCAGCAAAGTTAACAAAATACAAAAAAGATCACATTTTAATTCAATTTAGTTTACTTCCTTTGGCTGATGAGCTTGTGGACTGCGCACGTTCAATTTATCATTTATCTTTATATTGAATTAATGGGCTTTTAGTGGCCTGTTTAACATGATGCTCCTTATAGTATGTAACAATCAGATTACCATCAGAGAAGACGCTGTTCTTCTTTATGTTTAAAATCAATACTTGGCTGTCCGTGCTGTAAATCTTCATCTGTCACATGTCTGTCCATGCAAGAAGAGGGCTCCCTTCTCAGTTGAGGTTTCTTCCATTTTTCTTCCCATTTAAAGGTACTTTATGGTGTTTTTGCTTTGAACTGATGGTCTGCAGCCTGAGGGTGTCTTATGCTGTCCACACCTTGAAGCCCCTTGAGGTAGATTTGTGATGTTGGACTATATAAATAAAACTGACCAGGCTTGATAACATAGCCACACACCATCCTTGAAATTGGTAAACCTTTAACACGAGAAAATGAAGGGAAGAGGTCAAAAAGCAAACTCACCGTCATCATCCCCTCCATCATTCCGGTCTCGGCTTTGGCGGGAGCCTGCAGTCGCTCCATGGCCCACCTCTCCACCACCGAGGCCACCTGAGGATTGTCTATGTTGAGCAGTCGGAAGCCCGTCATGTTGACGCCGCTGTAGCGGTACGGCTCCAGGTCGAGGGCGAACAGGTCCTGTAGGGAAACAACAAACTAATGTGATTCTGCTTTTAAAAGAATTAAATGTAGATGTGCCTCAGAGAGCAAGGAGAAAAAGGACACTTGATTAAAACAGTGGAGAGATATACAACGGAATACCATGAAATTATGCCAAGGGCAGTGAAAACATCCAACAATCTAATTATAAAACAAACCACAGATGTTTGAGTTCATCTGCATAATATTTGCCTAACAGAATCTCTAGGTGAACACACACATCTAGACTTAAAAAGCACACTTAATTGAGGCAGTGGTACGTTCCCAACATGCATTTCTATCAGGTTTCTCAAGTTCCTGTCCTCATACTGTACGAACATCTCTCATGTGTGAGAATAAATCAGGTTGAAAAGGTGATTTTCTTACCAGCGTGGTGAAGAAGAAGTGGTAATATTCAGTCATCATGCCCATGGACAGAATCTAAACAGGGTGAGAGATGTTATTTCAATGTTTACCCTCCCACTGGAATTTTTGCTCCAGTCAGAATGAATAATCGCCTCGTCCCCCAAGACCAACCAACCATATCTACAACCCCGCCCCGGGACTCCTGCAAATTAGGCATTCGATCCATTTTTCTGAATTGCCTCACTTTGTATTGTTTGCATTAACAAGTACCCAAAGTTAGTGCACAATTTGCTTGTGTTAGCACGCTGTCGCCAATTAATCTTCTGTGCAGCTTGTGGTTTCTAAACGTGTACGTCTGTCTGCCTCTGAAACAGGCCCTGCTTGGATTTGGAAATGAACATAGGATTTCTGAAGGGGATAGAATTTGACTAATCTTGCACGTAGTGAATATTAAATCAAAGAGCAATGTAGGGAAGCCTAAATAAGACAGATTATTCTCCATTGAAAAATCCATACTAGATTTCTCACAGTCTTGCATTTTACGTGTTGAGTTATGAATGAATTCTCCAGGACAGTGACCTGTAAATAGTGTTGCTACAAACTGGTAGATGTTTGTGTTTTCACCTGCTTGAGGACATCAGCTGATGTTTGGTAGGAGCAATCGAAGATAACATAGAACTCCTTCCCTTTCTTCATCTCCTTCAGCAGAGGACGGGCGTCCTTGCTTCCAGTCGGCAGCTGGCGGATCTTGATTTTGATGCTGTATCTAGATGGAGCTTTGATCAGCTCTTGCAAACGAATCAGTCCTTAAATTTAAAGACAAGGAGACTGTTATTAAACACAGTAATCACATGCTTCCAGTAAACCGACGCTGATGAGGCATTTAACTATCCATTATGCCAAATAAACTGTTTATTTATGATGTCGTGCAGCAAAAACAGTAATTAGGACACAGGAAGTTTCTGATTGTGCTTTCATTGTACTGCATTTTTTAAAAAATCAGTTTGCATCAGTAATTGCATGTGAGTCTCAACCTCTAATTAATTTAATCAGAAAGGGCAATTTAAAAACTGAGTATGAGAGCAGAAAACAGCATTGAACAACAAACCTGTCATCTTATTTAAGCCCCACTGTGTCGACATTTCTCTGTTGTCACATCATAATACGCAAAGCAAGAGAGCCACTTGAATAAATGTCAATTCTGACAACTTATACACAGTTTTGGTCATTTTATTTTAATATTTTGTTACCAACATAACACTTTGCTACTGGCACAAGCAGTTTCATGGCAGCTGTCATGACTATTTACAAACAAAATGATTGTTTTTATCTCAATTTAAATAATGAAGGGGTCAGTTCTTTAAAATTCAATACAATATTTGATAACTATTTATGTGATGGATGGACAAAACATCCAAAATAACTGTTTCAGCTTTTTACCTACTAATAAAACAAGCTAACTGCAAAGATAGCTAACTAGCTTAGCTAACTAGCATAGCTAAGGGAACAGACTCTAGCCAGCTACCTAGGTTCCTAGTTTAAACGCTGTTTTTAACAAGTGAATAATTAAGCAACATTTATTGCAGGAGATAAACACTGTTGTTGCGAACAGTAAACAACAAACAAGTAACGTCAGTTATTTTTTGAAAAAAAAAGTTCCTGAATGCTTCGTTTTATCACTATATTTCGAAATTACTTGCCGGAAATGATTTTTGTCTGCACTGCCGGTGTTTTTACTACTTAGTGGTTGCAGTTCTACAATATGTCCACAAGACGGCAGCACTCATGTTAACTATAGCGCTAACGACGATCACCTAGTTTAAAGCAGGTACGTTTTTGGGTCGCTGTTTAATATATTCAAATTTTATAATACAGAAACTTATTTATTTTTATATTTTCCCACTAAGGCCTGGTTTTGTACTATAGCTACATATTTTGAATTTGACAATAGTGTGAACATGTTGTAATAACGGCAATACAGCCGTAGTTTTGCCGTGTACTCTTTAAGCTAATTGAATGTATCAGACAGATTAAATTAAATCCACCATCACCTCTCTTAACAGGACAGCTGTTGTTGTTATTTTAAATTGTTTAAAAAAATAATGCCTACATTCAGCACAGTGTTTAATACCTATTCATACTAGGGATAAACAGAATTAACCAGCTAACCAAATAAGCTAACTAAGCTTAGCTAACCTCAGGGAGCAAAAGCAAATACTATAATTAGAAAATTATGTATATCTGTTCCTATATTTATGTTCCTACCCATCTGTGTCCGTACAACCGTGCTGATTAACGCTATTTTCTGCATTTTCTCCTAGTTTTGTTTTTTGTGATTGTAAATCCGTGTTGTCGTCACAATTAGAAAATCGCCTTTACTGTCCTCTAACGGTGACGGCGAGTTCCTGCAACACTAAGTCAGCGTCAATAATATAAAATGATATATCCGGCGCCGTTTTTCAAAATAAAACGTTTAAATCGGGCACTTACTACTGCACTTTAATTGCGATATTGCGCTGAAAGGGGATGTAGGAGGGCCTATTTTTTAAAATTTTGACATGCGATTCAGGTGTGTTGAAGCCGTGATGTTCCGTGATTGCTGCTTGGAGTTTCCCCAGTCAAACATCATTAGTATCAAGGAGTGATACAGTTGATTATGTTCCTTGGCAGGAATTATCACCATTCTTCCTGATTCTTTATGTCAACCGGGAGCCTGATTGAACATCTGACCAGTTACCGGAAATGTTGGGTGAGTATTTAAACCAAAAACCAAAGAAGAAGCTCGTATAAAGGTAAGAAACCTCCTTTTCCTCTGTCTCTGCAGTGTGATGCAGTGTTTGGATGTTTGTTTTGGCAGAGATTGCCTCCTTCCCATCTATCTAATGCTTTTTAATTATGGAAAATAGCAGTATTATATGAAATTTTTATAATTTACAGCACGTTTTGGCACCCAGCTGCCTGATTATACTGCTGATTGTGTTTTGGTTTTTTTTATTGGTTTGTTCAATGTAAAAGTGTTGCTGTCGTGATTCTGGTGGACTGTAGCCCCCTGCTGAGGTTCTCCACCTGCACAACAAATCAGATGTTCAGGTTGTTGTTGTTGCCCACTGGCCTTCAGGTCGAACATGTTGCTGCTGTATTATTTAGCTCAGTGTGATGTTTTGTGTCTGTGTACGCTTGCAGTTGAATTTGGACGCTCAGTGGGAAACCCATGAAGTCTGTGGGTGAAATTCTAGAGTTTGGTTTGTACTCTACTGTTATGAAATGTACAGAACCACTATATACTGTGGACTTTATAATGTATAGTTTTAAAGGATGGCTGAAGTGTGTATTTTTGTCTATTGTCTAGTCTAGTCCAGGTTTCTAGAGTCCAGTCAAACTGCAAGCGATGCAGAAAATCCTCACTTTTTTAGGAGCTGAAACTAAAAAAAGCTTCATATATGATAAATAATCAATTATCACAATTGTTGAAGGCAAATTTTTGTGTGTTGACATTGATTAATCATCTAATTGCTGCAGCATTTTAGCAATATATCAATCAGTTTAGGGTATAATCTGTATTATTTTATCTATTTTAGTTGGAATAAAGCTGTAAAACAACCTCACTTGTTTGGAAAAGTACTAACAAAAAGCAAACATACATCACCTCTGTTCTTTAACAACAGAAACAGTAAATGAGGATACTAGAAAGCAAGTTAGCTGCAGCTGAAGCGACATTACTTTATTCTTAAACTGTGTATTTATGTGACTGAGTGTTTAAATGAGGAGGTTGGATGGAGATTGATTTTTGAATTTTTATTTCTCAAGAGCCTCGCCTTTCATCGAGGCTAACCTCCCTTTTTGAAGAACTTCAGCTTCACTCTGTAATCAGGATGTTTTCTCATTACTGCTCCCTTTGAATGTGTTACACTTGGATTTTCTTGCTATATTATCGATCAAATAACACTGAACTGGCCAGTAGGATCTGAGCACCTCGTCGTTTGAACTTATATAAAACGGTGATTGTTTCGTTACAGCTATTTCAGCTGTCATGTCAGGGCTTGGATTGCACTATTACATAGATGGATAGTCTTTATTGTCTCGGGGGGGAAACCTGCACTTGTTCATGTCTCGCTTGAAATTACACAGAAATGTGAAATTGTACAGATATATGCGGTGAAATGAGAATGTTTCTCTGCTATGGTAACCTGAATTCCCCCCTTGGTATCCTCAGAACATATATTGCGTCAATAAATCTCATCTCGACTCACCAGTTGCGTCCTCATAGACCACAGTGACCGTCTTCCACTTGTAGAACTGCACTATGTCCAGCACAGCTCTGCTTATAGAGGCATATTCGGGATAGAGGTTAATGTAGAAGCTGTCCTTGTTGTCCACTGAGGGATGTTTCCAGCGTGTCTGGATGTGAGGGACTTCCAGGGCGTTACAAATAGACTGGACCGCACTGACAGATGAGCTGTGCGAGGGGCCAAACACAGCCCCGACTCCCAGCGCCAGCTGGTCGCAGGCTGAAGTAATGAAACAGAAAGTGGGGGAGAAAAAACAAATGACCAACTGGAGCCAACAGCAATCTCTGTTAGTGATTCTCAGAAGGCTTTCAGAGTGAAATGAGACGGCATTTACCTCTTCTGGAGGCCTCAAAACTGTCAAATAGGTTTATTCTCTGGATGTCATAGGTCAATGTGGTGTTTGGCATTAAGGTCCGGTTCCTGTTTATGTTGGTTACAGCGAATTTAAAGGCCAGTTCTTCAACACTAATGGGCTCATTTTCAAGCGTCTCAAAGATGCCCCCTGCAAGAAGAGCACAAACAGGGATGGGGAGAGCGTTAGCCAGGCAATAGCAGAGGAGCTGTCTGTCGGGTTGCTCTGTATGCTGCTGATATTCACATTCAGTGTAGCGTTTGTTCAACTTTGAAGGTTACCACAACGGAATTCTCACAGTTGTATAATGTGGCCCAATTTCCTGCGTACTTCTATCATGTAATGCTACTAAGGGACCTGGTTTAGATGACAGAATTTAATGTAATTCAGATAAAAGCTCAACCTTTACTGACTTCAGCCTATTTACATTGCCAGAATTCCACAAGCTGACACAGTGGCTTTTACAGGAGCGTGGGACGATTAGGTTAGGAAGACATGCCACACATTCACTTCATTACAGAGCAGTTGCACAGACAAAACACCCAGGAGGTTAACGTGTGCAGCAATACATTACAGTGGCTGGCATTTAAAAGCATCCCCGACCCTCTCTTTGCCCCCTGAATTAGAAATAATAATAATTCACTTCCAATTCAACACACAAACAGCTGCACTCATATTTGCAGACTTTTTTCAATTTACTGCTCTCGACCATAGTCACCTTCAGTGAAATCATACTTAAATATGTACCCACAGGCTTCGGATTTATAGCATCACATAATCAAGTCCCAAAACGTAATGTAATATGCTGTAAAGAGGTCAAAGGCGAAGTGTTTCTGCTCCGGCTGCCAAAACACTCCCAGCATGAAACGCTGTCTGGGATTAAAACAGATTCTCTGATACTTGATTCTTTACATACCTACTTACTTACTTTTCTTGTCTACATTTCTTTTTAGCTGATTAGAGGTCGTCTTCAGTTTCCTCAGGTAGAAGCATTTGAGTATCAAAACTTTCTAGACCTTTTTCTTTTTTGCTAAAGATTCTGTAAATCTCATACCAACATCTGTGATAATGAGTTTCTGTGAAATGTATTGCTTTAAGTGTACGGCACAGTATGTGAAAGTCACAGAAACCCATAGAAATACACAATAACCACGCAAAGCTGACCTCTGAGGTGTCAGCTGCTTCACTGTCCCTTTACATTGCACGGAGACAGAAGGAAGAGTCTAAGCTAAATGATGCTTTAATCAGTGGATTTAAACAGAACACGGCTGTCATGTTAAAAAATGTATATTGTAAGATTAAACATTTTTCATTTACTAAAATGTGCTTAATCCCCAGCCATGCAATGCAACATGTAGCAACTTGGGCCTAAAAACAGCAAAAACCACTTCAGCATAGTGTTTTGTAGAAGTCATCACTCACGTTTCTGTACATGTAGGGCTAAAAATAACAATTTTCATGATCAGTTGCTTGATAGATTTTGTATATTGGCCGTCACCATATTAGTTTTATCCTTTTTTAGTTGAAAATTCAGAAAATAACCCATTTGCAATTACATAAAAGAGCAAATCCTCATATTTCAGAAGCAAGGAACGGGAAATATTTTGCATTTCTGCATGAAAAGGTTTGAAAACTTAAACGATTATCAGTTATTTTTCTAACAATTGACAAGTCAGTTACTCTGCTCACCATTAGAGCTACACCTATAGACACAAGCAAGTGACAGGGTTACTTTGCTACATTTACGTAGATTTTTTTCTACTTTAATGGATTGTGTTGGAGGTTTGTATGAGGCCTTGTTGAGATTTAGGCAGTTTGCATGTCCACTTCTTTGCAATATTCTGCCGTTCATGGTTTACCAAAACATATTTCTTCATGTAGGACAGCAGAGACCTAAACATTTATCTTCAGATAGATAGATAGATAGATAGATAGATAGATAGATACTACTTTATTCATCTCCTCTGGGAAATTCAAGGTATCCAGTAGCTCACCCATGTTACATTTAAGAAAAATTAAGGAAACCAATATGCAAAAGAACGTGCAATTAACGTGCAAATCAGGCTGTTTGAAGAAATTAGGTGCAAAACTTGCTTGTATTTGCAATAAAGATGCAAAATGTTGGTATTTACATTATTAAAAGTATTAAAAGAGTATTAAAATCATATTATCATCATATTTAATTAAAATTATTTCAGAATTTCAGAAAATAACAATGATTTAAAAAGTTGAAGTAATTGAAAAGGCACTTAATAGTGTTCTACAGTAACAACCTTTATTGGGAAGGAACACCAGACGCAAATAATATAAACCAACATGCAATGCTGAGATTATGTACTTCCATTTCCACTTCTTTGAATGTTCTAACTACATGATTTCACTTTCCTTCTTCAAGTCATAAACGCTAGCCAGTGCTTTTAAAAGTTAATTTCAAGTTACATTTCTCATTTACATTTTCACTGTTCGCCTACAGTAGCTGTGTGCCTGGGGCCTCAGAGAGGAGGGCGTTGTTTCCGAGTTGAGAAGATCCTACTGAAAACCATCCAACTCTTAATCCGTCCCCTGCTGCTCCAGAAAGACGGCGGCTCTAGCATGCCACAGCTGGTAGTATGGATATATATATTACTCCAGCTAGGCATGAGCGCAGCAGACAGCGTTTTACATTTCAGTTACATAAAGCGAAGCATGAAAAACATCAGGATTAAGGCCAGAAAAGTGCTGGATTGTCACTGGATTGTTGCTACCTGCATGTAGGGCAGGCGCGTGAGAGTCAGCGTCCTTATCCCTGAAAATGCCCCTGCTTGTGGGTTTTTGCTCAAGCCTTTCAAATGTAAATCATTTAAAACATCTGGGCCTTCTGCGATAGGATTTCTGAAATAATACATTCAGGGCTAAATGTTTGTTCTCACTGCACTGACACACACACACGAGGCCGGTGCTGAACAGTTAGAGGGAGGAAGTTTCTTTATCCTAAAAGAAACATAAAATAAACTGCTTCCAAATTTACCATATTCATGTGATTTTTCTTTACAGCAAAACAAAGACTGGAAAAAAAAACTTTTAAAAGCTGTGGCATTTGCAAAATTGTTAATCAATGATTATATTAACTGAGAGCCCAAATAATAAAGATGCCATTTAGATGCTGCAAGAGTTTGCACATGACCTCACTTCAACACTGAGGCTACAGATGGCAATAGGTCATTGCACTCTCTAACAGTCTTTGAAGAATTGCCTGTGAAATTGTGATTGATTTGGAAGGAGAAAAGGCCTTTAAGAAGCTCCCCTTGAGACCTTGATTGTGAATGACCTTTTTCTTTGGTGTTGCATAGCCTAAAACCCCAAACTGAGAGAGCCTTGTCTGGACTCCCTGGTCACTAAAAGCATGCTTGAAAGTGCCAATCCTAATTATGGTCACCAAGCCGCAGTGAGCAGCTGCTGGGACCTGTTAAAGTGCTTAATTCTATCCAGTGGAATATAAAATTCTGAGGCAAAAATACAATAACCTGTCCTTAAATTGTCAAGGAAATGTATTCCATCTGTCTGTCTTTGATATGACTTTTTCTCTCAAGGTGCTTTTAATCTGAAACAGGGAAAGAAAAAAAAAAGGGAAATTTGACCAGCTGGTTTGCTTTAAGTGCAGAGGCTGCAGCAAATGTCATCAACTGTGTTAGGGATTCAGCAACAACAACCCAAGTGGCATCATAAGGTTGTGAAAATAGATGGTCCCATTTATGAGGAGCAAAATTAGCTGCATCATTTACATTTTTTGGTAGTTGACCTCCAATTAAAACCCATTATTAAATGTTAAAACATCGCCAAATGTACTGTATGTATCTGTGCATTAATAAAAATACAAATGAGCTAAATGTGAATAATAAAAACCTAAGGCTGAAATAAAGTGGATAGCCTATAAATTCAATATTTAAATATATATGAGTACAATAAGGCTCAGTTTAAAAAAAAAAAAATCTTTCCTCCAGCAAGAAATTAATATAACCTCATTGGTAATCCTCCAGTAGCTCCAGCCATGAATAAATAAAAGTGGACATTTTAGCAGCTGTCCAACAGTAGTGACGCCCACCTGCATGTCAGCGTGACAACTGTGCAAAACCAGACATGAATTTGGTAAAGCTTTTATATTTTAAAATGAGCTGCATCCACGTAAGTTTTATAGCTGCGAAAAGAGAAATATAATATCTATTTTATTGTACTGTTACATATTAATTTCCTCTTTTTGAAGCTTTGTGGAAAAGCACAGTGAAAGAAATCACATCATCTCTGCCTTCATTTCCACCTGAGATAAAATCTTAAATTTTTAGTTTAGTATAATGAATTTTTTGATTTCCAGAGAGCGACCCGGGGGATCAGGATGTTTGTTCTCATTCAGCTGGTTCAAGCAATCAATGCTGGTCCACATCAGCAAAACACCACTAGGAAAATATTTAGACTGTTTCAAGTAGCTGAGCTCTTAGGATAATACACATTATTACCACAGCAAAGGTGGATGATGAATCTGTTCGCTGGCTATTGTGCAGCGGAGCACTGAAGCTGATAAAGTCACTGTAATTAATAGACTCCTGACCACCATCAGCCACACAGACATCAGCAGCAGCACTCCACTTCACTTGTGGAAAATTGATTTCAAATTAACTTATACTTTCATGTGGTTGAGAATTAAGTCAAAGCAATTTCAATTAAAAGACTTCACAAAACACGATGCTCATATCACCAGAAAAATAATTAAGTTTCTCTCTGCCCCAGGCTCCAACGACTGTGGTCCAATAAGACTGAGTCAACACTGATGTCCACAAAGAAATGTAAAGACGCCGTCAGACTTTTATTAAGTTGCACAGACAGTCTAGGAATTGTGTAAAATATCTGAAAATCAACAAGCTGTGCCTGCAGCTCAGTACAGTATTTAATCTCCATCTGTTTGTCTGGTTGGAAACCTTTTCATCACATCAACAGATCCAAACGGTTACAAATGTTCAGGTCATCTATGCTTCACATCGCAGCCCAGATGATATTGTTATTGACACTTCAGTCTAAAAAAATCTGTTTATCTGTCAGTATTCATAATTTTTATCATGTATTACATAAACAATTTTAGTTGATATCTCTTAAATTTGTTATTTAAAGAATTCTTACAACAATATGTGCTGAATGGAACATATTTGGCATTCTATACTGAGATTTTTGTACAATAATTCACATTTAGGGCATGCAAAAGTAGCTATATAACATGGTGATGCTATTAGTGATTTGTAAAATGATATTAGTAGTAAAATAAGATGGGGATATATAGTGAATAAATTAATATCTTTAAAGAAATTGATCCTGTTTGGCTTTTGCTGCACAACGCTGTGGCCTGTAAACAAACCTGCCCAAACACAAGCTTTTAAACCTCAGTGCTCAGTGGCCACTTTTGGAGTCTGACTCCAAATTGGGTCAGAGGATCATGGCTCAGCGCATCTTCATATTCAGCGTTTTTACATTTCATGGATTAGGACTAACCAACACTGTCAATGGGATTCGTTTTCACTATGATACAGATAAAATAGCAAATAAGAATCCAACTCTGTCTGCTTGCGGATGACACATGAATCAATGCACTCCCAAAATAGGCTATTAACAAGCAAGTAAACAAAGAGACAAAAAGGTATAAACTGCCAAGGATAATTTAAAATTGAGTAATTACAAGTTTGAACAATGACATGCAGGTTAAATCCCAAAAATTAGAGCAGAAATCATGAGACAGGATTTCTTCTAAATAACTTTCACACTTTGTTAACATTTAAGAATGTCAGCATTCATGTGAAATAAAATGAGATAAACAATCAATGCCTGCAAATTAATGGCAAGCTCCTTTTGCAGGTATAAAGTTTCCTTCATTCCCTCTGTGTTATTTAAACTGCAGAGTTTACTGTTTTCCATCATAGCCTCATGATTAATGTAATTCAAAGAGTATGAATGAAATTTTTTTTGTTATAGATGGCATTAATTTAGTTCCAGTCTAATTTACAGGATCACTGAACTTCCGTCTAATCTTTAATAGGCCAGACAATGCTGTGGGGTGATGCATACTAGGAGGTCGCAAACACAAAAGATTCTGCTTGTGCTGCGGGCAAATACTGATAAACCCTTAGGCTGTGCTTTTTATAGACTTCTGTTCCTCCCCTTCGCTGCTGAGATCAAGAAAAATAACATGGTTCAGGTTTAGGCAGCTTGACTGACCTTTTTTAATCCGGAGACCCAACGGATAACTTTAAGAAACTGATCTTTAGCCCATGATTTTAATCTGTTTTTGTGATTCTGTGCAATTATCAGATGAAGGAGAGTCTTTTAAGGCAGCGGAACACAATGACGTAGTGTTGTGCTTTCTCCCCTCTCCCCATCCTGGGCCAGTACCCAATGAGACCTCCCACCCCCCACCCCAACAACACCACCAGCACCACCACTCCAACCTGGGCCGATGCCAGACTGTGAATGAATGAGGAGGTCCTAACCAGTCTACTATGTTCGTTTGATGTGGAGCACTGAGGTTTCTCTGTTTAAAGGGTAGCTGCTAGCGAGCCACCACCAAAACATTTAATCTGAATTAAAATCAGAATTCTATTTTGTATTAATACATCTAGAAAACCAAACTAATATTCAAGACTGTTAAACAGGGAAATGGAAATTATATATGAACCATAAATACATCAGATATCACCCGAACATGAAGTGTACAAGCTATAGAGAGAAGAGGAATGCAATAAACAGGAAAATATAGTGGAAGCCAAGTCACAAGCTGTTGATTCTGTGCTCTCCCCAATGATGAGATTTGGTCGCTGCTTAAGTACCATATTTGGGGAAGAGACTTTCTGCATAAAGAAGATTAGTGTTAGTTGTTTAAGGGCTTGGGGGAGAAGATTTACCATTATTACCAACCCCAGTGTGACAGTGAAAGCCAGTCACAATCTGATGCCAACACTTGCCAAGACAGAGAAATGTTAATTGAGCCAAGCCACACACCATATGGGAGAGATTATGATGTGTGCGGGTCATGAAGAGAATGACAAAGATTAGGTGGCCTTGGAGAGTGATAGATGATTGAGAGAGATTAACAATATAGAGCACAGATCAGGACAGAAGAAACCAGGAGGTGGCACCGGCCTATTAGCCTTTAAAGTTATGCAACGCCACATTTATTAAACTGGTAAAGTCTTAAGAAATTCTGAAAAATATAGAGTTGCCGTGGGCGTTAGGGAGAACAGAGTCCTGAGGCCTACATTTAAAAATGGGATTTTTGTGATGCAATCTTCTAACCCATGAGAGGAACAGTGGTTAACCAATGGCTGAGGAGCAAACAGCCAGAAAGAATTAATTTGCAAGCAACACCGGCTCATTGTTGCAGAGTTACATCAGAGATCAAAGGGGGATAGTTGGTGCAAGAGTCCTCTTTGCTTAATTGCAAGTGCAGAGTGAAGTTGAAAGTTGAATTCTTGTTGGCTCTTAAAAGCTTAGCAGATAGTGTTGGACTCAGATCCACAATCACAGATGTCATTTGCCATTGCACCAAGGCCTTAAACAACTTGAGTATGTAAGAAAGGAAAGAAGCCAGCTATAACAAAGTTTCACTGCCCACACTTTATTCTTTAGCACCGTATCCATTTCACGTTGCTGTGTGCCAGAGACACCATTATGCCAACAGTACATGCTTTCAGATGCAGCAGTAGGCCAACTTAATCACCCATCTCCTTCTGGTTTGTGCTGTCAATGTGGAAGGAGCAGAGAGAGAGACTGAGGCGCTGGCCAACCAAAGTGGATTAACATGATTTTGATAAAAAACCAATACAGTTGTTTCATCTGAACAATCCACTACTCTGTCCTCAGTTCCTCCCTTATGGAAAAAAAAAAAAGAAAAAAATAATCCAGTGGGGGAAAACATATAAGGATACTGTGCAAACATCACAACAAATGGAAATGCAGTTTTCTACTTACACTAATTGTACGATCGCAAGATTCAGCAACATGAGTGACACAATGACAGATCAAACATTTCACACCTAAAACACGTACACAGTGCGCTTTGAGTACCAAGTAGCACACTGCATTGACTGTCTGTAGTAACATTAAAGGGATTTAAAAGTGAATTTTGGTTGGGGATGCCACAAGTTAAAGGGTTTTCTTTAGCCATTTATACTAACTGAGCTGCACAATTACTATGAGTGCTGCATGACATCTACGTGCACAATCTCCTCGCTGTCTATGCAAAGGATATTAATTAATCTTTAGGAAGAAACAAAACAAGATGCTCCATAGGCACTGTGAGAGTTTTAAAATGCCATGCATCATGATAAAAGCCACAAAAAAATCTTTTAAATTGTACATGTACAATGATATTAATCCCAGTGGGAAATGAGCTGGAACCCACTATGCATAATTATGGGATCAAATAATAATACAGCCGATGAGTGTACAATAACAGTTGTGACATAAATAAACTGAACACTTTTAGCACTTACCAATTCTCAGGACTTGCTGTGAAGTGAGCCAAAACTCTGCCATAAAGTAAAGCAGGGAAAACAACAGTCCCTTCCTTTTCACCATGGTCATTCCTCCAGAGGCAAATTTAACATTGATATCAATTTTCTTTCCCTCAGTAATTCATGCTGATACTTTGCCAGTTCTTGTATCCGTAACAAAAATAAACTGGTATCCGACCCACATCCATCCCTCACACATTGTGATGAGAAAAAGAAAAACAACAAAAACACACACTCCACTCGCAGTTGTCAGTGATCAAAAGACCTCCGGTTTTCCCATTCTATGGTCCTTTATGTGCCAATAAGGTTTTTCTTCCCATATTCACTGTACAGACATCCTTCTTATCATGTTTTTCCCGGTGCACACTTGAATTGCAGGCTGCAACTGAGGAGGAGGACCGTGCACAGTGCTCCTGCTGTGAAGTTTGCAAGAATAGAAAGCTGTTTCTGGTTACAACTTTCAAAGTAAAGGAATAAAGCTAGTGCCAGTTCAAATTTGCAGTGAGAAATTAGTGTCTTTATTGTCATTGCGCAGCTATACAACAGAATTTTAGAACAACTTTTCTCAGTGGTACAAAAAGAATAGAAGTGTAAGATAAAATGATAAATAGACTCCACAACTCACATTGATAAAATGAACTGGTAGCAGCATGAATAAACAGATATTCCCACGTTGTCAGTGTGACAGTTCCATCAAGATAATATTATTGCACTTGGCTGTGATATTACATAGTTTTCTA
Organism: Amphiprion ocellaris; assembly: GCF_022539595.1. NCBI lineage: Eukaryota > Metazoa > Chordata > Actinopteri > Pomacentridae > Amphiprion > Amphiprion ocellaris. Next base: position 29,309,293 of record NC_072772.1, on the reverse strand, counting down.
GTGACAAAAAAGTGAAATTACCAATATTTTTCATTAGAATTGTGTTTACTTTAGACCTCATCACTGTATTTTAATTAAATTACATAGAGTACCAAAGATCCAACACAACCTTGCCACAGTGGTTGCATGTATATATATATCAAACATGTGTTCGTCGCTTATGATTCTATTTTTCTGAGGTTTTAGTCATGAACATCTTTAAATATTTACGTGAGTCCTGCGTCCATTGCTGTTGAAATTACCCACTATTTGAGTGGTTTTATTGTGAAATCCGGCTTGCCTCGCTTCTCATTTCACTCGCTGTTCTCTTGGCTGACTTCACACAGCTGAGCATCTCTGCCATACAGGCGCTCAATTGAGGGCACAGCCAAGCCGCTGATCCGCAAACATGGATACGTCCTGAAGATTAACTTCAAATCTGGCAGCATTCGACCTCGACAACGTCTTTGCTTTGGTACACCGAGGAATGATTAAATCTTTGCTCCAGTCCTGATGGAAATGCAAATCTAATCTTCAAACTGGTCGGTGACGCTCCCTTGAAGATTAACTACCTCAAACCGTTTATCTGACACAGTCTTGTAGTTAAATAAAGTGTGTTCATGTTACCTTAACCCACTTTGCTTTATTCCTTGAAGCAGATGGTTTGGAATGGAAGTTTAAAGTTCTCCGCTCAGTTGCACCAGTCAGCAAATCTCATCTCTCCAAGCAGAGGAGAAGCATTTGGAGTCTTTGATGGGTTTCTTGAGATTACTGTAATCTTACTATGTGGTTCCTCAGAAATTAGCTAAATTAGAGACTGATAGGAATGATTTTTCTACAGACAGATGGTATCAAATATATCCTGAACTGACATTTTTGAGGAGAAAATAATTTAGGAAACAGTTATGCAATTTGAAGTTTCTACAGTAGATGGAAAAGTTTGGCATATAGATGAGCCGCAGTAGCACCCTGCAGAATAAAAGTGGATAAACTATACATGAAGCCACCTACAGAATAAGATCTTATCGTTTTTACATTACAATCCCAGAACTATTGTTTAAAGCAAAAATCTAACGTGATGCTGATGGGAATCAGGAAGCAGAGTGTAAGAATGCATTCACCCCATCTTTTTATCATTTGCCTGAATAGCCTGAGTCCGAGTTTTCATGTTTTCAGTTTATTTTCTCATTATTTAGTTTTGTTTCATGTTAAGCTTTTAACTTGTATTCGAAGAAACTGTCAGCTGAAGAAACTCAGTGGAAAGGGGGCATTTTTCCTCTGACACCTGCAGTAAGTAGGGAAGATTTCAATGTCTCTGCAGGTTTGAGGACATTCCTGTAGCTCTCTGGTGTCATCTAGTGGTGAAAAATGACAACGTCAAGAACTGGTTCAGGCCACTGGTTCATGGTGTTCACATTGTCAGGAAATTTTAACTGGCAGCATACAGCTACTTTTGTCAATCAATAATCACAACACATTAAATAATTGCTTTTCCAAAGTGCTTTTAAATTTTAAATCTGCTTTGGTAGCTCTAATTTTTTTACTGTTTCACATTAAAATATAGTTTGACGGAAATATATTTTCAGTTCCGCACCATTATCACAGAAAGAATAAACTTGGAACAACACTTTTACAGCTACCTCAAGGTCTTGAGCATAATTAATCAAACATCTAAGCATTTTTAACATATTTTTATCCCAGGCAATAATTAACTTATTTTACTTGTTTGTTTATTCGCTGCATCACTAAGTGCCTGTTCCTGTTGCAAGCATGGAAAAAATGTAGGGAAACATTTCTACTTGGTTGCCAGTTACTATGCCTACAACTAAAAATTGATTTTGTTGTTGATTAATGCATTATTTTCTCAATCAATTGATTAGTTTTTTGGAGGTATAGAAAATGTCTTTTTTACAAAAAAGCCCAAGAGGACATCCTTAAGTGTTTCATTTTGTCCACAACCCAAAGGTATTCATTATACTGTCATAGAGGAATAAAGACGCCAGAAAATATTCAAATTTATGAAGCTGAAATCAGAGAATGGAGACTTACTCTCTTAAAAATTACACAAAGTTATTTATTGTTTATCAAAATAGGTGATTCATTTAATAATTGATAACTTAATTTTTAGAGATTTTGTTTATACTGACTCTCAATTTACCTTAATATCTTATTTTTAGAAAAATGCCACCCCTGAGGAAAACATAAAAATTCTGTTCAGACCCAGACTTGCTGAATGACCTACTTTATCCTACAAAATTCCACTGCCAGATACTTAGCATCTGTAACTCAAACTTTATTTTTCATGATAATTGTGAACGCAAACTATAACAAATAACTAGCAGAATGAGAAATAAGCTATTTGACTATATTCGAGTGGTGGCCAGACAGTATAACAATAATATTTTTTTTAATTAAAAGACAAATGATGCTGAAGCACATACAATGATAACCATAACAAATTTAGAAATTATTGAACAGATGGTTATAAGGATGCAAAACATATGGCTATAACGTTCCATACAAATGCTCTCCCATAAATCTTCATTTTGGAAGGGAAAACTGCAGTGTCACCTTAATTTACACGAACAACAGCAGTTATTTTCAGCCTGATCATATTATCTGTATATTTTTACACAATACAAATGATAAAAAATACGTTATTAGTAGAAAAGAAAAAGTTGACCACATTTTTTCCATATGAGCAGAAATGACAATTTCATCTTCTCTATTAGCTTGTGGTGTGATAGATGCTTTGTGTTTGTAAAGTCTGATCAGCCACAAAAATGCATTCATGATTTTACTTTTATATATACACACCAGCTCTGCTTCCACCGTGAGACCTTGGTTCAATTCTTGATGCTTTATAGCTTACAAAAACAGGAGTGTGTGGAACCGGATGAAAACTGGACTGGTAGGACGCAGTGGGGTGTCCAGTGTAAGTCATTGTATACGGTGTTGAGTTTTGGCTAATGTACAAAGAGTTCCCTGGAGTATACAGGCTTCCAACATGGTTAGAACTATGCACAGAGGAACGGTGAGCCATGCTGCCTTGATATAATAATGATGTGTTTTCAGGAGGACCTGGGTTATAAACAGCAGGAGTGTTGATTAGTGCTCCATCGTTTGCCATCACGTGAGGGACGTTTTGCAGCGGCACTGCAAGTTGTTGTCCAACAGAGCCATTGTTCTGCAGGGAGTTGTGGTATGCACTCGACTGGAGGCTGGGAACACTCGAGATGGGATGATACCTCATCAGAGTTGGTTTGCTGGGCGTTGGCTTGTAGCTGAGTAAATGTGCTGGGTGGTACACGTCAAATGAACCTTTGTCTGAGGGCATGCGGCGGCAGAGAAACAACACGGCCGAAGCAAAAAGGAAGGCGCCGGTCACCCAGCCGATGTACAGAGCCTCTCCTAGCTCCCTCCTCTGGGCATCAATCAGCAAAGGATTGTAAAAATCCCTAATGATGACATGACCTGTCCATGACACGGGGATAAAGACACAGATGCAGGCCATGAACTGCATAGCCCCTGCAACCAACAGGATAATGGTCTTTGCCCAATCATTCCCCTGAAAACAGGAGGTGCATCGCATCCCTGCCAGAGCAACAAGCAGCCCCAGTCCAGACAAGGCCAGAGAGCAGCACATCAGACCTCTGGCAGCTTGGAGCTCTGGGGGTAGAAACAGCAGGGAGTCGTATACCTTACACTGCATCCTGAAGTTGGCTTGTCGGTAGCAGTTCATCCACAAACCCTCCCAGCGGGTCTCCATGACAATGATATTCTCCCCAATGAAAGCTGTCACCTTCCACATGGGCAGTCCTGTAGTCGCGGCCGCACCAATGAGCCCGATAAAGCCAACGCACACCGCAGCGATCTCAGAAACGCCTTGAACCATTGTTGAGTCCAGCTGTGTCAAAATCCAAAATTAGATGACCTCACATCCACAACAAATTCTGATCCTTTAGTAAAACATTTCTGAGAAGGGAAACTCATCCAAGGCAGTGAGGATCTCATCTGACACTGGTGTTTACTGTAAGGGGTAGTTTGTTATGGGAAAGAAGCTTTGCTGTCACCTGGTTGGCTCAGAGAGATGCAGGTAAAGAGGACGTCTGCTTATTTTGTGTTTATGGTTTCCCAAGCAATAGTGGTATATCAAAGTCATCAGTTTCTCCAGCAGTAAACACATGAAACAGGGAATTTTAAGACCAACAGCTCACAACTTAAGGAAGTTTTATCACTTGGCATGTTTTTATTCACTATATGTGGTACAAATTCTGAAGCAAACATGATCATAGTGCTGCACAGTACAGCTCCTGCAGTTCTTGTATTGTCCAGAGGGGAGCAGAGATGATCTTCATGAAATGAGAAATGAAATGAGAGGGACCTCACATAACACAGTCCACATATAGTTACTTTTTTTATAGCATGTTTTTATACTGTAACCAAATTCTATAAGTCAACACACATTCTGTATTTGTGTGACTTTAACGATGTTGAGTGGAAATGTGGACAATAAACATAGATAACTTGTGACCTGAAGCAGCAATAAACATAACATTGCCATTTTGGAACCAAATATTTCCAGTATGAAACAGCAATGCAACTACTGTGCTTTTACAAACAGAATTTACTTTCTCTTTCTGTATTTAGAATATTGCATTTAGTGTGTCGGAAATCAAGGTTTTAATTTCACATTTAACTACAGTTTGCTTTGAAATGAAGTTGTTTTACTTGAATGAATAAAGAAGTACAGAAATGTTCTTCCATTACTCCAACATTTAGAGCTGGGATCAACACAAAAATGACCTGGAGAACAATTCGGTCTAAAGCTCTTTGTGTTTTCTTTCAGCGTGACTTGCAAATTTGGATCACGTGATCATGCTGTCAGGTTGCTAAAACACCAAGTGCTCTGGCTAAGTTGCTTCTGTGTCCACACCTTTCACAAGCAGTCTTAAACCTGTGTCCTATGTTTACACAGACATTTGTTGTTACATCAGTTTCCAAGTGCTCCAGAACATCATACCAAATTTAAACAAAGACCTGCAGTTGTTTTCTGAATAAATGATACATAAAATGTTTTAAGTTTTAGACACAAATATCATTCACCAGTAGAGCATTGTCATCCTGTTTGTCTACACTTTTGTCTTTGTGTATCATGAAACACTCATTAAGACTGATTACAGGTGGTAAAACGCCACCTGAAAAAGAAACTGTGTATGAGGACTCAGTGCTTGTGACATGTTTGATCACATAACTCAGATATAGCTAATGCTGAAGGCTGAAAAAAATGTGCTGAAACAACTGAAACATTAACTGTCTTTACAACCACACAGATCTGTCATATGTGCCAGCAACAACCTGTATATAATAGTAAACACAAATATACTTGTAGGTGTCACATTAATCCTTGGTAAAGGGTTGTGTAAATTGTTATATACAGTAAACACATACAAAAACAAATGTATACAAAAATAAGGTTGTGAGTATAAAATTTGATTAAAACACAAAAAGTAAATATATGGGCTCACAAAGGCAATCCTGAAATTATTGGTTGAAGTGCTTTTTGGAAAATTGTACATAAAAAGAGTGATTTTAAAACCATCTAAACTATTTACATCAGAACCATTTGCATACACATTACCTGTATTCATTTAAATGTTTTTTTTTTTTTTATGGAAATGCATAGATTGCTCTGCCATGCCAACACATATTAAAAAGAAAAATATTGAAAGTAGCGACCATAACTACTTCAAGTGTTCAGAGATAAGCTATCCCACTGCGTACGGAGGGGTGTCTGGATTGGTAGCTGTAGATGGTGGATGGGTGCCTTGACAGCACTGGCTGAGGCTGTGGTTGTGGAAGTAGCACCAGCTGTTGAGGCTGTAACGGTTGTAATGGTTGTGGAGGATAGGCCATGTAGTCTGACTGCCTGGAGTACACGTACCTCTCTGAACCTTTGCCTTCGGACTGTAGATTACAACAAATGAACATGCATCCTCCAGCAAACAGGAAAGCTGAGGCCACCCAGCCAATGTAGAGAGCTTCTCCAAGCTCCCTGCGCTGGGCGTCAATCAGCAGAGGGTTGTAGAAGTCCCTGATGATGACATGACCCGTCCAGGACACGGGGATAATGACGCAGATGCAGGCCATTATGATCATGCTTCCTGCAATGATGAGGACCAGTCGTTTAGCTCGATCGTTGTTTTCGATGCACGACGTGCACTGCAGCCCCACCAGACTGATCAGCAGCCCGAGGCCACCCAGCGCCAGAGAGCAGCACATGAGCCCCCTTGCCGCCTGCAGGTCAGGAGACAGGGCCAGGAGAGAGTCATACACCTTACACTGCATCCTGATGTCGGCCTGTCGAAAACAATTCATCCACAAACCCTCATAACGGGTCTCAAACACGATGATGTTCTCCCCAATGAAGGCTGTGACTCGCCACATCGGCATTCCGGTGCTCGCTGCTGCCCCGATCAACCCAATCAGGGTCAATAGCAGACCCACTATCTCCAGTGCTGAGTTTGCCATCCTGTCTTCTTACTTGTCCGAGCTCATTAGCACAATAATGTCTGGACACAGTGCGACTATAGTAGGAAGCAGTAGGTTCCCTTTATGGGATCCTCCTCCCTATGGACATTACACTGCAGTGGGAGGGGGTGGGAAATGTGACCCGTTGCTAGGAAATAGATTCCCCCAGGCTTTTTTTTTTCTTTGTACACCAACCCAGGAGCTGCTGTAAGCTGCCACTTTGTTTATTGAGAAGTCTCCATTTACATTCTCAGATCTCACTTTACAAGGAAACTTAAGGTGTTAAAACTTAAACAAGAAGAACATATTTAAAGTTAACCAATTCAACACAAGCTGCATGCATGTAACTGAATATTCTGTTGTGCATTACCTGTTATAAGTACAGATATCATCAACATCGATCAGCTCTGGTGCTTTATCTTTGTTTTTGTTTTTTTGTTTATTTTACATTCAAATCATCCACTGTTGTAAATTTTTGAACATATGTTGCCTTTATGTCAGGCCACCGACTGGGGACATGAAATAGTAGCAAAAAGAGCTTTTAAAAGTACTTGTTCATCACTGTTTGCTGTAGGCGTGTGTGTTTTAAAAGATGGAGTTAATACTTGTGTGCCTCGGTGCTACTGTCAGTGTTGGATTTCTTATCTTGGTCTCTTGTCTCGGTCTGTGCTCAGGAAAAAGCTGGCAGTTGCAGCTTTGGCTTTGATGAAATGAAATCTCCTGCTAGGTTAGTGTTGTGGGTGGACCTGTGTGAACAGTCGGGTTTTACCAGTTTAGGCACATTTCCACTGACAACAATGGAGACGACATAACTTGCCATTTGCATGACAGTGAGTGAAACAGGCACAGTTTCAACAGAAACCTTTGAATCTCAGACAAACTAAAGAGCTTTTGGCAGGAGAGAGAAACTGGTCATCATGTAAACAACAGTACAGCCTTTACTTTTTGTCTCCCTTAATTAGACAATAAAAAACATGAAACTTTTCCCTTTTCTCAGCCTTATTCCTTTATTGAAAACTGGAATTGGCCTCATGTTTAAGCCAACATTTTGAAAAAATATGTACACTTACAAAAATAACTCAAAACACGCATGAACATCTTATAAAGGCCTAGTGCATAAATCACTCTCAAAGAGCATGCCGGCAGTGGCTGTAAAGACAGTATTCCTAACAAATAACTGTTGCATTATTACAAATTAAGTATACTCTACCTGAGTATAATTTAGTGTAAATTAAGCATATGGAAACAAACAAAGCATACAGTTGTTCAGCACAGTTCATAATGGTCAAAACGCAATCAGGTCCATAATGAATTTCAATCTCTGCAGTACACTTCATCCCCTTTGAGGAAGTACGGAAACGTGGCCATTTCCCATGACTGCTGTTGCTCTTATTAGTCAATTGATTCTTCTCATTCAAATGTTCAAAATATTGGCAAGTTTATAAAGCAAGTCCAGAACGGACTAGTACTGAGTTGGTGTGTATGCCACTGATCCTGGTGGGGGTGCAGAGTAGGGAGGCTGGTAGGTGTATGGCTGGTACGTGTATGGCTGGTATGTGTATGCAGGTGGGTAGATATTTGCCCCGGGGTTGTATGTAATCCTCTCATCTGGGTCCTGTGTGCGGGGAGCGTGACGGCACAGCAGGATCACTCCGGCAGTGAAAAGCAAAGCTGAGGTCACCCATCCGATGTAAAGAGCCTCCCCGAGCTCCCTGCGCTGGGCGTCGATGAGCAGAGGGTTGTAGAAATCCCTGATGATAACGTGGCCTGTCCAGGACACGGGGATTAGAGTAGTGATACAGCCCATGAGGAACAGACAGCCCCCAGCCACAAGAACAATATGCTTGGTGCGAGCCCGATGGTCCACCACTCTGGTACACTTCATCCCCACTGCTGCTACGATGAGGGCGAAGGTGGTCAGAGCCACAGATGCACACATCAGACCCCTGGCAGCCTGGAGGTCCGGAGGCAGAAACAGCAGAGAGTCGTACACCTTACACTGCATTCTGATGTTGGCTTGTCTGTAGCAGTTCATCCACAAACCCTCCCAGCGGGTCTCCATGACAATGATATTCTCCTCAATGAAGGCTGTTACCTTCCACATAGGCAGGCCCGTCACGGCTGCCACTCCAATTAGTCCAATGAAGCCGATAATAAGGGCCACTACCTCACAACAGATGGCATCCCGGCGCTTCTTCTTCTCAATTCTCTGTTTTTCCTCGTATACAGAGTCTTGGTAATCGCCATAGGTCTGAGGCTGCTTCTCGTCATAGTAGGAGCCCACGTAAGATTGAGGTGGTTTGCTGTAGCCACTGTAAGCAGTATAAGAGGCCATTGCGGCTAACGCAGAGAGCCAGAGATGGACTTTCGGCTGCTCTCACACAGCTCAGGAGACAAATATGAGGAGGGGAGGAAGTCAAAGAACTTATACACCCACAAAAAAATGCTAGCGATGCAATGCAGCCTTACTGGTTAAGCTGCTTTATAGCCATCAGAAAAATGGAGACACACCAAAGAGAGCTGGTTGTTTTGAATAGAAATGAAACTGCCACTACTAACAATCAGCCATTTGTTTATGTGATTAAGAACTTCATCACACTTGATCAGAAACTTATTAATTCACTGTGTAGTCATAGCTGATCAAAGTTTCATTATTCTCTTTTAAAATATAAATTATACATTTTCAACACATTACCAGGATAAAAAAAAAAAACTTCACATATTTTAGCCAGCAAACATGCAAAGAAAAATATGCTTATAAACTTGAAAATATTGTACATTAAATCTCATTGCTATTACTGATTAATAACTTTAAGCTAAAACTAGCTAATTAAAATTGTGATCGCTCTTGTCTCTGAGAAGAATTTGTATTAAATGTAAACAATTAGCTTTGAATTCACTCACGGTGTGTTTTTTTTGTCCAAATATAATGAAGGGGTGGCTACACTCATGGGTGTTGCTACCAAATCTAGTGTCTCACAACCTGAAAGCTGATAGGATGATCACAGATGTCAAACTGTCTGCACCCCTGAATGTAAAATGAGCTGATTTAAAAAGGTGTTGAGTACAGAAACTTGAGCAGGATGAGTTTCATTAGCGCACAGAAGTGTCCACTTGTCAGCAGTTCTCAGCTTGTTGCTCCCACATTGAGGTGTTTCTGCCCTCTCAAACATGAAAACTGTGTGTTTGCATGTAATCTGTGCATACACTGAGCTTTTGTTATTCTGCAGCATCTTTTAAGTACAAAAAAGAGAACAGTCTGCAGTATTAGGTATAGTTGTTTAAAGGTCCTTATTTATTTTATTTTTTGGCAAGCATGGTAGAAATACACAAATAACACGCTAGAAAAAAATAGAATCACATAATTCAGTTCAATTTTATTTATATAGCACCAATAACAATTCAGATTGTCTCAAGACGCTTTAGCAAAAGAGAATAACTTATTGAAGAGTCTATTATTTTCCCATTAAAATGACTAAATCACTGTAATCAAGAACAATTTAGCAGCTAACAGTAATGAAAACAGTTATAAAAACCAAATAAAATGACATGATGGCATAGAATTACAAAGACCAGTTGTATTTTATTGAATTATTTCAAAACTTCAGAAAGTATATTATAACAGTCATTCATGTACTACATACCACTAAGATATTATATTGCAACTGTGATTTGGTTACGAGTCAAACGATATAAATGAGAACTGCTTATAGTTCAACACAAACACTAAGTGCATGAGTCATTTAAACAGTCACTGTAAATAAGATAAGATCAACTTTATTGATCCCACTGTGGAAGACACACACACACACACACACACACACACACACACACACACTTGATATCATCTTTTAACCTTTTAGCATCTTTAAAATTTTAGGGACATTTGAAGGTAAATTTGCACACTGCAGTCGAGTACAACTGTTTAAACATATTCAAAGTGCTTATGAGTGCTGGATGCTGTCCTCGCCGTGTAGACACTGTCCTGTTTCTTTAGATCCCTTTGCGCCATGAGATATGCTTCATTGTAGGGCTCTTCTTCCTTCGATCTACGTTGACTGTACCTGAACAGGAGGATGATCCCAGTGATGAGCAAAATGCCAGATGTGGCCCAGCCAATGAAGAGAGCTTCCCCCAGCTCATGTTTCCGAGAATCTGGCACTGCTGGGTTATAGAAGTTTCTGATGATAGTGTTCCCCACCCAGCTGACAGGGATGAGTGTGGTCAAACAAGAAAGCAGATATAGACTCCCCCCAAGGGCCAGGGTGATGTTCTTGCTCTTCATATTGTCACCGCAACATTCGCTCTTCTTGGTCCCACATCCTGTGACGAACAAGGAGATGACGACCAGAACTATGGAGAAGCACATGAGCCCTCTGGCAGCCTGCAGCTCTGGCGGGAGAATCAGCAGCGAGTCATACACCTTGCACTGCATCTTGATGTCAGCCTGTCTGTAGCAGGTCATCCACAAGCCCTCCCAGAGTTCCTCCATGACGATGAGATTGGCACCGATGAAGGCAGTGACCTTCCAGGTGGGCAGGGCGGTGACAGCTATTGTCCCGACGAGGCCGATGAAGCCCAGGACCAGTGCGAAGACCTCCAGCTTTGCTCGCATGGTTTTAGAGGTTGAAGTGCAGCCTTGTCTCTTGTCTTTCGTCTACTGAAAAGCCTACTCACGCGATCTGTTAAACAGAGCTCCAAATCTATGATAGTATCGGCATCCCTGTAATGTCATCCTACTGGTTTGAGTTGACTTGACCTTTATTCCTACCGAGGCTTTTGGTTCAACTCCAAAGAACATTGATTTTGTTTTTCTTTCAACAAAATCAATACTTGACAGTATTACATGTGCCATTGTTGGTCACGCATGACTTGCAATTGTCCTGCGTGGTCAAGAGTGTGACAGTGCTACCAAGTGAGATTGGATGACTCAAACATTTGTGATCATCTGCATGTCCTTCCTGCATCCATACGTTATGGACCATTATGGATAAAGTGTATTGCGAAGAAAACGGTATTCACTACTAAAAACTGACAACAACAAAGTACAAAGACAAATGTTTTGTCTCTTTTTCTTTTTTGTCATATGGAAATGTCTTGCAAAAACATTTACTATACAAGCTTGCATACGGATAGCATCTCTGTGTGTGTCAGCTGTTTAGGATAAGTCATGATTCCATTTCCCAACAATAACATGTCAACACAACTTTTAGCGCATTTTCCTCCTAGATTGGCCCAGCCTGGCTACCAGTCTTTGTCTGTATGACACATTGGATGTAATTAGTTAAGCAATGGCAATGTGCTGTGGCCAGTGTGTCTTGTACTATTTTTTATTATTAAATTCCAGTGTAGGTCAATGGTTTATTATAAAAGGGCCCTTATTTATAGACACTAAAGTAGGATTCATGCTCCTTAACTGTGTCAGATAGTCAGACAGCTTTCGAAACTCCCTTCCGCCACACATTTTCATCATTTGATAAGGGACAATCTGTGTCTGACGATTTTTGATAGAATGTCAGGTTATGTGAGACTTTCTGTAAGACACTGTCTGACATTTACGTCCCATGTCAACTCCCTGTGACAGTAGTTTTTTCACTCTACCTTCTTGTGTGGCTGTTTGGATCAACTATCAATTCTTTTGACTTCTGGTGCAGTCAGTGAGCACGTCTTACATCTGAGTTCTGTGAGACTGTAAGCCAGACTTCATAATGCTGCCATATAAAGCACTTGGCACTTGAAATGTGTCCTAATTAAGACTAAAACTACTCTAAACATGACCACGTAGATAGTCCAGTAACTGACGGGAAGGAAATGTTTCAAAACAATGCCACTCCCTTATTCAAACTTCACTTGGTTTGGGAAGGATAACACCCTCCTGCTCACCCTGTTTCTGAGAAGTAGCAGAAACAACAGGGAAACACGCAACACAGAGAGACAGATATAGCAGGACAAGTCATAAAACAGGAACAGAAACTGAAAAGCCTGTTCAGCAGGTTTGCTGAGTGATACTGTTGTCACATCCTCAACTGCTTTAAATGTAAACAGATACGGTCATGCAGAGAAACCTGTGACTGTCAAGTCTAGTACATCAAGGCTGTGCTGTGAAGCATTTGCGTGTGTGAATTGTACTGTGAGACAGATTTGGATAATAATATAATGTGATTAAGCTATGATTAAATGGAAGTCACTGCATACTCAGCAAGGTGCAAGTCCGTGTTGGTGGTGTGACACAGGAGAAAACAGAAATGTAGGCTGCAACAGACAGTGTGTGCCACCTGCTGTTTGCAAATATGACTACACATTATTAGACCGAGGCAACATAGACATGTGAATGTATCTTTTTGCATTAGTTGTAATATATATAAACAGACTAATTGAATATAATTACCCTTTCTTTATCTTGCTATCACTTCTAAGTCAGTGCTTATTTTTAGATGTGTTATTCAGAAGATATGTACTCGGAGTGTGCGAATCCCATAGATTAAACTCTGGCATTTTATCTCTCTAAGATATGTGTCTGCTCCTTCAAAGCAAGAGTATAGGCAGACAAACCCTGTTCAATTGCAACACTCGCTGCCATTCAGAATCGTATTGTATTGCTGCACATCTGACAGCATTAAGTCTAATCTTTCCTCGTTATCTGAAGGAGCAGCACAGCCTTTGTGGTGGGGGTGGTGATTGACATAGAGGGAGACAGAATGTCCACAGAGCTTGGAGATAGAAAAGTGGAGATAGAGTTGTGAGAACCATCAATTATAGTGTCTAGGGTGTGTAGAAATGCTGATGAAATTAGTCACTGTCATACCAGGAAGTTGAAAATTCAGGGATAAGGAAGATGAGTGTCTACAGCTCATAATAGACACTTGTGTTCTGTAGAGGCACCACTGAATGTAAATGTAAAGTTTGGACTAATGAAGGCCACAGAGGAAAGGCAATGTTGTCGTCTAACATTTAAAGGATTACCATTATAGTGCATCTTAGACTCAGCTTCTCGGGCTGAGCTCCACATTTTCTGTCGTATCTTTCAATAACAATTATGTAAAAAGAGGACTGACAACTGCTTCCAAGGAAGTTTGCTACTTGCGAAAATGATGAATGTTACAAAATTTTAACCAAGTAAACCGACAAAACTTCCAGGAAACTGACTCACCACTTGTTAATATTATGCATGAAGCTGAATAGAAAGCAATGAGATAATTTGTTATATTTTTTTCTTGGATTGCGTTCATATGTGACCTGCCTATCATTGCCACCAACACCACGTGATAGCTTTTTTGAAAATTATTATTACTGTTGCTCAAAATATACTTCAACTGTTTGACCCTGGTTATACCACCAGCTTCATGGTATCTTCCTTCCTGATCAACAAAAAGTGTCTCATACAAAAAGCAAAGGCTGTGGACAATATAAAAGAAATTCTTTAACTGTTCCGTAGATACCAGTTTGGGGAAGCTCATGTTGTTCACATTCTAAATTTGATTTCAGTTGATGGTCATTTTTAAGGCCAAATTTAATAGAGTTGTCCCCAGTTAAGTGTCTTTCAGTGGGTGTTGGTGAGTGTCTACTTACTACCTCTGATGCTCTCTAATGCAGTTTCAACGTGCGATTGGCACCCTAAATTTTTGACACTGCCGCTTGTCACATTATTTTGCCATGTTTGCAACAGCTGCACCTGCATTTTATCTCTCAGAAATCTTGATGGTATTTGATAAAACAGTGCCATGCTAAAAGAGGAAATCACAAGCGGACCCTCACCAGCACTCACTGAAATACATGTGATGAGATTCAATAGCTGCTCAGCACACAAAATGTCCACTTCTGATGATGAGAGGAATCAACAGTGATGGCCCCCCAAAAAGCTTTTTGTATTGCAAAGATTCTGTATTGTACGATGTTTATTTCACATTTTCTTTCTCAAAATTTTCTTTATATTTCCTTATTCAATGAAGAGTCTTGTATTAACATTTCTCTGCTGAGCATGACTTTTCCTGTCATGAGATGGTTGGTTGGTCTTGAAGGCAGAATCTGTGATTATGGAGACATATTGTTAATATTTAGCTAGTTAGCAAATTCAGATATTTATTTTGTGCCAGATTTTACATCCCTCTTGCTACCACTGGACCCAGCCCCTTACCCATTCCTGAGCATGAGCACAAACTGCACATGCTGGAATAGTATTTAGACTTTGTTTCCCATTTACAAAGCCAGGCCTGTGTACAAGCCCTGGATTTTGTCTCAGCACAAGCATAAAAGCTTATCGACCGCAAGGAGACATTCCCTGATTCTGACAGAAACTGTATTGGATTAGTATCACCAACTCCACCTTTAAGTGAAAACTGCACTGCAGACATTCTTTTATCCTTTCTGTGAAAAGTGGTATAGCTCCTTCGCTATCATTCCAACACTTAATCAGCCGCAGCTTGCAAACACTCAAAGTGGCTTTTAACGTCTTCTGAAGGTTTAGTTTTAGTTTTCTCCTTTTGTTGTGCAATTTCAGTCTGTCTCTGGGTTGCTTTGAGGCAGTGGAGCATCGATTAGCTGCTTAGTTCTGTTGTTCTCAGGCATGTCTGAGCACACTGGACATCTGGGTTTCTCTCATATCATAAAATTGTTTTGCAGAGTTGATGTCTGCTGAGCAAATTAGGCTGCTGAATGACCACACTATCGGATGAGTCACTGCAGAGAGTGGTTTTGAATTATAAGTAGGAAACAACTGTATTTATTATGATATCAATACATTTTCTATATACACACAGTAATAAAAATGCAGTCTTAGTAGCACAATGAGTTGTTTACAAGTATGACTTCTTTCACTGTTCAGGCATACTGCAAGTCTTTCCCCTTGATTGCTTGAGCAAATTTGGACTTTCTTTGTGAAAAAACAATTACGTATGTTGCTAACAAATTAATTTACACATGAATAAATAAAAAAAATGCTTTGTAATTCAATACCAGTGAACAATCTTTTTGAACACACAAAACCTTCTAAAATAGCTGATGTGTAAATTATCTACAATACAGAGTGAGCATGTGAACCGTTAAAAATGAATATGTTTGAGTGGCAATACTGAAGAGCAAAAAGGTAAAACTCGACAAAATGGCTTCACAGTAAACAAAAAGACACATAAAAACAGCAAATACAAGTTCAAGTAAAACAGGATTATGTTAAATTAAAACAAAGCCAACTCCCCTTGTATTTGTGACATAGGGGCTATTACATAATTCCAATATTAAAAGTAACAAGTAAAAACAACAAAGCAAAATATCTTCCAGACTATAAGGATAGCTTCTAGTCTGTAAATCAAAAGATCAAAATTATATATATATATATATTACATAATAAGGAAATCTGTTGCCAAAACATGTCTGTGTATATTCATGTGAAAATATACAAGTACAGTAAACTATACAAGACAAGACTGTCCTTTGCAATTAATTATTCTATTTCTTTAAGGACAAATAATATACAGCCCTTAACTATGATAATAACTCTGCATCACACAGACAAAACAAATATTAATGTTCTCACAATACCCAAATTTGGCAACAGCAGGCAGGACTATAGAATGCTGCCTAAATGTGCAAACCATGCCAATCGAAGCAACTGATTAGATTCCATGATTGTACCATTAGTTCATCTCTCATAGCTTACACTCGACTTCTATGTAACAGCATCTGATTTGGGATAAAGCTCCCTCATTCTGGATTCCTGTATTGCTCCACTAATGATCTTACCTGTACAAAAAGCATTCAGCATAAGTAAGGTAAAGAAGGATATATCTTCTACTAGCTGTGCGATATACATCAATGCTCATGCATTGTTTATGATGACTGATCTGTATGGAACCCTTGTAAAGCTGTCTAAGACACTTGCTGTCTGCCTGTTCTCATTGGCTTTTATGTGGCAGATTCTGGGGGTGAACCTGATTGCTCTCTTCGTACCCAGATCTCATCTTTCTCCGTTTGATTTTGATGTTCCTTGTCAGATGGCTTCACATCTTCGGGCGTCTCACTGACTCCTGGGGACTTAATGCTCTCATCATCTTCGGTTTCCGCACCTTCCAATGACAAAGCCATGATGGGGTCCTCCAGGTCAGCCTCAGTGGATGGAGCTCTGGGTGTCTGACAGAGCTCATCATCTTCGTCACTAAGGATGTCTGTCTCCTTCATTTCTTCCTGATCTTCGTATTCTTCTAAGTCGAACTGTTCTTCCACCCAGCGGTCTGTGTCACCTGCTAACTCAGACTGCTGATGCTGATCGGGTTCATCTTCCTGCTGTGGCCTTTTTAAATCAGGCTCCTGTGGTGAAGCGAGGTCCTGCTGTTCCGGCTCCCCATCAAAAACAATATCGGTATCTATGGTGAAGCGGTTGCGCACTAACTTCCTTCTGCCGAGAGTCCTGGTTGGGGCTGATGCTACAAAAAACAGAAAACAAAAAAAGCGAATAATACAGTTAACACTTTCAGGACTTTACTTTGGAGTTTGATAGCTTCTAGTGAATTTCTATTTGACCAGTCGTTTTCTTCTGGCTGGAAATTACATAAACAAGCAATAAACATCAGTAAGACATTGTGGTAGTGATGTTACTGTTGAATTTAAACAATGCTATGTTTTTTTTTTTTCTCATTTCTACTGAAGCACCATGTCAAAAATTATTCATAAATGAAATGCTCACACATTTTTTTAGAAAATGCTGCTTCTATACCATCCTTACCCTGGTAATTTCTGCCATGTCCTAGAGCATTCTAATACACTATAGACCTAGAATATCTGATGCAGTAGTTCTCTAGTTCGTTACTAGTTCAGTGCAAGTCATGGCTAAAACCCAAACAGCTTAGTGAGTTTGCTATCATGTCCATCATTGAGAGAGAGAGTTGCATATTGTGGCTGCTCACAAGACGAAGTAAGACAATAAAGCCAAATCCAAGTGTTGTCAAGAGCCAGTGACCACAGTGCATAAAGTAATGAAAAAGAACAAGATGTTCCACACTGGAAAATATCAAAGGGTGTGATAGGAAGCCAAAAGTCACCCTACACTGGCAAGAATGGGTGCACAAGAATCCAAGAAGAACATGAGGATTATCACTAAGGCTGTCCGGATGAAAATGAGCAATTCTGGAATCAACATTTCAAGGCAGACGATGCACAAGGCTGGCCTCCACAGACACTGATCAAGGAGGACTCCAGTTCTCCAAGACAGACACACAAAAGCTTGCGCAGGCTTTCCAAAAACTCAGCTGGACAAAGATGAAAGCTTTCAGTCATCAGTGCTGTGGTCGGATAAGATGAAACTAGAGTTGTTTGGACCCAGGGACATGGCTTTCATTTGGTAAAAGAAAGAAGAAGCATCGAACCACAAGACCACCATCTCAACAGTTAGGCATGGTGGTGAGAATGTAATGCTTTGGGGGTGTTGTTCAGCCTTGTCAAAGTAAATGGCATCATGAGAAAATGGGATGACATTAAAGGTTCTCGAGGAAACCATCGTGCAGTCTGCAGAAAAACTTGGCCATGGGCAGCATTGGACCTTCCAAACAACAAAAACAGTTCATCTCAACATTTTGGAATCCAGACCTGAATCCCACTGAGAATGTTTTGAGGGAAATGAAGACCAGAGCAATGTGAGGAAGCTCTTCAACCTCAGACCTAGAGATCGTCGCAAGGAGCTGTGGTTGAAAATCCCGGTGGAGATGTTTAAAAAGCTTGTTAGAAATTGTACAACCCATTTGATTGCTGTGGTGGCAAATTTTCCACCAATTACTGAGAAAAGGGTATGAAAAATGTGGACATGGCATATTGAGTAAAAATATGCCATGACAAAAAGACAAACATAGAAATAGTAAAAACGTATCTCTCTGACAATTCCTGACCATCTTTTGTCACTTGTTTGTCATTTTTAGGCTAGAGGAACCTTATTAGTCAAATGAACTCAAATTCACTACAACTGAACCTTGGCATTGGTGTAAGTCATTTTGGGTTTAACTGTAAATATACTGTAAATATTACTCAGTTTTCACATTGAGGATAAGACGAATGAAAATGCCAAATGCGATTAACCAACAATGAACAATACAGATTAGAACAAATAATACCAGATCAGGACAAAGTCAGGGTTGAATATTACAATGTGCTAACAGTTAGAATGACTTCAAGATAAGATTCAAAGATTCTCACAGATTCAGAACAAGCTCAGAAGAATATTGTGACAAAGCAAATAACCGTTCCACCATTACCTGCAATTTTTTTGATGTAGTATCTTCCTGCATATTAATTAAATCTATAAATGTGGTATAAAGCTCCAATTCAATCAAAGGATTGCATTTATCTCAGTTAAGAAGGAACTGGGACATGCAGAGCTGTAGGGTGAATAGAGCCACAGACTGGCATTTACCTGCTCTATTTATGGCGGGACGGGCTCCCTTCAGGGCACATAGTCGTTTTCCTCCAAAGGGTACGTACTGCTGGTTGAGAGGTAAACTCTCCGTTTTCAGGAGCTGCCTGCGGTGCTTTTCCCTCAAGATGGAGTGGACCGTCTTCAGAAAGTCTTTTCTGCTCTCCGGAGAGCTGAGGGAAAGACAAGGTCATCGTATCAGTTAGATAGCAGACAGGACTGTATCGGTGGTATGGTAGCTTCAGTCTGCAGTGGAATTCAACCTGCTTCAGGAGAGATGCTTACCTACAGCACAGATGAAATGACCTCTCTGGCCTTCCTTCCGACTCCGATTTTGTGTGGACGATCTCACACACAGCAGAGCCCTCACCATCTGAGGGAGAAATTAACACCCACATATGATTTCATGTCCAAAAGAATCTGGCTAGAATATTAATTTCTGGGTTTAAAAGAATAAAACATCTGCATTTCACTACAGAACTGCATTCCATGTGTGACCTACCTGCATTGGCTAATGATCGGACTTGAAGGGCATCAGTTGGGATCATGTGACGGAATCGGAAGGGGTCTTTTTCTTCTGAAGATATAGAGACTCTGTGAGAGCCACCCTTCCATCAAACAAACAAAACAAACCAGTTAATTTTTGCAACAGATTTCCTGAAATGAAGCTGACTTTATTTTCTTAAAATATGGTACTGCTGATTGCATCTTGCTTGTGCAAAAACCTACCATTTTCTTCTTCTGCTTGGATCCTTCCTTGCAAACGAAGACAACTGCTGTTTTGAACACTAGATGGGGGGGAGAAACATCAAGTTATCACCGAGGACGTCAAATGACTTGTCAAATTAACATACGAAATGGATAAACACTTGTGTTTAAGCAAAACATGAGAAATGTTTGGCAAGCTCAAATCAACTCTCTGTGTCTTGGTTTGGCTCAGAATTCATTCTTGATGGTAAACAATTACACTGACACTTCCTTTTCACCCACTGAGCTGCAAATGAGACTAGATCATTATCGAAAGGTGTGAGGGTAAACAGATTTTTTACTTGTTATAGTTTTAAGTTATTTAAGATATCTGCAGCATCCTCTCTGTCTTCCTCCTGTATGAATGTAAAGTGTAATTTCCTGGCCAGCCATGCTGGTTAAAAGATTTTTATTTATTTTCTATAGAAACAGAAGTTGGTACATGTGTGTTCTGGAGTGAAGACAGGAAAATGGGGGGAAAAAAGGATCTTGACTTTAACATTAGTGTATTTTGAAAACCATTTCTTTTTCAAAATGCTGTACGGGCATAGGTTGTTTTCTTCAGTTTGGTAAAGTGCTGCATTTTGGGTTGCTCAGCTTTTTTTGATTGCTAGTGTTCAGAGTTCACTGCCCAGCTCTATTAGTATGTCACTGATGGTGTACGAAGTATTCGCAACATACTTAACTTTTGTCTTGTAAAGATAATTACTCATTAAATCCAAAGTACACTCAAATTGCTTGTTTTTAAAGATAGAAAACAAAATTGTATGTGCACACCGAATACCAATAGGGTGCTTCCCTGTGCAAATACACTTCATTTCTGCCTTTTTCATTCAGTCAACAAAACTATTGACTAACATTTTTGGTGTTTAAATAGACATAAACATAAGAAACCGATTCAATATTGTCATTACTCACTTCTCATATTTATAACGTAAAATTGTAAAGAAAACTCACACATACCAAACGTAGCTATCTGGGGTTCTTTCTTCCATTTTCCTAAGGAGGCAGGTGGGTTGATCCATGTCACAGTGTTGTGAAGTAGCAGGTCACCCATTGACAGATCCGCAACCTGACCATTACAACAAAATGTCAGCAGTCACTCCACATGTCCTCTTCAGATGACAGAACACAGACGAGCTATGTTTCTCCAACCTACCTCTTTCTTTTCACTGCTCTGCTCAGTGATGAGCTGATCAAACACTGCTCCAAACTCCTCATGGATCTTCTGCATCTCATTGATGTGGCTGGCAACCTTGTTCATGGCTTTCATGGCAACTGCAGTCAAGCAGAAAACGTATTGGTTAGAGCTGAACGAACTGCAGCTGTATATGGATTCACCTGTCAGAATAATTTCATCTCCTCAGATGGCCATGTGACTGGATCTTACCGTCCAGGTGGTAGTGTTCCTCACTGTCTGGGTCTGTGAGTGAGTACAGCTCCTTCAGCAGGAGGGGATATTTGAGCACCCTCTGTATAGGTTTGATTAGGTACGATTCCAGGGTGGAAGAGTGCTGCTGCTTCGGGTTCCGCTCATCCAGGAAGGCCTTGAAAGCAGGGTCAGTCTTGGCTGGAATGACCAATAAGTAACACTTAATGCAACTCATCCACATAGCTTAGGTATTTTTTTGATTTTCCTTTCCATAGTTAATGTGTTTGCATGTACTGCTAATTTTATTTCCAGAATTTTAGTTATGAGCTACTGGATTTTATGGATATGAACATTAACCAGGTTAATATACGTTGGTATAAATATGGCCAATTAGTAGTCTTGGATTACAAATTACCTAAAGCCAGGTTAAAAGGATTGAATGACACTGTGTTTTTTTGAGGAGTCATTTTATCCGAGAGCAGAGAAGGCATAAGTGGGCAGAAAAAATCTGTTCACAGCTTTGAAAAACAGCTTTATCCTGATAGCACTTTGCCAAACTGTATGGCAGATAATCGGTTGACTCACTGAATGTAAATGCAGCAAACAGTGCCATCCACTCAAGTCTTAAAGGAGTGGGTGTACTAGCTTAGAGAACAGACTCTTCAGCACTGCTCATTATACATCATACAATGTTGCAGGGCTTTTTAGCCCTGGGAGCCTCCAGCTTGAAAGTATGCAGGGGTCAGATGGACAACAGTGAGGCTGACAACTCCGCAGAGCAGATTTATGGAGCTGTGTAGGATATGGCAGATGGTTGATGGATAAACACATCCTCTCCTTTGAGCCAAGGAGGAATGTCAACCCAGGAGCACATTTACTCACCCTTTACGAGGACCTTAGGGACTTTGGTGTGGCTGGCGCAGAAGGCGCTGTAGATTTTAAAACGGTCTGCATAGTACAGGAAAGAGCCTCCCAGGGAGAAGAGGATTTTCTGTGAGAAAGATACCAAATTATTAGTTAAATAACCCATTGGTGTTTAAAATGCTTGTTGCTGTGTGTGTCCAATTGTGATACATGGTGTACCTTAAACTGATCCACACTCTCCAGTTTCTCCAGATCTGGAACCAGTCTTGTCCCATCTTCCAGGGTCTTAAGAAACTCAACTTGGAACTCCACCATTTCCGGCAAATTACCAAACAGTACATCCAGCTGGAGGAAAAGACATTTAAGTAAAGTCGAAAAACTCCTTATTTTATGGCAAACAAGATATTTCATTATCTTATTTTTAGTCCCTGGCTTCAGCTAGTGCATGGAAACTCTGAAAATGTAATACAACCAAATGTATTTCATTACTGCAAATGCATATATAACATTCTTAATTTGCAAACCTTCTCTTCTCTTTCTCTCTCACTCACATCATCCACCCTCTTGTCCTTGTACACAGCTACACTTTACATGATTATGTAACCCACTTTTCTTAGAACATTTCAACAGTGCCGGCATTTAAAAGCCAAACTACCCCCAAAAAGGCTTATGGGGAAAATCTGACATACCTCATCCTGAGTGAGGAAGGTCTCTTTCTGCAATGGGGTTAAATATCTCCCAATGAGGCAATTGAGATCCTGCAATACAAGAGTGAATTGTGTTGCAGTCAGAGTGGCACAGTTTTACATAAGCAGGAAAATGAATATGACCAACACTGCAGCATTACTCATTTAATAGTCAATTTAAACCGAACGTCCATTCCAGTATTTTGCCCATGTCTCTTTGCATTAGCAAAATTAGTGCCGCTACAAACATAAAATACACCCACATGTTTCTTTCAATGTCTTAAGTAGACCAAATTTTCCACCAAAAATCAAACAATTCCTTTAAAGGTTACATGGTGCACCATCAATCTTGCACAGTGATTTCTGTAATAAGTATATCCGTGCCCCCTGAAATGAAGTATAACATTATAGATAGCCTTGACATTATCCCATTATATACCATCTCTAACCCGGTTATTGCACTGAGCCCAATTTATGCCGGGTAGAAAAAGATTAGGCAATAACCAGGCAAGGGCACAGCTGTGTCCCCCTCACATCTCCTGGGACACAGAGATAAATATGGATTGGTCATATGGAATAGGTAATGCGTAGAGCTAACACAGCCAAAGGCAGACAGAAACAGATCGATGGACAGGAGGAACATACGCACTCACACAATACCATCTGTTTCTTACAAGGAAGATGCATGATACTGACTTTGACATAGGTGCGTTCGGTCTCCACAAGTTCACAGATGACCTTGCGGAGCTTGTCGGCATCGGAGAGCTGTCGGAGTGTTGCAGGAGGTGGAAAGGGTGAGTCCGGGCTAGGCGAAGAGGACACGCACTCCACGGGATTCATATCATGGAGACTGCGGCAGAAAGCAGCGACCTGCTCTGTACTCTGTAAAAAAAGAAATTGACAAGAGGCAGTGAAGGCTTCAGTTTAAATATGATTAAATTACGCAACTCCTACTTTTAGTTGTAGGAAGGAAATCTACAAATATCAATCATGAAAAGCAGCACCTTAGATAACATGAAGGTGCCACTTTCTACCTACTGATGTGCACAGATTCATGACTGTGCAGAGAGTGAGCCTGGAAAGAGGCAGCTCTAAAAAAATCATTTGCACTAATTTGGTCTATTTTCAGTCTGTCATAACAATGACTTTCCGCCTCCCTCTCTTTCACTCACATCCCTCTTTTCCCTGGTGTTTTCCTCCTACTGACGGATCGGTGGTGTAATGATTCATCTCTTTCACAGAATCAAAATATACACACTACAGTGCCCGTCCGCATACAGTACGGGTTGCCGTGGTGACCAGCCCTGATGTGCATTAGACTATCATTTTGGACAAAAATAGACCCCACTCGGCACAGCCTACATGGCTGAACTAATACGGCTACTTTGTTCGCAACAGGCTACAGCCAAAACACAAATGTCGGTTTGGCTTTTTGAATCAATGCAAGCACAAAGAGCTCTATTCATGTCCAGCAAAACCTTATTTAATTTCATGAGGAAAGACTTTGTCGTAAAGTAGATGATACATAAAGGTTCACTTAGAAATTAGCACACAGCAAACAGGTAACAGGGACCACTAGCAGGTGGAAACATCACTGAGAGCATAACAGGGAGCTGAGAGGTCTCTGGTTTATAATATAAAGTTTTATGGGCCAGACAGAAGCAATTTATCCTGCCACACCTATACGATCCTCTGGGAAATAATAATAATATAGCCTCCACAAAGCTGCAGAGGATGGACGGTTCTAATTCTAAGATAAAAAAAATAGCATGTTAATTTAGATTTGACCTACTGTCAGTCTGACATCTGAGGGCATCAAAACAACTTTGTTTTTATTATTAGAAATTGCTGTCCATAAAAAAAAGCAGAAACAAAATTGCAAGTCAATTTCACTGAGAAGTGCCAAAAAAAATCACCATGAATAGATGTCCTTTTCCATTATTCACTAAAATGTGGTTAAAAAATAAAATAAAAAAGCACAATACATACAAAAACCAACAAGAACACAGTGTTATACTGTGACAGCCACGGCTCTTCTCATGCAGCTTTGCAAATGATGGCGGTTATTAGCATTGTTATCTAATCAGACATTCATATGTGAGGCACGACAGCCATTTGTCCCTCTTGACAGTGTTCCCGAAATAATCAGACAGCTCCCAGATCAACAGATGAACTAGGAAGTGCTATAATGTCTGCAAATGTAATTTCGCAAATGCATTTTAGACCAAAGCATAAGTATAATTTAAAACTAAATGCGTAGTGAAAGAGCTGCAATTTGTCAACTTCAGTGTTCTTTTTGCTGATTAAAAATGTTCAGAATAAACACAGCACGTACTTAAAACCATTTCAAGAGTGGCTTTAGAAAGTCATCCGACAAAGTTGCCCGACAAAGATTTAGTGCTCAAAACAACCCCTTCATAATAAACTTCACTGATAATGATGATGAAGTCCTGTAGGTTTTTAAACATTAAAAAAATAATCAGCACAAGAGATCAGTTGAGATTTGGTTGATCAGCATCCATAAAAACATGTTGCAATGCATCACAAGGCTCAAGTTTTTCTCAGTACAATGTGTCTGTATCCTTCCCTTCGGCATTTTACTGATATCATGAGATTGTGTACATGCAACCCAAAATGCAAGTTAAGAAAAATCAAGCATTACAGAGTAAAGCACCAAAAGAGCAGACATTGTAAATGAACCTCATTATTTCCAGCCCATTCTGTCAACGGTGCTCAAGTTTTGCTGAAAGTCACAGCCCAGTCATCCTCTTCACATTCTAGCCTAATTAACACCATGACAGCTCTGGGTGCATGGACAGTCTTGACATGGCAGAGAGAGTAGAAAGAACAGAGAAGGAGGGGATCAAAGCCTTCAATATTACATTAAATGAACAATATGTAAATCAGAGATGCCGTCATGGGTAAAACTGTGAGATGCCAGAAACTATCACATCCCCCAGCAAATGAAATATAGATTAAAAACCATTTCAAAGCATAAAAATACTGATGGAGTAGAGGGAATATTGCATGTCTGCCCTCTGAAACTCACATAAGCCTGAGATCACAGCTTTGAGGTGCCAAGAGAGAGAAAACTCTCCAACAGTCAGTCACTGCTACAATGGTCAGGGTAGTTTGTCAGTCATGTGAAACCAAAGTTGTCTGGGTCGGACCTGTACAGACTCCTACACATAGTGTTCCATGTTGGCGTGTTGTGGAGCACCTCAGTGGTTATGGGAAAACTCTGCGACACAACGGTGACTCACAGCTTCCTGTTGTCTGTCTGTAGCAGCCAAGAAGAGGTGTGAAACAAACACTGAGAAGGAAAGGTGTTATTTCTTTTTGTCGTACTGGGATAACACAGCAGCCACAATGACAGCTATCCAGGTAAAGAAAAGACGTGCATGGAAAGTGTCTCACCAGATGAAGCATGTCATAGACGGACTCCGATGAGCGCTTGCTATGCTTGCTCCACTTCAGGACGGACATATCCAGGTGCAGGTGGACAGTCAGCGCCAGTTAAAGTGTCAGAGCGAAAGAGAATTCAGGCTTTGGGAAGATTCAAGTTTACACTGAGCCTCTCCAAAACATTTCTCAGCCCTTTTGTCCTCCCGGTTTTAAAAGGAGGAGAAGGTGCTGTGGTGCTTGTGATGAAGGATGAGTGAAGCTGCTCAGCCTCCTCCTCTCCGCCCACCAGTACTTACAGCCTTCCAACTCCCCTTCTTATGCGCCTTCACAGTCCGCTGTAGCTCTGTCACTGATACTCTGCTGTTTTCTCTCCCTCCCTCTGTCTCTCTTCTCCACAGGCTGGGCAAACTAAGGCACACAGTGTGAGTGTGGAGACCTGGCCAACTCTAGCAGGATTGTAAATGAGTCTTGATAATCCTCCAGACCGGAGAGAGAGCAAAGGAGCAGGAGGAAAGGAGTCTCCTCCTC
Source organism: Amphiprion ocellaris (assembly GCF_022539595.1). Taxonomy (NCBI): domain Eukaryota; kingdom Metazoa; phylum Chordata; class Actinopteri; family Pomacentridae; genus Amphiprion; species Amphiprion ocellaris. The sequence goes on along the minus strand of NC_072772.1, from coordinate 29,282,790 downwards.
AAGGTTGCGGTGGAGCAGGATTGGCTCGGTAAGCCACACCGCAGTAGAATGTAAATGCAGGGTTTCAGGAAAAGGGGAGAGGGGAGCTGCAAAGGCGCAGGCTACAGTGGAGGGTGAGGACAGAGAAACTGATCTGAAGGCTTTTGCAGGAGGAAAATGGAGAGTCGGAAATGTTCATGCATGCCTAAAAATATTTATTAGATAACAAAGTATTTTTTCCTCTGATTAGGTCCCAAGTTCAGAAATGGTTTAGTGAGAAACAAGGGAAACACACCTACTAATATTTTCACACATTTAAATGTCTTCCACCTCTGAGGAGACTCAAGAACTTATTTAACAAGTGAATCTCATGACTCACTTTTCTGATGCATCCTCAGTTAATCTTTTTTTTTACATTTACAGAATTTCTCTCAAGAATACCTCAACAAAAGGTCACACATTTCATCACTGAGGTTGTCACATTGACAATCTCACTACAGCAGTGTATAACAAAACGCATTATATCCGTGTCTATTGTTCTCAATGTAGTCGGTCAGAACCCGAGTCCTTGTACTGAATATGTGGTATCAAAGCCTGACAGCTATGTGATGAGCAAAATACATCCCAGAACAAGTAAAGGTGCCCGGAAATGAACAAAAGGAGGCTATATGGAACATAGCTTTTTTACAAGAAAGAGTGTTCTGGTAGAGTTTTGCCTCGTGTTAAATGATAAAAAGATTCCTCTCCAAATCAAAAAATAAAATAAAAATTCTAACAGCGACTGCGTTATAAGTATAAATACATGAAAGCGTTCACTTCATTGCCACCGTATCATCTCTGATGATGTTGCAAGTTTTCACTGTCTGCAGAAAATGTGTTGCAATAAGAAGTCATGGGACAGATCAGGGGGGCAGTTTGCTAACTGATCTGCCTTTTTGCTCTTCTGACAAACATTTGCATTTTTTGTTGCATTGGTGTGCAAGTGGTGCAAATGTATACATTGTGGCCACATTTAAGAAAAGATGACTTAAAGCTGAAATATTTGAAACATTTTTTTTTTTTACCACTATACATATTTCCAACTAGCAAACCATGACTGATGAGTTTATTGGAAAATCTAGTTCATGGGTGACAATTTTTCCAACAATTATTTTTGCTTTTTTTATATTATTACGTTGGAGTTTACAGTTTAATCCTCTAGTTTGACGTTTGATATGAAAGTCTTTGTAAAATGCAGCAGAGATTGATATGTAAACAATGAGATACAGTTTGTCAAAATAAAATTAACCTACATGAAATGTTTTTTTTTTTGAAAACTCAAAACCAAGAGGTGAAGTCAAAGTGCTGCCTACTATAATGATTCATCAATTACGTAAAGACAAGGAATCCTAAATAACAGAATTCTGTGGTTTATTTTCGAAAATCTAGCCTCAAAGAGAAAAGAAGGACAATAATCAACATTAAAAATAAAAGCAAAAAAGCATAACCTAAACATCACAGCAGTGGGATTCTCCAAAGATTTTACCCTTTACTTCGCTCATTTCCATATTATCATTAACCGTTACATGGGCAATTACCTAAAATTGGTACAATGTTTGATTAATTGTTGCCTGTTAAATAAGAGAAGTTAAACGATGGCAATAAAGAGAGAGCAGACAAACAAGCAGTGATGTGATCAACATAGGATTTGAAGGGCAAGTGGGATGACTGAGGTTCTCACGTGGATCTTTGGAATCTTTCCAGTGAGCTTTTAATTTAGGTCAGTACAATGAGAAATGAAGTGTTGTCATGTAAGATAAACTAATCTACTAAAACACATCATACTTCAGTGTTTCATCAGCAGGAGCCCAGTTGTCCTTTTGAAGTGAGTTACAGAAAGGAGATTAAAGGCTTCCGCTTGAATGTCACTGTTTACTCACGCAGCATTAGAAATATCAGCCATCTTATTAGCCAAACCACTTCAATACCAGAATGTAGGTTTTTGAGATGTTTTTTTCTTCTTTGCTTGTCTTCATAATCATACTTAGTGCTTTCTTTTCCAGTTTGTGTCTCTGTGTTCATTTAGAGTTAAAATGAATGCAACTCCATTCATTACCTGACTTAACAGCAGCGCATAATCAAGCAATTAGAATGCAAGATTAATCAAAGACACATCCATCACTTGGCTGTTATAGTCAGAAGGAATGCTTGCCTCATCTTGAGTCTCTAGTGCATAAGACACACGTCGTGTATCAAACATTTCATTAAGGGAAAAGACAGATTTTTATGGAGAAGCATGGGGTTAACACCCATATGTAAATATGGACACTGCTGCTTTCATAAACAAGATTAAATGAGCCAGTAGCAGCTGGTAAAGTAAAATGTTCATGAGTGCTTTTTTTCATAATAAGACAGAGCTGAGGAGGATGTTGTGAAGGACAAGGACAGGAGCCAAAGTATTACATAAAAAATGTGCTGTCAGGTATTTTATGTGGTGATACTCAGATGCCACCAAAATATACATTAAATTGTGCTCTTACCTTTCTGCAGTCATCAAACTCGCTGAAGATTTCTGAGTCGTCATCCAAGCTGTCTCCGGAGCTCTCTAGCAACAGTCCCACGCCATCATCCAGTATTTCCTCTGCAACAAATAACAGTCACGTATGAGCTTCATGAAAAATGTGTTTCTTTCAATAAGACTCATTTATTTCCTTGTCTTGTAATTTCATGTAAGATCCTCTCAAACTAGGTCTGAGCATCCTGTCCTCCTCAGTAAAGACCCTTTAGATTCACTGTGAAAAAAGAAACTGAAATCTCTTCTGTTTGCTTGAAAATAACAATTAAAGCTTGAGATTTGCCTACTTTTGCCTTACTGATCTATTTAGCATCTGTTGCTAAGAGAGAATTACACACCAGATGGCTTGTAAACAGCATTATACTGTCGGCAATCATTATGCTATAGATGATGTCTGGGAATTCGAGTGCTGAAGCTAAACATTTCAGTAACCTCTGCTAACTGGGCCTGTAAATATCCCGAATGAGTAAGGCAAGCATAATTAAATGTACTAGATTTGCATGACAGGCTGCATTTGGTGCAATTATCACCTTGACTCTGGGAGAAGATGTCCGTGTAGAGATCTTCCTCTGCGTCTGAGCGGCGAGGTGGCAGGTAGCAAAGCTGACGGCGGTCCACAGAAGGCAGGGTGTTGACGGTCAAAGCCAGCGAGGCTTGGGAGAATGCCGCCTTCATGTCAGAGAAATTGAGACTGTGAGAGTCTTTTCCATTCAGCTGAAGTATTTCATCCCCCGCATTTAGACCTGCAAAGTAAAAACATCAGTCATGGTTCAGTTAACTACATGTCATACCTCCTGGAGTAAACATTTTCTGTCTCCCCCAGTATGAGAGGGTAACAACAATCCATCTCATTTTCAGTGTTGACTAACTGACCATTAAATTCCTGATTTTAATATTACATTACTGTGAGAAAGTACAACAAAAAATTTAAAGTCACAATACAACTCTGAAGACAATCAATTCCAGATCTGTTATTTGCTTTCAAAACTTAAAAGCATGACCCACTTCTCTATGCTGTTGTAAAGCGTCACCTGGTGACACAGTGCAGGTATCTTACCGTCTGCAGCACTGCATGCACGCTACCTGCACTATGACCAGCTCCACCATGATATTTTGACATCACTCAACCCTTTAGTCTAACTTCATAACAGGGCCACCATTGTGAAGCAGCTGTGCTCAAGTGTCATATTCAGCATCATCTTCCATAAAGGCCAGTGAGAGGCAGGGTGGTTATAATTATAGTAATCAACGCCCTTGAGAACTGCCGTCTCCTCAAAAACCTTCCCTACCTGTTTAATAAACATGTGCTAATGCGTTTTTAAAAAAAGAAAAGAAGTGTTGACCTTGATAGGAGAAAACTGTTCAGTGTTAAATACAGTGTGTGAAAGCACTGAAAAACAGCAAATGCAACCTGTATTCTTTTTTGTTTTAACTATAACTGTAACTCAGGAGTTCAGACAAATTGAGTATCTTTCAAGAGAGATTTTATGACAGAAATAAAATGTAATGAACCTTTTGCGAAGGCTAATCCTCCTGCCTTCACATCAGTGATGTAGAGTTGCTGTACTCCATCTTCCTCCACCACTGAAATTGAGAAACCTGAGGAGGAAAAAGAAAGGTTGAGAGGTGAGAAAAGGAGTAGAGAGAGAGAGAGAGAGAAGGGGGGATATCAGAGGGATTTGTGCGCTACAAATGGAAAAACATAGGTCATGCACAGGTCAAAGAAAAGCAATTATTACATTCAAAACATCAGCACCACTTATGAGACATTTGACACAGACTTCATTACAGCATCTTAACTGAAAACAAAAACTGGTCTTACCGTAACCAATCATGCAGGATTCATCTCTGTCAAACTGGATTACTTTTGTTATTTTTGAGCAGAGCTCAATTTCTTTGTAAAGCTGTGAAGAACAAAAAGAAGTTATTATATAAATCATGGCACAATGGTCTACTTTATTCATAGTCTGGTGGGTGGGTTATTGACAGCATTAATTTTCCATTTTTTTTTCAGACAAAGCAGCTTTATCAGAGTCTTGATGAATGAGGATCTATGCTGTGTCATAATTACATGCTGTAAATACAAAAGTAGCTACATATATTGCATGTTCAGGCTTTCCAAGAATATCCCTTGATGCATGGTTCTCCCAGGCAGCTGATTCTCTGGAGAAAACTTCTTCTTTTGCAATTCCTCATACATTGTATTGCAATTACTGGCATTTCTTTGAATCGGTTTCATGACCTTTTAATCTTAAAGTCTGGCGGAGAAGGAGAGATAACATGAAGTTCAAACAGGCAGTCACATACCAGGTCACATACATCCTCCTCTGGTTTGGGAATGTAGAATTGCACTTGGTTTTCGATCAGGAATTTGAGTCGCAAGTAGTGTTTGGTGGGATCGAGTTGATGAGCCTGTGGGATAAAGACAAGGACAAGGAAGGTATTTATCCATCATCATAGCAATGAAATTTTTGTCCAAAAAAAAAACAAAAACTGGCATTTCTCTGGCTAAATCTGGCTATATCAAGCAGTACAACAGATTTCAATTCAAAACTGCTTGGGATGCATCTTGAGATGCATGTGACTACATGTCTTGCTTATGTAAAAAAACAACAAAAAAACAAAACCATAAGTCATGTCAGGTCAGGTGAGGTCAATTAAGGTAATTTAAGAGAACATTACCTTGCAAATAGTTTCAAGAACGCACAGTGCAGACTCCCCTGGCTGGATGATGGTGAGCACAGGCTGATCATTTGGCAGACACACCCACGAGGGAGTGAGGTGGTCAGGAACCCAGATGTCATTCTCCGTACTAGGTCGTGGAAGGATTTTCACAGTTCCCTCCTCACTTTTCTTTAAACAGAGACATTAAGTAAACACATTTTACTCCAAACTTTGATTTGGTGAAATTAGGTACATTGCTCATGTCAATATATCCACAGAGCAGTTATAACATAGTTTGCAATTAATTTACTGTGCGTTTGCTTAAAATGATTGAAAGAAAAATTACAACTTCAAATGCGCCTGAGTAACTGTCAAAGTTGTAACCTCTGCTCTGCTGCTAACTCAGAATACAAAGAGGACCACATTGTCAAAGATTTAATTTATTAAGTTCTCACTTCTGTTTGACTGACGCTGCACTGACAAATTAAATTTATACAATTAATAATTCCTCCTTACAGTGATTTCCTTTGCAGGATCAACATATATGCCATCTATGGGCTTTTTCACTGGCTCTTCACCATCAGCAAACACCTGGAGAGGCACAAGGAAGGTCAAGTAGTCATGTCTTAGGCAGAATTGTGAAGGATGGATGCTTGAGAAAAAAAAAACAATACTTGAGAACTAACAAATAACGGTTTGTATGACAATGGAAAACCTCACAAACCTGGCTGACAGGGGGGTGGGCTTTTGTCTTTTTCTTTGAGGTAGTGTCCAAACCCCAGAGGGAAGAGAACCTGCTTTTGCGCTTGCTGCAGGAACGAGACATGGCCTGTGTTCGCCGTCTCACTCCAGTCTCTGTTCGAGCTGCCACCTGCAAAAACATAACAGCTCAGTCATCAAATGAGACACAGCAACAATCTGTTGGACCACACATCACAGTTTGCAAAAATCCATGGCAACCATAAATGATTTTTTAAATACAGCATATTATCAACATCAGAGTCCAAACGATGAGGAGCACACGAAAGAAAAGCCAATAACAAAATGCAGCATCTTTAAGGGAGGTGTCTCAATTGTGCAAAAAGCAGAAAACGTGAGAACAAATTTTTTATATATAAAATGCGGTCAAAGTTACTCAGGCATTTCAGGAGGCTGTTGCTTTCATGAAAGCTTTTTCTTCACAGACTTTTTAAAAATAGGTAAAATTAGGAAAGAGGTCTCATGGGCCTTGCTGAGTCAGTGAACATATAGTACATGTTGTGCTGCAGCAGTCAAGTCCTGCAGATTTTTACAAACAAGGCATTTCTAGGCTATTCATCTGTGAGAAAACACAGTAAAAAGCCTTTTAAAATATGCTGAAATAGGCGTTATAACAGCACTATGCCTCTAGGAGCAAGCATGATCTAAACATAACCTTAGCACTCATTCTGTCTTTTGTCCTGTCAGTGTTTCGCAGTTCTTTTTGGACATAGTGCTGATCTAGGTATATATGAAAGTCAAGATGAGCAAACTACAGAACTGAAAGCGTGGGAAAGCTTCTAGCAAATGTCTCTTGTTAGACATTCCAAACTGCTATCTTGCAGCTCAAACACCCATTTGCTGTGCAGCAGTGCGTTGGTGGTGGTGAGGGAAAAAGTGCCTCAGTGATGTGTGAGCACATTTCTAAAAATCAAATCGATGGTTTCCTCTACTACCAGTGCTTTTAGATGTGGAGAACATAACCTCGGTGCAGCAGTGGGCGGGAAAAAAAATGAACCAAAACCTCCCAAGCAGATGCCCTGTGAGGGACCCAGGCTCCAAAATAGCAGTCATCGTGGAAAAATGTGGTTTTACACAATGCATTTTAGTTTTTGGAATCAATTGCTCTGCTAGGAGAGTCACCAAGTGTGCTTGGTTATGCCAAAGTATATTTTGAGGGAGATACAGTATTTTGCTTCACTTACAATCTAAGAAACTTATATAAAGATAAGGGCAGCACACTGTTTGCAGAGATCACCCAACAACTGAGAGGTTACAGATTTGATCACTGCAATGCGTACCTCAAATATAAATCAATTTCAGATCACATTTGTGCGTATTTCAGGTGAATGCCAAAAAATGGGAATGCATGTCAACCATAGAAGCAGATAATTGTGGTGCTCCACTAGATTTAATAATTTAATAAACACATAGAAGCCAAGAGAGGATATTTACCAGTGCATGGAAGGAAGAGACTGAGAATATACCCAGTCGGCCCATTGCCAGCTTGGTGGGGCGAGAGGCGAAGGCCAGGAGCCGTTTGGGGTTGGGCAGTTCTCCACCTTGCAGGCTGGCCAGGTAGCACCTGAAGCGAAATAGATCCATGTGAAACTGCTCCAGGTTCTGCTCCCACAAGAATATCTGCAGGGTGAAAGATACACAACAACACATCCAGTTAGGTGCTTGTCAAAACTCTTGTTTGCCAACCTCAGACCATAGACCATCTTCTCTCTTCCCCAGAACCTCAGTTAGCAGTTTTCTCAGAGTGCTGCCAAACTGCACTTTCCGTGCCTAATGGCTTGATGTTTACTGGGGCAGTGGAGCAGGACATTGTGATTATTCATGAGCTGTTCCCTCCCAGTCACGGTCCCGCACTGGTGTTTGGAAGAGGTGACCAGTGCCATAGCAGAGGGTTCTGTATTACTGCCAAGTAACCCAGAGACGGCAAAGAAACAATACTCCACATTCCATTGGCAGATAAAGGCTGGGAGCGTTTCAGCTTTTTAAGGAGCAGTCCTATATCCATTAAGCTCCGCACAATTTGAAACCTGACACTGCCAAACAGCTCCAACCAGGCACTAGCTAACTTACCAAACAAAGGCTATTTGATCCTCCATGTAAATAGACCCATTAAAGACAATACATGTTTTGCAGTTAATCAGGAGAATTGCAGGCTATAATGGTACTACATACCATGTTAAAAATACAAAAAATAAATCCGGAGGCTGAAACTTTGTAGCATCTGCAGCCTCTGCTCCCTGCTTCCGTGTTTATGTTCCGTTTCTAGTACTACAACAACCTGAGGATACTGTTAAAATACCTGCTTGCATACCATACCTGTAATTAAACAAACAAGACACAACTTGAATATGTTCCTAAAGTAATGGTTATTGACACTGCAGGCATGAATCAGTACGAGTGGGAAAAACATCTTGAGCTTTATAGTACTTTGCTACTAAGGTGAAATTGAAGTTCATCATGGAGCAGATCTCCTTCTCTTTGAAGCATAAGGGTTGTGTGAACAGTCACGACTTGTGTAGATTTAGTAGTAGTAATTTTCCTGCTACTGTACATACAAGTTTTAAAAAAGTAAACAGGTTTGTTTCCACTAAAAACCGAGAATGCTATGGAAAAACAATTCTAGTGTGTGATACTTTCATCCTGAATTGAATATCAATTAAACATTCTGCCACAGACTTTTACAGTCAGGATAATACTTCAAAATCCTACTTAAGTGCCTGACAGTTGGGAACTCTGTGGAAGAAGTGCTTAATTAAGAAAAGAGCATGAAACCTACTTGATCCAGGATCGTCTTCCTCTTCTTGGTGTCAGTGACAGCAGACAGTTGCATGTCTCCCATCTTCTTCATCTTCTCGTCCATGTCGATTTTCTGCTCCAGCTTCTTGATCTCAGCACGAAGTAGCCGCACTGTGTCCTCTCTGTGATGCTGGCGGGCGACGGCAGTGGCACATGCTGAATGGATGGCGGTGATCCAGTTCTCCAACTCTGTCTGGCTGCAGGTCTGCATGGGGACAGACAGCGAGAGGTCAGAGGTTAAACAGCCCACTGGCTTTTTCACATTCAAAATAAACAGCTCTTTTTTTTTTTCCTGTTTTGAGTGTTTGCTCATCTTAACAACAAGTCAGAATTGAAAAGTGCATGCAAGGAAATAAACAGATACAGGTCAAGGTCATGTTTGTGCAAAGGAGAATTTGCGCTTATTCACAGACCAGGTGATATTTACACATTTTCTTACCTGGAACAGAAAAGCATCTCCCAGAGAATTGCTGAGGCAGAACACAAAGTCTTTTTTGGGATGCTCTGGTACAGCCTGGACTATACTGTTCTCTACCCAGATGGCATGCTTGGGAATACTGTTGTTGTCAATCCCTGAGCGGCCATCAGTCTCATAAAAGAACAGCGTGCAACCTGGAATAACAAAATACTGTATTATTTAACACCACAGACACTTGGTGTCCTCAATATGTGGGAGAGAATAACAATGATACTCTTGAGTGTTTAAAAAGAAAGATTTTCTCAACGATTTAATCCTGCTCTCCAGTGGCCAACATTAAGAAGTGCAGCATAGCTGACAGTGAGAAAGTTATCCTGATAAATAGGATAGTATTTAGATTTCAAGCCCAGTCAGGCCACATAAAATTTAATAATGAGATTTGTATTTTGGTTGATTTAGAGCTTAGCAGACGTTATTTTGATTTCAAATGTTTCTGCATAAGCTGTTGTATGTCAGCAAAAAAGTTCAACTGTATCAAAAATGCATTTAATGAGCTGTTTTAACACAGATTATGCAATAAAATGTAGTGCAGTAAATTATAAATGTCATGGCCACACTGAGTGCATAACACACCTTTCAGGGAAACCCAGTAACTCTTCCACTTGCGCCTTGTGGCTGACTCCACTTTCTTGTTCTTCTTATGTACGAGGAAGTTCTTGACAGCAAGCTTGCCTGCTTTGCGCACCATCCCCTGGACGACGCTGAGTAACAGGTCGGACTGGTAGGCGGAGCTCATGGTGCTCTGCTCATCACTCAGGGCGGACCCCGCCTCCTCCAAGCTCTCCGTCTGGCAGGAGCTCATCTGCAGTTCCTGACGAAAGTTCTCGTACACACCCTGTACACACTCGCTGGCCCCGCCACCGCTGCTGCTGCCGCTGTCACTGCCAGCGAACATGTTCCTGCCATGCACTGAGCACACGGAGAAGGAGGCTGACATGGTCTTGTAGCGTCGAGATTGGTGCTCTGCCTCCACTGTCACCCCGTCAATGCCGCTGTCCTCATATTCGCTGCCCTCCCCGGCTGTGACATCCTGAATTGTGGCAGAAGCACAAGACAGGTGAGACGGCATGGCAGCCACGTTTTCTTCATCACTAGGAGAGCGACCAGTCAAGAACAACTCTACCCTAACTGACAGCTAAGCAGTCTCTGTAGAGACACCAAAGAGCCATTCTTGTAAACACATTGCAAAAAACAGTTAGTAGAGAGGCCTAAAAGAGCCCATGGGCTGCCCAATTCTGAGGTTCTGCTTAAAAGTAATTATTTGCAGCGAAGCGTCTGCTGTTGTGCGAGTACAGCCTGCCCTCCCTGTGGCACCGCAGGGTCTGCCCTCTCCTACCCACATGGCCAAGGGCTCCTGGGAGATGAAGGGGGTTACACTAAGCTTGGTATCTCCATCTGATCACATGACCCAATCATGCGCTCCAGAGCTCCATTCAACAGGGTTGACGGTGCCCCGTAGTGACAGGGCCACCATACACGTTTTACTGTTACGCTCTTCCACAGGCCTCCCCTCATTATCATAACAAAAGACCGAGGCATTTCTAACGGGGAGTGACTTTAAGCTGTGCTCCCCCCTCCTCCCATCCCTGCAGTCTCCTCTCCCAAGAAAAACAACAGTTTCGTCAGGAAACAACACATCGCTCCCCTGACACAAGCTTTCTTTTTAACGCTTAATCTGTTTCAGCAGCTTATTATTCGTGAGGTGAATGCAGCACAGGAAACCCTCAGACACAATGAGAGGAAAATATGAATGAAGGGAGTTGTCTTACTGGTGATGCCACTAGGCTACATTAAGATTCTGCACAGCTTTTCATACTCTGTCCAAAAAGCACAAAAGAGCCATGACACAGCTTAAACAGTTCAGAGCCTTGACATTTCCCAAACCAAAGAGTGTATCTAACAGACATGAAAGGACTGTTTACACAATCATGGATGGACAAAGGGATTTGTTCCCGTTTCAATAAAATGTGCCACATTTTAATTTTGATTGTTTGAGCCAAATTAGCAATGTAGAAAGATCAGTGCATGGTGAAATTACTTTAGATCTTACCTGTATAGTCTGCGCCCTCCTGCCTTGCATGCTGGCACACATTGCAGCTTGGTGGCTGCTCAGGCCTTCAGACAGGCAGTGGGAACGCCTGCAGGGAAGGGTGTACGCACCGTAGGTGTTCCCATCCTCTTCTGATGGGGAGAGCATCTTATCATCCTCACCCTCCCTGATAGCCCTGTTGGTTTCGTGCCACTTGGCATAGCGGCCATGGGGCTGTCTGCGGGTAGGACTTGTCTGGCTGTACAGCTCATCCAGCGAGTTCGCCCTGTCAGCAGAGTCTGTGGGGCTGGACTGCAGGTGGCCTTCACAGTCAGTGAAATCCCTCTCGTTGCCCATGTCTATGATCTCCTCTGTGCTGGTCAAGTGATCTTGACTGACATCAGACAGGGAGAACTCCAGGCTGTCATCTCGCCACATGTCTGCAGATTTAGACCTCTTCTTGAAGCTGACGGTCTCCTTGGAGCACTCCCGAGTTTTCTGGAGGTACTTCACCTCATTTGTGTACACATCTTCATCCTGCGCCTCTTCTGCCGTGGGACCAGGCAGGGTTATGTGCATCATGTTCATGTGCACTGAGGGACTGGCTAGGTCATTGTGAAAGGACACAGGTCGCAGATTCATGGCCACACGGTCCACCCAAATGGGACTTCCAAAGTCTGGGAGGATATTTGTCTCATTGAACGGCTCCAGGCCATTGTCAGCCAGGGACTGTGGGATGCTGGGAGTGCTGCTTGAGCGTGTGCTCGTCTCAGAGTTTCTGTGCTCTATTTTCCCTGATGAAGCATGGCGAGATCGTCTGGATTGCTTGTTGGAGATGCGAAGAGACCGAGACATGTGCTTCCGTGACAAATAGCCACGTCCGTTACCGTAGAGGGCATTGTCTCCGTTCTGGCTCTCAACATTTCCCATGATTCAGAGGCTGAATGGAGGGGAACATACAGTTTAAATACACTTCAGAAGAACATGATATATGGGTACAGTGTCATTTATAAAGAACATAAGACAGACAAAATTATATCAAAATGTTGGCCTACCTGCAGGATCGTAATGATTTTTCTGGCATTTTGTCACTGGGTTTCCAGACAGTTTGGTCCTTTGGCTGCTGGTACAATCCGCAAAGCTCTGAAAAAAATATAGTAATCATTTAAAATTGGTGCTAAGTGTGTTTCCAATCCATATATCCAGTTAGAGTTAAATAATGGCTAATATTTCAAAAAAATCTGCTGTAAAGACGGACATGCAAACACGGGAAGTGACATGATTGTTGCCAGCCTAGGATTTCCCCTAAAACAGACACAGGTCATAAAAAGGAATGAAGAAGTTGAAATAATTAAAGCAGAATTATTGTGCTGTTTCTTTAACACTCACTATTCTGGAAAAAACCTGCCAATTTTGGTCTTGCCAGCTAGATAAATACAACCCCAATATGGTCAGAGGAAGTGATCCACTCAGCCCCTTTCAACATGCATAGAGGTTTTGTGAAGTGGAGGGTACATAATGACAATATGAGCATTGTGACGGCCTGAATGAACACAAGTTATTCAAAGATGAAGTGAACCGTCCATGTAGCGTTGTCGTCTGCTCTCAGGCACTATCTCCTGCATTAGACGACTGGGAGCAGGAGGAGGGCACAGAAGTTTTCATTATAATGCACATTTGGACTCCAACTATCTGCCTTTAGGCTGGACAGCCTGCTCTAAAAAAGGTCCCGCTCTGGCCTGGGACCGTCAACAGATGGGACAGAGGATTAACCAGCCATGTTGTAACTGTTGTGCATCCTGATGTGTGCTCCCCTCCTTTTAGGACAGACGCTTTGGGGGGCAGCAGTGTTTTTGTCTGACGCAGATGAGTGTGAGCCCAACCCTCTGCTGTTGCAGGCACTCAAGATTACTGGGAAGAGGGGCGTTACGTAAACTAGAGCTGACCCTGTTTTTCTACCTTGTTGCTCACTTCTCCCCCCTCCATCTTCACTCTGTTCTTTTCTCACCCCTCACTGGTACTGTAGTGCACGTTTGATGTTGATGAGGTCCATTTATTTTTCATATAAGCCTGCAGTTTAGTGCCTGTTTAATTTAGTCCCATATGGCAGAGAAAAGAAAAGCAGGAGGGACAGAACTACGAAATACCACTGCAATCATCACAGGAAAAAAAGATTCACTGGGGGACACAAGCATGCTTACAAAATGTAAGCACCGACATTACACCATGGGCTACTTCCAGGTTTGTTTGTACCCTTTCTCACACAGTACCTTTCATTTTTTATATGTGTTAGGTTAAGATTTAATGACTCTGCAGATGTCATCCCTCAAGAGAAACAAATGTGTGTTATAGCCCTGATGCAACAGCCAATATTTATGGATGGAGTTTCTGCTATTTATAGGGGAGTTCTAGTATGTCACTGTAATTCTAATCTGATGTGAAAATAAGGTTTAATTGGAGTTTCAAGCAGTGACAAGAAGCTTAAGTAGCACAAGATGTGGTTTCCTCAGTTCAGAAACCACATCAGTCACTACAGTTAAAGCAACTCACTGCAGTGACTTTGGATTTTATAGCACATCCTCATTTGTTCAGCCATTAAGTATGTGAAGCTGGTGGTCTTCCAATATTCCAAAAGATCAGAAATATAACAATAGTGGTTTAATTTGAATTATTGTAAGAAGTGCAACAAAATTGTCCATTACTGTGACATTTGATTTTCTGTTTTTCAACTTTCTTTTTCATTAAAAAAAGGCAGCATCAAAGTCTGGGAAAACTCCTAGAGACTTGGAGAAGGTCTTAAAAATATAAGATTGTTTAAATGATTAAGCATGCATGTTTAAAATTTTAAAATACAAGCAGATTATGTTTCATTGCATTTGAGTTACCAGAATATCTGAATGCAAGGTTAAAATGGCCTCAATTCCCCAACACAATGTTCTCTAGAGCTGCAACATTACTGGTGCACAAAATCCATCATCAGCTCTTTATTATTACATGAGGAAGAAATGCCAAGGTAGGAAAAGATTTTTTTAGAGCACTAAATCCCACTGCACACCCGGTGGGTTCTTCTAGAAATACCTGCCAACACACTCTACAAATTGAATGTCCGTGTCCCAGCGCTGTACCATCCTTCACGCACAAATAAATAAATAAATAAAGAGAAGTCAACAAATTTGGCTGAGTGACAGAGGAGCCAAATTAGTGGGTCACTGCTCATTTTCGGCAGGCTGCGCAAGAGCACAGGACTACAGGACTAAGCAGATTCATCATTTACAAACCCTAATTGAAATAAATAACCACAGGAGAATCCAGCCACACACACAGATGCGAATAAAGAGCCGTTTTATTGTGCCTCAAGATTAGCCACACAACAGCTTGAAGGAGGACACAGACATTCACCACAGCTTCCACCACTTTGGGAAGTTGTAAACAGTGACTGCATGAAAAACATTAAGCTGCTTCTAAACAGTAAATGCTCCTTGGCAAACATCCACTTCATAAAAAACAAGACCGTTTGGGCCTAGCACTTTCATTTTGTACCCCCTATCCATGATGTGCTATATAGTAAAGCTAAATGTCTAAAAAAAATGTATTTCATTGCACACATAATATATCTTCTTTAACTATCATCCATTTAAATCTTTAAACTCAAAATTTTGCATTCTATTTGGTCAGCTCTCAGATCTGAGCATGTAGAATTCTTAATTACTGCTATACAAAAGCTAAAATTCCTTTTGTTCGTATGACGTTATTTAGTAATAGTTACACACAGCATTTTTAGATTTTGCTCTGTTCCAGTGGATAAAGTCTGGATTCATAGTAATTAAAAGCTCACAAAATGCCATCGAGAACTCTTCTTTAATATCTGCATGACTGTATAGGAACATAAATGTCAGACAGTCTGATTTATGCCAGAATCTTTCTATTTTTACAACAACATCAGATGATATCTGAAACTGTTTGGACAGCAATTGTATTTATATTTCCATTCAATGTATTGTTGGATTTTGTCATCCCTGAAATATGTGACAGGTAGATTTAAGGTCCTTTTGTTATTAAAGAACACTTTAAAGTCCGACTTATACTTGACAAATTCTTGGACATGCTGCAACAGGAACAAGGGAAAACTGTCCTAACCCCCACCTGCTCCTCTCCTCTTAGATCCTTAAGGACAAAAATGTCAAGTTGCTTGTATCATCTGAGGAAACGCTGAAAATTCTTGCCCCACAGCGATAATCTGAGTTATGGTCTGTCAAAACAAGGTAGAACCTACTGACAGTGTGAAACACCTGGTGAGACATTCCTGTACTTATGAAGTGCATGTAAATCACTACAGCGCCAGATAAGTCTCACAACGCAGAAATATCTGCAAAGCAAATCGAAATCCGACCTACGATGTGACGGAGGATACAAAACGACTGAACTTATATGTTGCTTGGACTCTGGCAACACATTCCTGCCATTTAAACTAACTACACCGGTGAAAGGAAAGAATGCATCGGCCTGACTAGTTACAAGCTCCAACACAAAACCCTGTAATCTGAACACTCTCAGTCTCTCAGTCTCAGTCTCTAGAGATAATAACACAGGTAGCTGCATGGTGGAGGGAGGGAGGGAGGGAGGGGGTTTACCAATGAAAGACTGCACTCAAGACAGCTCACATTTCCCAGCTGATACAGAGTCATATGCCTCTGTGCAAATGGAAGTACCGAACAGCAATCTCTTGTTCTCGCGACTCATTTTCTGCTCTCCAGTGTGCTTAACTGTATCTAAGATTCTATTAGGCCAGAGGGAAATTTAGCATCAAAAAAGATGGCATCCTTTTCAAAAGGTTTCCACATCACTGAGAAACATCCATACCAAAAGGACCACTCATTTGGGGTCTTGATGAGCAAAACAAGTCCTTCCTCCAGCTTCCATTTAATAGTTTAAATGGAAACTATATACTACTCTTGTATAGCCAAAGTATTTTTTCTGACTTGAATCTGTAACCCTAGAAACCTTGAATAGCAAACAGCTGGAAAAAGGAGCTTGCGGTGACAATGAAAGCAGCTTGACTCGTCTTGGAATAGCTTTCTGCCAAGTAGTGGCACAGAAAGTGCAAAAGGCTAGCCAGCATTTGGCTCATCCAGACAATATTTATGCAGCCTTTTCCAAAATGTATTTGTAGAAATAAAGTCAGTTTGGCTGCAGTAATTACATTGATACAGTACCAGGTGAAGGAACATTACACAAAAAACATTTAAAAATATAAAATAGCAAAAAAATTAAAAATAGAT
Organism: Amphiprion ocellaris; assembly: GCF_022539595.1. Classification (NCBI taxonomy): domain Eukaryota; kingdom Metazoa; phylum Chordata; class Actinopteri; family Pomacentridae; genus Amphiprion; species Amphiprion ocellaris. Next base: position 29,266,252 of record NC_072772.1, on the reverse strand, counting down.
GATAAGCCAAAACATTCAGCCACTTTGCATTCTGTTGAGCCAATTACGTTTTTGAGAGGACGACTGCAAATGTTGCTGGTGTGTGACCATGTGACCCTGTCACGAGAGGCTAAGGTGGCCGTCTGCTATGAGACATTGTTAATGTAGCAGAGTAGCCAGCAGACTTTATATGAAGTCAGCACATATCAAGCTGAATAAATGATGACAGGAGAACTGGTGTGAAACCTGAGAGGACAGGTGGTTAGCAGTGGTAAAGGTAGATACACAGGTAGATTGTTAGACATCTAATGCATGTTGTCTGTGGAGGTTGCAAACTGTGTGAAAACTAATGCAAAAGAGTAGAGTTAGTATACTAATATTTGTTCCTTTTTGTCACTGACAACTTCTGTAACTGCACTGCTGTGGAAACATTTACATTAGTGAAAAATGTCTTTTTCATCCGACTTTACTGAACGAACCCTTGTAAGGTGGTACTGAAATGTTGTTCCATCTTAACAAGAGCAAAAACTAAACCCCAATTTTGCAAAAGATCAATTTATTAGTGCCCTTGGTGCCTAACTTTAAAACAAGCCTATGTTCTTTGCAATAAATGCTTTGATTTTCGAGGCTCTTGTTGAGCAGCAGCTGGTGTTGTTTAGCCTAATGACACCTCTGTCCCTGCCTGTGTTTTCTCTGGAGCCTCAGTGTGTTCAGAGGTCACCTCCTCTGTTGGCGTTTAAGCTGTATGTGGTTTGTGCACAGCAGATGCTGCAGGTTTTGTTGGGTCAACAAACCTTTTGTCCACTCTATAGATCTAAGAATTCTTTTCATGTCTCTATGGCTACGTGCTAAAAATGCATCTTATTGCAGTTTATTTTAAATCGCAAAAGTATTTAAAACCTCTTTGTTATATATTGTTTGGTAAAGGGATGACAAAGATTTAGTTGTTTCTCACTAAGGATCCCCATTATTACACTTTGACTGTTCAAGAAGATGTGTAAATGTAACAATAAAATATTCAGTTAAAGAGATGCCAATGATAAACATCTCACCTAAGAAGTGATGCAGTTAAATCTAAAAGCAAGAGCAACTACCCTCTGTTTACTACACTTTTCCACTTTCATCAGTACCATCAATACCAGCAATTTGCTGTCCAGAGGGTCACAACTGAGGTGCCATAAGGCCACATCCTTCCTACAGCTTTTTAGCTCCTCACCGACAACCTTTGAAGTACTTGAACAGCTGTTAGTTGAAGGCATACATAAGCCAGAGACCTCTGTAAAGATTTATGGGGGTAGATACAGGTTGCAGTTGTAGTGATCCCAGTGACTACAGTTCAGTGTTGGAAGGACTTTGTGTTTTCAAGTCTGGTATAGGAGATTGAGAGATTTTTGAGCAAACTACAATGTACAACGTGTAACTTTAAACTGTGGTTCTTTACATGTTATCCACAATGTCATCAACATTATTGTGTCAGATAAATATAAAGCCCCTTTACTGACTTAGTAAAACGACTATCTAAGCTCCAGTCATTTTCCTTAACTTTTGTTTTTCTAAATCTCAAATACTCATTTAATGTGGTGCTTGTAGGACACTGTACCAGAGCAAAAAAAAAATAAAAAAGTTCCTTCTAACTTTTTTGTTAGCAATGGTAGTCGGTAGTTTCATAAAATCTACAAATCTACTGTTAGATATCTGTAAAAGGATAATTTGCACTCATTTAAGATCATTTGGATGTGAGCAGAAGTAAATCCTTTGAAAATTCACTCTGAAACTGAAGTCTTAATAATGTGGAATTTGATCAGTAACTGAGGAAATATTAACTGCTAGATGGTGACAGCTGGATCACAAGAACTCGAGATCAATACTTAATTGTTTGTGATGGAAGAATTCATCAGGGACGAGAATAAAATGGTTTGTATAATGAAAAAGGCTTTAGCTGCTGTGACAACATATCAGAACCACAATCACCAGAGACTTTCACAAGCTGACCTTCTTCTATCCTGTAACTGTCACTGTCAGTGAAAAGGTCTCCCTTGGCTACATGGAGCATCGACACTACTCTGCCTTTACATGCTTCACATTCCACAATTTGCTCCTCCACAGTGTGACTCTAAACATACCCAGCAATTTTATCCTCACAAAAAAAGCAAATATGCTTGACAGTTTTATGATTATAGATTTGTGATGATCACCAGTATCAATGGTGGGACCCAGTGGTTACAAAACACTATCTGGTGTGTCAAATTGCTGCATGTACCAGGGGATATTATTCACTGGCACAGTATGATGAAAATGAAAAACAGCTGTAAGCTGAGATTAGATACTAATGTAAACAACTGCAAGTGATAAAATGTACTTTGTAATATGTCTATCTACAGCAACATAAGGAAAAGTAAATACATGCACAACAACACTGTATGAAGAACTGGAACCTTGTTAAAAAAAAAATGCAATTAAAATGTTGGGACAATATTTAGCAATAGAGAAACCGTCTGATTCACTCAGGCTTTTCCCACACAGGCAATCATTTGCTTCCAGGTCAGTGTGTGGGAATACCAAGCATACCTTCAGTTTGAGTGCGTTTCCTTTTTACAGCACCCCAAGTATACACAATCTACTCAAAATCACATCTGGGTCAACGTCAAGACCCATATTCATCATTTTGATTACAATATTAATGAGCAGGGAATACACATTTCAGCTTATGTTGCAAATAGTTACTGAATAAGAGACGCTACGTCTAATCCTGGTGCAGTAGGCGGTGGGAGAAGATTGCATCTGTGTCTATCCCAGATATAAGATGAACTTTCCAAAATAACACTTTCAAAGACGACTGCATCCCCTCTTGGGATTGCTGGGTTCCTTTGTTAAATGTACCAGTTGCATGTCCAAAATTTAAATGTACTGCAGAGATTTGATCTCAATCATATCTTTGGGCTCAGCATATGAAGTCATCCCTGAGCGCCACCTCAACCATAACACAACTGGAGCTCCTAGCTCCCTGCTGTGCTGCATTGTGCACTGGAGCAGAACTGAAGTAGATCCTGACACACATGACTACACAAAGTTGGGTAGAAAATTTCTCCACTTCCTCCGAGCAATGTTGATCACAGTTTCTAGCACAGGCCTTTTTTACTGACCTGAATTCCACTTAAAATTCCTTTTTCAGCTGGAGTAAAACTCCTACAGGTTTTGACACCTGGTAACTAAAGGTAAATTTCTTGCATCTAAAAGCATCAAAGGAGGTCATCGTGCTGTGTAGGAAGGAATTGTTTTACTGCAGTTAGACCTGACAGCTGATATCCTGTACTTCCACAAAGCTCAGTGGGATGCAAACGTTTACTCAAACCTTCAAGTTACAGGATCATGGCAGCAGCATAGCAGTCCCATGTAACCATGAACATCACATGATCACATCATAGCACATTTCTGTCTGTATCTCTCCAGGCTTGTTGGTACTCTACTTTTAGAAATAGCAAAAAAAGAAAAATACCACAAAGTTAGATTAGGGTTCTATGAATTTTGACTGCTGGAAACAACTATCCATGCCCTTTTCTTTTAAAATGTTTAGAAGAATTTCTTGTCAAACTTCTGAACAATACATCTCTTATTCTGATTTTCACCACAACTCATGTAAATTCAATGACAGACCAAATATTCAGTCACTAACTAAAAATGATCACAAAATATCTGGCAGATGAAGCCCATGCAGCGCCATGTGTCCAGATTGGTATGTGCATTTGAAAGAAACTAATTTGTATGCAACTAAAAAAAATATTCCAAAGTGTAAAAGTTTGAGTTGTGTGGTGTCATAAAAGTGACTAGAAAAAAGACATTGTGGCCAAGCTGAATTCTTAATTTTGTAATAACCCAAGTATCAGAAAGACCACATGATCTCAAATGAACTCTCTTGGCTTATAAATCTACAATATAACCTTTGTTCCACTGCACACTGTACCTTTCAATTAAGTAAAGCTTATCACGTCTGACCGTGCAAACCAATCTGTACAGTTATGTTCTTCTGATGACAAGTTTAAGACAAATGCACACTGAAGACGAGGGGCCCACTGCAAGTCATTTTCATAAAAAGGTTTGAAAAATAACAAAGAGGTTGCGATTTTAACAGCTTGCTCTCCTCTACTCATAACTGGGGCATTGTCAAGATTTACAAGTCTGAAAGCCGAATCTGACCTCCTGTCCTCCTAAGCCTTGAACGGTCAATACATTACCATAACTATGACACCAGATGACCATTTCTCGCCCCTCTCCCCACTACAGGAGTCACAACGGGCTTTCAAACACAAAGCTGGGATTTTAAATGAACTCACACATCATAAAGACCTCCAGCCCCCCTCCAGGATGCGCTTTGGGAATTCTCCTTGACTTTGACCATCTCTAACATTTGCAATTCATCATCTCTCTTTCTCAGCATCACAAAACCGCCACCACCACCGCTGCTTTGTCATTACAACGACACAGACACATGCTGCATTGTTCGTGTATGGTAGTGAATGGAGGGTAATACAATGGCTTGCTGCCTGCAGTTGTAGGTAAAGTTTTCCCCAACACAGAACTACAGGTATAGACATGGTGGAAACCTCACCCAAAACACAGGCTGCGAGGACCCCGGGGTAGGGTCACAAAACATAAGAGCATGGAAATTTAGACACTTGTGGAAACTAATATGAGTATTGCATCCAATGCTTAGAAATCTTGAAAATACAAATCTGGAAGGTACAACAAAATTCACAAGAGCTTTAGTTGCATTCCAGAAATAGAACTATTCTCTGAAATACACTGAAACCTATGCTTACAGACAGCATACTGATTTAATATGTGTGACTAAAACTGGTGATATTTAGCACCTTTATCGCAAAGTGGGAGGTTTCAGGCTGTAGATCCATTTGTCTATTCTGTATGTTAACACAAAGCAAAACACACAGTACCATCAAGAAGTAAATAAAAAAAAAACACAGTAGCAAACGCAGTGGCTTACCTTACTATGTACTACCAAGAAGCGTTAATTCTGTGTTTTCTTCCCACAATAACCAAGAGAAATCCCACAAAAGGGTGGGGGGGGGGTGGAATTTCAAGGTCCACATGAGGGCATTTATACTCCTCTTGCAAGTCCACAGTAGACTGACTCCTATATGCAAGGATGAGTTGAAGAACTGAGGAAGGAGAGAGAGGGGGAATGACTTCTCACAACCTCCCTCCCTCCCTCCCTCCCTCCCTCCCCCTCCAGCTGACTCTTTCACACTCTTTACTCCCTCCATTCTTGCTCCCTCCTTCATTCTATAATTCCATCCCCCTTAACTACAAACCTATTGCCAGCAGGAATGTGTGTTCCCTCCCTCATCCCCTCTGTAATTGCCCTTCCACTCCCCCTATGAGAAGCGTGATATTTACTCTAAATGTTGCAGCTTTTTCATTGTTGAAAGACTGATAAGAATAACAACTGTCGAATTCAGGCCTGCATCAGCAGAGTCCTTAATTTAAGCCTCACCTATTTTTTTTGGCTAAGACAGAAAATAATCTTGGCTTCATCTTTTTTGTGGTTTAAAGAGTAAAACTTAGGACACCAGGATTCTAGAAAATGAAAGTAATGTTTGCCTCAAAGGCAGCGAGGGCTTGACAAACCACAGTGTTGTTTTAGAATTGTCAGCAACATCCCAAAATGGACAATGTGAAGGAAAGAAAGGCAGGACTTATTGTTGTTTTAAGGCACCAGCGATGTCATGTGGCTATCACATCGGCAGTGACAGTGGTGCCGGATTCATTTTGAAATGATTGAAACCGGTGGAGGACGCAGGGGAGAGAGAGAGCGAAAGGGTAGGATGGAGGAGTGAGGACACAGCAACGTCTGTTCAGCTGCAGCCTGCATCATGTGCTCCAGAAGCAGCTCTGCGTGCACACTGAACATTAAAACATGCCCCGAGCTAGCTGAGAGTGTAGACACCCTGACAACCACACAGAGGAGAAGCAGAAAGAGCGCTGAGCTTGGTCTGTCTGAAAGGAGTTTGGAGATTGGAGGGGTGAATTGCTATGTCTAGGTTTTGTGATGACTAGGACCAAAATAAAAAAAAAAAAAAAAGCACTCAGCGCTGTGGTCAGGTTGGCTTCCTGTCAAAGTAACTTCATGTCTTGCCAAAGTTGTGACCCTGATATTAAACTAAACCCCTGGGATTTCATGGTAAAGACAGGAATGTCTGGTCCACAAAGGCATAACCTGCATTCTTATCAGCTGCTTGAGCTCAGTTTCACACAGGTAATCTGACAGGATAACACGTTGTTCTTTGAGGTTTTGTGCCAAAAAACAAATTTATCTTTTCAATTAGTGGAACAAATTGATGGGATGTGATCAAAAAAGCCTTGGAAGTACATGATACAGTCTGAAGATGTAATGACGAGAGAATGTTGCTTAGATGGATCACAATTAAATAACCTAAACTGGCCTCTGTTATATTCTCTGGTGCTTTAATGTTTGGTAATTTTAAGTTTGTGCTGTATAAGATGAGATCTCCTTACCTGCTCGTCTCCACACCTAAAAACTACTGGAAAAGACAGCAGCAGAATAAATGCATCTATCATTGAAATGTGGGGTAATGCTGAATCCACGTCTGCTGTCACCACAGGCATTTCAGAAATGTAGATTGCTTGCATGGAGCTCAGCTAAACAAACGACTCTGCTTTCTCATCACTGGCACGAGGCTATTAGACCCAGCGCTGTCCGCACTCAATTTAGCAGCTGATTGAATTGGACATCCAATACATTGACAGGCCATTCGATAGCACTAGAGCAATTTGGCAGGTGAGACTACGGTTACAGATCCACAGCAACACTTCAGACTGCTGATGCTGTCCAGGTGTCACAACTAACCACAATCACTGCCAATCACCTTCAGCCATAGTGAGCGAAAAAGAAAAAAAGAAAATCAGCTAAAGGCAGTGTAATGACAGATACATGTGCCAGGATATGCAGCAAGTTAAAGAGCTTAAAATAAAATGACAGTGAAAATACACTTGAGATGTTTTTTTAAAACTAAGGTGGCTCAAGTTAGACAGGAAGCCTCCGAGCAATTATTTTAAATGAACATTTTTCCACAAGTTCTCCATTGGGTCCAGGTTCACTGATGTCCCCCTTTAATTTGCCACTGTGTCTGTAGAACAATTGATGTTGCCAGCACCAGTTGTCACAGGGGGGGCTTGTTATGGAATGAGCTACGCTTTGTCTTCAACAGAAACAGCCTCCTTTAAAAAGGAGATTGTTTTCGCTAAAGTGAGTTTTAATGTAAATGCCAAGAGGATGTTTTTTAAAAATGCCATTTTGGGTTACTGCATGGCGATGGGTGACATACTCTTACTTCTATGTTTTGCAGTGAAGTTGCTGACACCACAAGATGTGGCAAAAGTCGGCAGGGGTCAACCGCTCCTAAAAGCACAGGAGCCTGACATGCTTAAATCCAAGAGCTGCTCCCCAGAGTAGCTTTAAATGAAGGTTCGTTACTAATTGACTACACTGTGCATTATTCTAACAATTTTGAACAAACCACGGGATGGTACATTATTTTAAAGACCATACAACCAACAACAACATTGCTGATCAAACAAAATCTCTTTCAGTAAAGGAGGTCAGCATAGGTCTATGTAGCTCTGCAGGAAAGAGTAAAATTTTTAAGCTACAGGAGTGTAAAAACAAAAACTGAGCTTGCATCACGTCGAAGTTGATTTCTCTGTTAAACACGGGGTCTGCTGTATACAGCATGTGGTTCAGCAACCAAATTTACAACACTGAACAGAACATCCAATACCACAAGGGTTTTTAAGTGTTTGTTTTCATATTGTGGAAGGTCTCTTCGATCACATCAAGTCCCTCCCCATCCTTGCCCCTCTAATGAAAGAGACGATCCATTGTCCTGAGAAAGAACACTATGTACAACTGATATCTAAGGAGAAAAATGCAACTGTTATGCAAGACATGAAAGCAGTAACCCCAGCCCGTGTAGAGATCATTAGCGAAGGATCCAGTGGTCTCCAGCAGAGAGTTGCCTCTCAAGAGTCGACATCAAAGGCGCCAGTACTGAGAGGGAAAGCATTTAGAGTGCAGAGAGAAAGATGGAATTGATTGGTCGGGACTGAACCTATACAGCATAGGTGGCTCTCCAATAATAGTTATTAAAAGGTGCTTGGAGCATATTAAAGTAGTGTTACAAGCTGCTGGTATGGGATCAAGTATGTACTGAGCTGGTTTTACAAAGCACCTCTGGCTGTAGTTTGGCCTACAAGAGTTTGAACTGCATGACAACATCAGTGTCACAGTAGTATCTCTAGATGTTTTGGAAGAAAAATGGATTCAGTTAGGCTAAAAATAGACTTTCCTATTTATTGCTTCAGTAGTACGTGGTTTAGCAGTTCTCTTTCTTGTGGATTAATTAGCTGAACCTTTGTTTCTATGAACTGGTCATTCTTAGATAATTACTCATTGTTGCATACTACTACAAAATACATCACACAGTAAATCTAAGGCAAACAAAAGGGCCTTGTGAAGTTCTTATTTATGACTGATGGTGCAATGAACTTTGCCTCACTCCAGCATTCCCAAAGTGACTCACAGCCTCAGCAGTTTAGTGCACTTAGTATCTATTATTCATCTTAAACCACAAGACCCTTTCAGCCACATGAAGCTCATGACCATCACCATGTGCATTTTTGACAGTTGGTCATACGTTTCTGCTCACAGTTCAGAGATGGGAGGAACAGGGCACTGATGAGATCTTCAAATTCTCCTTTGTCAAACCCCACGACCATTGTGGAAAGCAAGTAGTAGAGTGCAACTCAATACCATCCACTAGTCTGTGTTTACACAAATACACTGGCTTCTAACTTTGGAATAGTAGCTTACTGCAAATGGAAGAGAATTTCTTTTCAGAAATCGTCTTTCCGAGGCTATAGCAACCTCAAAGAAGGCTTTGAAGCTCACGTCAATAACCAAGCTCACGTTTACTTGTTTCAGAGGGGCAACCCACGGCACAGTGTTGTTCATTTTGACTTTGATGGGACTGTTTTTACTTATAATTCATGAGAAACACCACGTCTTCATTACACATGGAAGTCAAGCTGAAAATCATACAAATGCCTCTGCAGCACTTTCTGCTTTAGGCTTGAATTTAAGTAGGTGAAAGTATGTTGGGTTTGCTCATTGTTTTTAAGGTTAGTGGAACACAACCAATACAGTGTTTTTCTCACATTATATGCAGTGCATCAGTTACACTAATATGCAGCACTGCTGGAGGCGTTGTCCTTTGGAAAGCATCTGGGATCAAACCTTGCCAAGCCATCTAGATGCTTTTCCAGATTATGCTGACTGTCAGCACATCATGAATTCATCATATATGACCTCACTCTGTCAGATGGTGGAATATTTAGCAATTTCCAGTCTTCTGCAACCACTGATGAGTTAAAAAAAAAACTATATACAATGCCTTTTTAAAATGCGAGGGCTGAAAAATTCATTTATTCACCATGCTTAGCAGCATACACTTCAGAATAAAACAATACTGTACCCTCTGATGTGTACAATGCGGCTGATTATGGAAAACAAAGGGAGTCCGTTTTTCAACTGTCCAAAGATGCCGTAAGACAAAAGGATAGAGCAGCACATCAATGGTATTCTCTAATGGAGACAGATGTCCTGTCGGGGAAGAACAAGGGAAGGCTGAGCTGTTGTCTGAAACTCAATATAACATGGATGTGAACAGAAGTGGATAGCCTAGCTGTCCTTCATCCATCAACTTGAAACTCTTGTACTAGACACACTGTGATCATCCGATACACGTGAAAAAATGGATAACCTCTGTGCATATGGCTGCCACATGCAGTCTGGCTCACAGTGATATAAGGAATCCATTGATCCATGCAGAAAGAGAGCAGATAATTTGGCAAACAAACCACATTCAACATGAGCGTATGGAGCCAGAAATCCACATCTGCAGCATCAGCACTGCTACACAATATAGCAGCGCCACTACAAGATTTGGGTTTAACAGCGTGCAATTCAAGTTTCATTTTGAAAGTGATCATTGTAGCGCTACAAATACTAATTCCTTTTTCAGTGTTTCAATTTATGGGTCCCTGTGTAAAACGTCATTGACAAATTTACCTAAAACACTAAAACGTTGAACTTCCAATTTAAACAGAAGATATGCAAATCCTAATATTTAGGAAGCTGGAAACCACAAATACTTAACAATGATGTATCTGTTATCAGAAGTACTGTTATCGTTTTTGATTGTATATCATAAACAAATGATCAACTAAATGTTTCACACTACAATATTATAGGAGCGCTAATTCCACTGAAATAAGTTTAAAAAAATATAGGAACTCATAGATACCACTTAACTTTGTTGAGTTTATTCAGATTTTAAAAAAATTTCCCAGCAGTGTGTGTTTAGGAGAATAAAGGCGGTTGTTTCATTGCTAAAAGTCAATGAGCAGAATAAAGGCTCATTATATTTTCTTTCCATATCAGGAGATATGCGTGCATAGCACTAAGGCTTTAGCTCAACTCAATACTCTCATTGTAAAAACTACAATCAGCCGCTTAGTGGAATGACACAAGTTTCCTGTGGGGAAACATTTTCAGTGGTTGTGGTCTGAAATATCTGTAATTAATATTTCCACAACATACCTTCTGGCATTTTTAAACAAATAGGTTGATAAGCCAGCATTTCACATAAGTCTAACCAGGTTTACAGAATTACAATTCAAACCATTGTAAGTACTACATCTGGCAGTACTAACTTTGTACTGTAATGAATGGTCTGTTTTAGTGTTGTCACACGAAGTTCTGTATGTTGTGCACTTGGCACTAAGAAAAACACTAGACTGTCTTCAGTATTTACTTTCCACCACTTGCAAATGAATTAAGAGTTATGTGCAAGTGGGATGGAAATGAATAATTCAAAGAGAACATCTGAGGGTTAGATTATGCGCATTTCAAGAAATCAACTGTGTTTGGTAGTACATTTCAGTACACGCATGAAGAACAAAGTCATGGATTGTACGAAAACCCACCAAATTACCATATGAATGCGATGACATTCTTTCATGAGTAGACAGTTGCTAGATTGCCTCAAGTTGGACTAACATTTGAGATCTTTGAGATGCAGAGTTAAAGAGAGCAGACACAAGCCAGAGAGGAGCATAACCAGTTCCCACTCAAACGGCGACAGGCAGAGAGGGAGGCGAGGTTTCTGTGCAGGTCTGTCACAGGGATGGGCTCAGGTTACTACCTTAAGGACTCATCGCTAAACACTGAGGCCTGGATGTTCTACAGCGGCATTTTGGTTCATTCTTCTCCACTACAGACAAAACATTTAGGCTGCCTATCCTGTGTGGCAAAGCAATGACTAGATGGATGAAGTGAATTAGTGGACAGTCTGACAATAATATATATACCATTAACAGCTAATTAAAAATACCATCTTTTCTCTAAGAGGAAACCAATCAGTGGTGTTATTTATCATCAAATAGTGTCAGAAAATCAAAATCTCATACATGTTGTAAAGTAGCACTGTAGTATTTGACTCCAGTTTCTATTTTTCTCACATTTTCCAGTTCCTATAGGCTCGTGCTTGCAGTGGCTCGGACTTGTTTAATTGGATGTTACTCAGCATTTTTGTTTACCCTAACAACCAGTCGGTGCACTTTTATTTTTTTTTTCTCCTGCAGCAGCACTGACTGGAAACAATGTGAAAACTGCAGCTGTGTGTGAGAATCCTCGACACACTTTAGGTGAATGTTGAAGAATGTTGTGGCCTTTGCTAAATATGTATGCACATCTCTGCTAAAAGCTGGCAATTGTGGAATTTTGTGTTTATCTTGAACCCCTGGGTGAGGCTGATGCACAAAAACTAGATTACATTTAAGTGGTTCCACAACTACAGGTTTAAACAAATATTCCTGCCAGTCATCATGCTACTGTATCTTCAATCACTGAACATTCTCACGAGTTGTTAACTGTTGCATGTTGTAGCAGTTTGGGCACAATGTTTTCTCCGATGTCACCTTGATATATATACAGCTACAATGACTTATATGTGAGGCAGGCATGTTTGTGCTCATCATAAATACAAGCTGCTGACTGAGAAACTGCATCCTAGCTTTTTTAAGGAAAACCTACACTTCTGTTGGCAGCATGAATTGCAGAAACACAGTGACACAAATACATGTGTGCCCAACACCAAAAATCTCCTATATAATAAACTTATTCCACACAGTTATGCAAAACTGACTGTGCCGGTTCATTAAATGACAGAAAGAAACGTTTTTAAATTATACAAAATCTGATGCAGCATTAGGTCTTAACCTGGTACAGCCCTACATATCTGCTTGAGCATATCCCCAGTTTAGGATGATCCTCACGGCCACACGGTGAGATGATGGGAAGACAACAGTCCCAGCAGCAGACTATGGCAGTGACGCTGCAACAAACGTGACACCATAAGGTCATCGGAGTAAAGGCAGCTGCGCAAATGAGTTATCGCCGTTCCGTTGAGTCACCTGCGCCTGATCTGTTTACTAAGGCAAGTTGTAAATACATCACCAACAGCGCTCTGTGCATCCGTGCTCCCGCAAAGAAGAGAGTCCGATTAAATAACGCAACAATTTACCGCACTGAGGCCACACGAGGCTTCTCATCTTCCAAACTGCAGAAATAACCACAGATTCGTTCAAACAGCTCCAGTGCACTAAAGCTGGCATGCTGCACGTCCTGCATATGTTGCAAAATATGCCCGTTGTGCTGCATTCGTGCACTCTTACAGAAACGTCTCAACATGCATGTTAACCCTGCTGCGTCCCCCGTCATCCAGCCACATGACTGTGTTCACCCCCAAAACAACCGATGTGTGACTGGATGAACGGACACCGGATGCACAACAGTTGGTGCGCAAAAAAAACACCCAGCTTGTCGGCCTTTCACCCAGCAGACCGCACCGGCCGCTCTAGTGCGGCAGCGTTCATCACCTCCGATAAACTTGTATGATTGAGTGACGCGGTCATGCGTTGGTGGACGGCGCTAGGACCACGCGGAAGCATGATGTGACACCGAGCCTCTTTTTCCTTCTCATGATCTCGCCGGGCTGCGGACATACCTGTCTGCATCTCCGGAGGGGTTTGGCTGCTGCCGTCCAGACATTAAAACCTCCATGTTTTTACACGCCGGCGTTGGCCATCCGCGTCTCAAGATCCTGCCGCTTCTCCAAGGTCTGCCCGTCCACGGACCATGCGTGTTATTGCCACACCGCTGAGAGGGGCGGAGTCCGCGGTCCTTGGAGACGGTGTGCAAGTGGATCATGAGAATGCCACTTATTTATCCTCAGAGCCAATCAGCTGCGGCTCAGCGCTCAGTGACTGTGTGAAAGCAGTGCAGCAGTAACAGAGTGTTTTGGTTTATAATGAGAAAAAGATAAGAAATAACATTTCCCCTTTTAATCTCACGCTCATTGGTGCAGTCTACGTGTGCATCCCATCTCCTGCACACACAGTGGGCATGTATGATTTAAACTGGATGCAATTTCAACAGCCAGAAAACACCAGGAAAGATGGTGTTTTAGGCAGCTGTAATAATCCTTATCATTATCCAGATTACGTAACTAAAACCTGCAAAATCACAACTATTTTAATACTATTCAGGTATGTAAAATCCTGGTTACTATATCTGAAGAGGACAACTGCACGTTCCAGAGACGGCCCTTGAAATCTGCATTTACTGATGCTCCAAAACTGAACATGAAACCTCTCATCATAGATTTCCTCTATCAACCCAAATCAGTTTTCTGAGAAATACATTTTTAAAAAATGTCAGTTTGCTCAACACCAACAAATAAAACACCTGATGAAATGGTAGTACCTCTTTTTAATATTCACTCCACATGTTCCTACAAGGTGTGACCTTAATGTACAACAGAGGTTGGCCATGGAAACAGAGTTTACTCTACCCTCTACTGGCAGGACATGAAATCTTCAAATGAAATCAAGGTTCTCTGGTGAGGAGTTACATTTCAGTGTGGTACAAAGGCATTTTTACGAAAAACAAAATACCAACAAACGGTATTATACATTTTTACAGTCTTCTTTCATACGCAAAAACTAATTTTCTCAAAAATACAGACATTGCCTTTGTTTATATCTGCACCTACCAAGATTGGACTTAAGCATAAACTACACAATTTTAAATATACAAAAAGATAGCAAACAGCTACAAGCAACAACAGTATGTACAGGAAAATGTCTCTTGTTTGGTGAATTTAAAGGAGCATGGACCACATTCAGAACACAGTGTCTTGTTTTTTCAGTATCTGACAAAGAAAAGGTTGTGGTGGTGTGACAAGTCTTAACAGAGGTTTCTTCACCACCATTTGTTTACAGTTGTCCTTCTTGAACCAGATGTCCTTCATTAGAATCTGTCACAGTGGTTCACCGACCTCCGCCTTCAGGTTCATCTCTCAGCAGACCTCTACCACCTCCCTCTGTGAAAGGGTGGGCACCCAAACCCTGGCCTCCCATTACGGAAGTGCCTCCCTTCCCTTTCATCCATGCCCTCTGGTCCCATAGAAGGGTGTCGATGGAAAGGAGGACCACGAGGAGGGAAGGGCATGGGCATTCTGAATCTGTCTGATGGAAACATGGGTCCTCTGGGCATCATTTGCGGAGGGATGTGTGGCAGGTTTGGAGGTGAGAGGAACGGAGGTAGGTGAGGATTTGGCATGCCAGGAGGAGGCTGTAGAGGTGGCATACCCGGTCTGGGTCCCTGCATCATAGCAGGATTTGGCAGAGTCATCACCGGTGCTACAGGAGACCTCAGCTGAGTGGCGCTCCCGACATCTGAGGAAGGCCCTTGGTCTCCTGTAGAATCATCTGCGGACTCGTCTGGAGGTTTTACACTTCCTGCTGCAAAAAAAGATGTGATAAAGTTTTACCGATTCCCAGCAAGAAATTACTTATCTTGGCAGCACAGAAAACAAAATAAACAAAGCAAACATGCATGTGTTCATAATATCGATGAGTTCAAGCAGAAGTTACTTCTGATCAACATGACTGCACTCACATCTCCTATTAAGAAAATGTTTGAAAAATCAAGTCTATAATTCTGTACGAATGTCTTACCTGCTGCCAACTTTACAGGATCAAACTCAGTGGGGATGAAAGGAACTCCTCCTGGAGGCATAGATGTAGGGGACAGCATGATGGGGGCAGGAAAAGCAGGTGGACTTCCCAGTGGTTCTCTCTGTTGGACTGGAGGCATCTGGAAGACAGACAAACACAGTGGTATTCTTACTTAAGATTGAATGTCATCCATAAGATTGAAGATAAGAGAAGAAAGCCCCTTTGGAGTGACCTGAAAGAAGAAACTGTTAGCATCTGCTGAATCTGTAGCATGTTGGTTTTTGATTACATCCCATTTGTATTAATTTTTTTATGTCACATGTGAAGAACAAAAAAATCTGCTCATACGTATTTTGGTCCAGTAATAATTACTAGAAGTTTTCACCAGTTCACAGAAGACAAAAACTTCCATAAAGTACTTGAGGCTTTAAAAAAAAGTCAAATAAAAAAAAGAAAAAACCTTGCAAAAGGTGAAAAGTACAGTACCAAGGTGTGTGGTAGTGGGTATTTACAGATCAGAAAGAGATTAACACACACTTAACTTGCAGAGAGCTGTAACTACAAACTTTGAATGATCAACTGTTTTTATTTTCTGGTATAATCTGCAACAATCTTTTATCAGGAACCATTAAAAACATAACCTTTATGTTTCCCTATGTTTGATGGGAAAGAAATGCAAAATGGAGCAAATCTGCTGAAATGAAGCTGAGCCTAATTTATTATATCATATTTTGAGGTGTATATATTGGCCTGTGAGCATAACACTGACACACTGATCCTCTTTGAGGGGATTCAGTCCCATAATAGTTAACCAGAATAAATTGATGATGTGTCATCAATTACAAATAATAATTAAAAGAAAGGAAAAACAGTTAACAGTGAGATTCAGAATAATCAACACCTTTACTGGCCAGGGCTAAACTGCACGTGTCCAATTAAGGAGGAAGGAGATCTGTGCTATGATACTTTAGGATCTGGACTAATTTATTGTTTTCAGATCATGTAAAGAAGATGAACTGCTGAAACAAACAAAAAAAGACAAATGACACAAAAGACTGTGTTGGTACTTACCTTTTCCTTGTAAGGATTGCACTTCTATTTATTTATTTTCTTAAGTAAGGTCTTTTTTTCACTACTGTCATCCTTCCTGGAAACAGTAGCCCAAGGCTTGTTTATAGCTTTCAAAGGTTGTGGTTGTACTCGTCTTAAAAATTGCTTATTTTGTGAAAACCAAAGCATCAATTACTGCTGCTTTGCAGACACTACATACTTTATAAATACCACAGCACACCGTTCTGAATACACAGACACAAAATTATTTCTGACAAAAAAAAAAGATTGCATATGACAGGATGTTTGCCATGCTAGAAGCTGATTGTAACAGGAGAGTAAAGACTTAATTATTGGAACTCTTTATGGCTGCTGGGGAAGACTGCGACATGAGGTAAATTATTAAACCTATCCATTCCACAGGTGAAAACATGATGTTCACCTGATCCCTTATCACACCTCCAAACAGTCCGAATGTTAATAGAAGGATTTCACAGTGTTCTCAGTTAGTTTAACGATTATTACCAGTAAACTGGCTTTGCTTCAGGACAAGGTAGAGGTGGAGACCTGCGCAGGTAAGTGTTATGTAAAAGTTCATGTACTCCTTGACTACAAATAGGATGAAAAGAAAAACTTGCATACAAAACTTATGTACAATAATTTGAATTAAATTGTCTAAAACCATGCTGCCAGTTACTTCAATATATTTTTATGTTTTGCAACAAATGGAAAAAAAATAGTGGTGCGGTCCGGTGGGATCACAATATATAACTGATATTCCTGAAATGCCATACAAAAATAGTATATAAGCTACATCACAGACATATCTATTACTTACTTATATCAGTAGTGAAGCAGTATTTGTACATGTATGTTGATGAAACTTGTATTTGATACTCTTAAAACAACATTTATAGAACTTGGTAATACTGTACAGCTTGCAAATAATGACTTGAGTGAACTGTTAAAAACCTTTAGGTAGAGCAATGAATTAATTTCCATCCCAGGCGTTCAAGCAGAAGTGGTTATAATTACTCTCTATGAGAAAACCTAGGTTTATGCACAACATATAGCAGTGACTTAACAAAGATTACTCAATTTCATAACACAAGAGTTTGTTTATCAGAAATCGCATCATATATATATTGTTAATACTATTAATGATATAATCTGTAAACAACAACATAACTGCTTGGCAAATAAAATTATACTAGAGTTATGTCAAATCAATTAGAACAACTGAAGTCAGTAATTACATAGTTTTAAATGTTAATCAAATTGAGATTTATCATTAAAACCTAAAATAATGAAATTAAAGAATATTTTCATAATGCTGCATGTGCTTCACTCGTTACGGCAAAGCTTCACTCGAGTAATTTATTTTGGTACAGTGAAAAACACAATATTTAAACATTTAAGTAATACTTTTGGTACGCTTAAACAGAGCAGAATTTCATTACATTGCACTACTTTTTCCTATTGGAAATCATCTGTCACAAATCAAACCTACTGATAATGCAATTTCTATTTCTCTTCAGGAATCCACAATGAGCACATCAGGATAAAATTCAGCCTATCCTTTCTGTGCAACCTTCCAGTGCAAAATATCACAACACTGATTCAAAAATGCGCAGCAACAGCAGAATTCTCTTATGTCTGCAAATCATACCAATCTCCCTTCAGATAGAAGGCCCCTAGATCTATTGCAGCTGATCGTAATCATGTCATCGGATAAACTGATATCTGCATGAGTCCAAATTCTTCATTTATCATCCACCAAATGATTTTCCTAATTTTGGACCTCTGGAAAGACTTTTATGTCAATATCAGAAAAGGTTTTCATAACAGAATACATGGGAACAACTACAGAGTAATGCTCTTTTTTAGAACTATTTCTGCAATGTTTAGGAGAGACCATTCTCACTATTTTCAGTAAGTCGAATACAGTGAGAAAAAAAAAACATTCAGATGATGGCAGAAGTCCAAGGAACTACAAAAAGCTGTCCTGAGATGTTAATGTAGTTAAATTTTGACTTCTAATCAGGACTGTCTTCTGCAAAGAGGTCTTTGTACTGCCTGGTATACATATATGCAGTATACACAAATCAAGCAAATACTGCAAATACATAAAACGCATTTGAATGAGTTCATTTCAAAAATCTTAGTTTTGTTCCCTCAAAGGTATCATTGAAATAAAAAAAATAACATCCTGTAAGCCAACAGAACCTCTACAATGACTGCCTTTTTTTCCAATCAAGAAAAACACCTGCAGTTAGACTGATCTGAAAGAAGATGCTGTGAACATCGTTAACATTCAACACATACACTACCAGTCAAAAGTTTGGACACGCTCTCATTCGATGGAATTATGTCGTAAAAAAAAATGTGTTAATCTTCAATATTAATCTACGGTGCAGAAAATAATACAAATAAATAAAAAAGCACTGAATGAGAAGGTGTCCAAACTTTTGACTGTTAGTGCATAACAATGTGGATTTAAGTCACAATGTAAAGAAATAGAGTAAAAATTGTCAGACACATGACATATGTAATGTCCTAAGAGAAAAAAATATAGCTTTGTAGTTATTTCTAAAATTACATTTGCCCCTGGAAACAGCCTCTAGTGGTTGTCAGAAGAACGGCACTTGTGAACTGCATTCAAAATTTGGCTAGGGTGGTGACTGGTCACTCCAAAAGGAGCCCTACTCAAGTCAGTAAATTAATTAGTTTTGTTAGCTAAAGTTTGGGGATTTTAACTGAGGAAAAAGCCTTTTTTTTCTCATGTAAATACAATAATAAAGCATAGTGTAATAAAATGCAGCTTGATCTTGAATAGCACTACATTTGAATAAGCAGTATTATTTTCTTAAGCAGGGGCTGCACCTGGTTTTTATACTCCAAATTTTTGCATCTTTACTGAAAGGCCTAATTTGTAGTGTACATTTATCTGTCTGATACAACACCAGTTCTAAAAACTGCCACCGGGGGCATCCTAGTTTGAAATGTCCAAATCCTATACATTAGGCCTTTAAGGCTACATTCACAATAATCCCTTTTCATTTGAAAATGTAAATAATTTTAACGCTATTTAAGATATACTTTACAGGCACACTAACATGTCTCAACAACCATTTTATGACAACCCACTTACACTGGGTATGAACGAGGGTGGCACAGTGTGCAGTGGTTAGCACCGTCGCCTCACAGCAAGAAGGTTCTGGGTGTGAACCTGCTGGTTGGCTGGGGCCTTTCTGTGTGGAGTTTGCATGTTCTCCCTGTGCCTGCGTTGGTCTTCTCCAGGTGCTCCAGTTTCCTCCCATAGTCCAAAAACATGTGAGGCTGCTTATTTGGTAATTCTTAATTGGCTGTTATTGTGAATGTTTGTGTTTGCGGATATAGCTAATGGATGTGGGTCATGCGGATGCGGGTGTAAATCGGTTAGGTTTGGCCGCTTAGTTGTAGAAAATACAATGGATAAAGAACAACAATGGTTCAAAGACCAGAGATTTCCTCAACAGCACAATAGGGCTTAGTGTAGACAACAAGGTAAGCCATGCCTGTAATCTATTGTCCACGTTGTACTAACCACTGATAGTCAAGGCTGATGTCTTTGTTTTCTTCTGTCACGTGACAGGATTTTGACAAATCAGGTAACAATGCATAGCGAGACAACCAGAAAACAAACACCGGTGTATTCAATGTCCAAAAGGCTTTGTTTCGGCCCACCCAAACTAAAATACAATGCCACAGCTTTAAAATGAAAATGACATGAGCAGCATTTCCACAAGTCTCTGATTTAGGGCTCCTAAAACGACAAAGTATTGTGAACAAGAATAAAGATATGGCCTAGGTTTGCCTCTTAAACATGCTTGAACCCAACCTTGTCAAAGGGCATCAAGCTCTGATGGGAAAGGGGCTATTTTTTTTCAAGTCTTGTTTCCTTAAAATTGCCTACAGCACCTTTAAGCATCAAGATCCTCTTTTCTGCAATAAGTGACTACAGCTTAATGGATAAACTTAAGATTGTATTTACTTCTTTGCCTAAAAAGCAAAAAGACAGGCACTAAATGGTTACAAATAATTATCTGCAAACATGACATAAATAACAATTTAAGTACTTGCAGAAATCATGTCAAATATAGAGGGAACACAATAAAATAATCTTTTTTTTCCAATGGACACAAGCTTTCAGAATGTTTAGAAACCACACAGATACAACTAAAAGAAAAGGCAGCTTGCAAGCCTTGATGCAGTCAGTACTCTGAGGTAGCAACATGGGGGTCTGCTCTTACCCTGCCATCAGCAGAAAACTGGAAAACAGCTGCTTGATTTTTTCCTGCAGGTTAATTTCACAGAGGAAAACCCACGGGGCAGGCAGCCAGGCATCAGATCTTTGATCAGGAACCTGATCCTTGATGTGTATCATCTCATTGCTTTCACTCTATAATTTGCACTTTGTATATGCACACTACTAAGACACAAGAGAAGATTGTAATGATGTAGCTCTACAATAACCTAGACTTAACTGACAGCTTAAAACGACTATTTAAAAAACAAAACAAAAATAAAATATGAAAGTTCAAAAGGTCCATTTTATGATGAATGAACCTTTCAATACCATTTAGGCATTCCATAGTATCATCCATGAGTGGGAATCCTAATATCCAAAGATGCTTTTTAGAACACTCACCTTTGTGAGGCCTCATGTGAGTCTGATGTTCTCCACACATGGATCTAGACCACAGTTGTTTTACTGAAGACTTCACCCTGTCCTTCAAATGTCACCTCATTTGAAAATGACTGAAAGAAGAACACTGCTCAGATTTTACACATGCTCAAAGATGTTAAAAATGCAAAGCTTTGTCGAAAGCCTACCTTTCAAAAATAAAAGCCTTTTTAAACGAGTTACATAAATGTAAAAGAAAGTGGATTGAGACCAAGTTTGTAACTCGTAGTCAGAATGCTGCAGAAAATTCACAAATACTTTTGAATACATATAAAATAGTTTTTTTTTTTTTTTTTTTTTTACATGTACATAACCACTGGATCAGTTTATTTTATTTTCTTTAAACAAGATAAAGGCATAAGCAGAATAAAGTTACCCACATGGGAAATGTATCTGAGTTTCTATTTCCACTGTTTGCATTCTGTGTCCTTTGTAAAATGCATATTTGCAATTTCCTTTGAGTTTGTTTTAAATGTGATTTAATTTTTCTAGTGAAACAATGATTAAAGGGGACCAGCAAAAGGTGAAAGACATCATAAAGGAGAAGTGGGAGGTTGTTTAAATGTAGAGGTTGACATATTTGTCAGTTACTCTCTGTGGACCCTGCACATGATTCTTTGTCACTAAAAGCATTTTTATCTAGTGCTAAATGAGCAGTGAAAAACATTCTACCGTTGCCTTGATCCCCACCTCATACCAGCAGTTAAACTGTGACAAGGACTGGTATTACATTGCTGAAACACAGTTACATGTGCTTCAAGACCGAACTTCAACAATCTGAGTGGCATGTAATGGTGCAAGTCTGTGGAAAAGACAGTATCTTTGTTGGACTTAACACCTGGACATTAAATGTGTGCATTTTTTTCCACACCTGTATGGTTACCTGTCCATGGAAATGCAGAAATATGGTTCCTAAGAATTTTTTTTAAACAAACACATACTAAGTTGCTTTAAATTGTCCAATGTTCAAATGCAAGGTTGAGGTCATAGGAATTCATTCGCTATGCTTTAATATGAAATCCAATTCTCTTCAAACATTAGCAGTAGAAGTGATATTTGGCATGTAGCATGAAAGTAGGCAGCACGGAAAGATATGTACATTTCAGATCATTAATTTAGCCTTGTGTTGAAGAGCAGATCTTTGGTATCACATCAGTCCCCAGATATATTTACTAAGCCATCTCCTGCAAACTCGGGTACAATGAGAAAGGTGTCAGTGCTGAAACAGAACCACCACAAGGGGTCCAGGTAATACTTACAAGAAGAAGGTTTTCTTTTAGAAGTCCCATATTGAGCCCCTTTTCAGCAAATTAATATAAATCTCACACATCTGTATAGTGTTTAGTTTTTTCAGCTCAAAATAGTGCAAAGATGGTTCATTTCACCACGATAGTGTAACTCCTATTTGCAACCTTGTTCTGAACGGGCTGTTTCAGTTAGTAGCTCCAAGTAACTCCTGACCTGCTGCTGTCTCCGCCCCCTTCAGGAAGGAGACTTTCCCTGTGCCTGTATTTGTCCACGCAGAAAAACAGCTGAGCACACAGCACCGGACACCGGAACGCGTTAGTGAGAACAGGACTTCTGACTGCTTCTAACTTTTTCTCTGTTAACTTGCTCTCTGAGCAATAATTTTACATAGAAATATCAATTTCAGAGCACAGCTGTTGTTTTAAACTCGTGTATGGTAACTTTGTTAGACAACATTGCGGTTATATCACTGGTTTGCCTTGCAGAGCAGGATGCTTGGGAAACATGTTATGAAGTGACTTCCAGTCAACATGTAGTTTTAATGTGGTGTGTTTAAGTCACTATTCCATACTTGTTCCATCGTCTGACAATATAAACAGAAGAACTAGGCTGTATTGAAATACAGTATGTGCGTATACACAGGGCAAAGGAGACACGAACAGATGTTAAGATGGGCTGCGTTCAGGTTGTACAGAAGCACAACAAGCAACGTGAAAACACAGTAACCTATGGTCCTTGTTTATTAGTTTCAAATAGGTCTTAAAAGTTTCCACCATCTCTGAATGTCCTTCAGCTTATCATGTCCACAGAGCTCTGATCTGTGGGCATGCAATTAAAACTAATGGCAACTTGAGCCACATAGCCAAATCACACGCCAACACTAAGGATTTTCCTATCATTGTTGGAACACTGTCATAAATAAAATAATCCACTGGGTCCTCAGCGTGTCAGATGCTGGGAGTGCATGAAGACTCTTGTGTTTGCTCTTGCAGCCAACAGCAGAAGATTTGGTGAGCTTTGCATGTGGCTGAGACATTTTAAAGATAGCGGAGGCAGTTCTAGAGCTGCTCATTATGAACAGCTCACCTGGAAGCAGCAGGCAGTGAGGGGGCAAAATTACACAAAGTTTGAGGTAGACTACAACTGTTTCATTAGGTGTTAGGGGCACAAGCCCAGTCAACCCCACTGCATTGAGAACAATCTTAACACTTCAGTTCCAGTGCATGTTCAGGTACAGAATTTACTCTACCTGACATCACTTAGTTTTGTTTGTCTTCCTTGCCACTGTTACCTTCTCGACCATTTCTCTCCTCCTGCTCTTGAAGATGGCTGACAATGAAACTCCATTTAGGTAACTCAACATAGACCCGCCACTTGACACGTGTCATTTGACGGCCGCAACAGGAACACCACACAAACAGACAAGCCCGTCAAAGTCAAGTAGCTGGGATGTGTCGATCCAGGGAGATACTTTTCTGATTTGTATTGGTGTACAGGCGCATCCTGAGATGTACATGTGTGCTAAGACATCGCTGGTGTGTGGTATTACATGGATACATACAAAGAAAACAGTATGTGCTGGCATTTTGATGCATGTCAAAAACAGCAGGCTAAGTAAAACAGTGTGGGCAGGGACAAAAAATGCTTGAGATAGCTGCCTTCAAAACTCTGTTGATTTGAACCAGACAATGTTTTAAAAAACAATATAACTGAATACAAAATGGTTTACCTCAATTTGCATTAAAATTTGAGTATTCAAACCTGTGGTTACTCCTGTAATAAGCCCAAGTCTTACGTGGCTTGCACAGGCAGAGCAGAGACACTTAAACAGAGAAATCCTTTCCAAACAAAAAAGACTCAGACCTACATGACCCACAAGTGCTAGATCCTGCATCCATAATAGAACTTTTATAAACTCATGTTTTAGTTCCAAAGGACTTTAGATGGTCATGAAAGGACTATATAGATTGCCTTCATGGAACCTTCTGAAGTGATCTCACAGAAATAAAATGGTGGTACAGCTAAAGAGTTAGCGGGCTGACAAGTGCAGGTATTTCTAAAATCTAATATTGAACTAAATTAGTAGTACATTTTGGAGGAAAAGAGACGTTCAACTCTGATAGGTTCAACTCAACAGAATTTCCCTAGCAATTATTTTCAAATACATATTTCCTTTGTTTTTCCCAAAGGAAAAGGGAAAAAGTAAGTGACACCTGGACAAGATTTATGGCAGCCCTTAATCATTTATCTTTTGCTTCCATGTCTGTTTTGTAAATGATTTTTTTATGTTTACATAACAATAAACATGGAAATAAGACATGTATAAGAGTTTGGTGTGTAAACATATTCAAATGTTTTAAAAGCTGTTAATGGTCTGACCAACAGGCCAATAATAGAAATATTCATAGCTCAACAACTGACGTAGAGGCAATTGAGAAAATGAGCCACTGAAAAATAAAATTAGCAAAAACAGGACTGTAACAATCATACAAAGGGATATCTGAGATTCGTTCATATCTGCCTGCGTAACAAGACTATGACATGATTGGTTTTCATGAACAATAGTCCAGAGCTTGTTTTGTTAGGCAATATGCCATTTATCAAAAACGTATCTAAACAAATTCAGAAATTAAATCTCCTGTCTAATGTACATTAACAATTGTCTTGTATTGCTGATGTCGCTGTTGGCTTACCTTGTCTCCCACTTTGACACGCTTCTTCACAATCAGACCTTTAAGTCCCACCAGCAGCCAACGGTCACATAGACTCGAAAGCAACTTTTCGTCCAAGTGAGATTCAGTTAAGTATGGTAGGTTGAAGACAGCTCATTTTAGGGGAATGAGATGCAGCACTTGGTCCGGCCGGCTGGGGATCAAACCGGGGATCCACTGCTCAGGAAGTATGTTACCATGTAGTATGCGATAGCCACTCTGTTATCATTTTTGCTACCTCAGACAGCCGGTTTTATTAATTTATTTTATTGACCACTGATTCAGCTTCTTCCAGCCATGGGTTAATTTCTAAATTTAGTTTTAAATATTAATTTACTAATTAAAAAGTTGCGATACTGTCATAAATACTATTTTTCACATTAACTGTGCTGCTTTAATTGAGTCACTGCAATCTCACTATTAGTTTGTAAATTCTTACATTTAAAACTCAACAATTGCAATACAATTTTGCTGATGTATCAGTTCAATAATTTTAATATTTTGTTGTCATTCAACCACTGGTGAATGGCTATGATTTTTTTTTTCTTTTTAGACAATCAAATGAAACATTCACAATTACTGAAAACTTTTCCAAACCCACACACATTCTGGAAAACAGCGTAGTATCTGAAACCTGAGAAACAGAGAAATGCTTCCCTCTACACATACCACAATAATTAAAAGGTTTTGTAGTTCCCACTTTATTTGAATAAGTTATGACAGTACAAGGTTACTGAGTGATTGAATGAAGATGCAAATAATTCGGAAGAAATAAGAACTGGATGAATAAGCACTGTTGAAAGTAATGCCTACCAGCAGAGGAGCCTATCTGAATTTTGGCAAAGTGGATAAACATAATAAAAATCAGAAAACTAGATTTGTCTACGTATTTGGTGACCTAGAAAAAATGGCAGAATGGAAAGAAAGACATGAGGTGTGGACAACTCCTCTTGGAGTAAATGTGTTAATCATTGCAGATAAAAACATGGTTATATATTTTTGCATAAAACTGTTTAATTCAGCGCTCCAAAATACTATCATATTTAAGAATGACTGAGGTTTTCGTTTTAAAAAAGAAAGTGTTGGGCTGCATTGCATGATGGGACATCATGTAATTATAGGCTGTCTGACCCCTTTCAGAAACTGAAAAAAGCATCACACTCGATTTTCAACACTAAACAAGACTGCACTTCGATAATTCTTCTTTATCATCATTCAAGTCATCAAATATGCATGGCTTTTCGCACAACTTCTGATCTGTAATTTTTTGATTTAAAGGATCTTTAAAGTTCTTGCATATACACATGAACCCCAAATTCCAGTCATCATGTACATGTGCACCTTTCTGGAAACCGAGATTAATCGCACTGCTTACAAGTCTACAGTGAACCAGATCAGATATTGTAAATCACTTACAGCAAAAATATGAATGTTAGCAGTACTACTGATGTTAGTACAAATTAACAAAACAATGGGTCATCGTTACTTGTGGCATCACGACTGACTGAGCCTTAAATTCCCAACAAGAGTGTAATGCATTCTTAGAACTAACAAAGCTTAATTTATTCTTTGACTATACTTTGTCAGTGACTCCCTTTCACTGACATCATGTTTACACCATGGCTTTAACCCAAAACCCTCATCTGTTTTAACAGCAGTTAGTTTAATATATTTTTAACTGTCGGATTTACCATTTATGAATTTCACCAATAACATACACCTAACATACAACACGCCTAACATACATCATTGAGCACCAATTTATCGTAAAACAGCGACTTCACTGTTAACTGGAGTTAGCTCTTTAATGCACCAATACATAATTTCAATGGAAACTTAAAACAAGTTATTTTACATGCCCACATTTAACGGCTACAAGTTATTTTACATGCCCACGTTTATAACGGCTTGATAAAAACCTAAGCCAAGCAAACATTTGAAAAATACGAAAATTGACTTATGTTTTGTCTTTCACTTCTGTATTTTCTTTAAATTTCAACTTGCAGTGACGTGGCTTTTGGAAAAGATAAGAGGATTCAGATAGGCTCCACTACTCATGCAAAGAAACTATTGTTTGCATAAGAAAGACTGTGAAGTAATCTTTCTTCAAGGCCATTAAACCAATACAAGAAAAACACAAGTATTCAAAAGAAGCTGTTTAAGGACTGTATTAGTATTACCTGAACGTGAGCAGCGATGGTCCCATCTGGTAAACTTTCCAACGCTCCATTTAGAGCTGCCTGGTTGTTACGATCCTTGGCAGGAGTCCACTCTGTACATTATGAAAACAATGACAATGTTAGGAAAACTGCTTCTCTTACCCTGCAGAGAGAGAATGTTTCCATGCTAACACAAGCTAATAGCTAATTGTTTACCTGGATTTAGTGTCTCTGTATCCAGCATACCCCCTTCCCGATAGCTCTCCAACTCCTCAACTTTGACTTTGCTCCAGGGAATGTAGGTAACTCCCCGCTCTACATCCCAGAACTTTTTGTGCGCTGATTTTATACCTTTGTTCAAAGCCCAAGCAATCTAGGAAAGAGTGACACTAGGTTTATCAGTAAGTCATTAAACAACACAAAAATGTTTTCCAGAACCAATATATTACTGTAAATTCAAGCAATGTGCATAAAAGACCAGGTACCTTAACAGGTTTCTGATTGACTTTGTATGAGCCCCTACTGAGTCTGTTCAAGGCTGTATAGGCATCTTGTCTGTGAACCATTACGATATAGGCACAACCCCTTGGAGGAATCATCTGGACACAGAGAGCAAAAGGTGATGGTGAAATACAGGACATCTTTAGCTTTTAAATCATATAACTTTACAAGCATCTTTGTGAGAGTTGCCCAAACTTACGTTGATGGACTCAATCTGACCAAACTCTTCCAAAAGGGACATCACGTCAGACTGCTGAGTTTTCTTGTCTAGCTGTCCAACCCAAAGTGTAGTACTGCAAACTACAAGCAAAAAGAGAATAAAAACACCCTAGTAGTTGAATGAAATTAAGGTTTTAGGTCTTTAAATAAAAATGCTCTATACCGAGTTTTTATTTCATTGGGATATTTTATACACTGCTCTCGACAACATTAGTAATGTATGGATAATAGATAACGTGCCTTTGTCTTTACTAAGTTATCAAACAACTAAAAATGTGTCACTTTTCTTCCAATTAGAAAGCTCCAGTCAGTAATATTGGACCTGAATTCACAGCACAGACATAGTTTTGAACTTGTGTGTATGATACAAGAAGTTGTAAAAATCAAAAAGTCAAAAATCTGGACTTTAGCAGTGCAGTAAGTTTAAGTGACTGCTGGTTAAGTTGTAATCTTAATTGACTGCTACTATTTTATATTTGTTCCAGTTTCTGACAACAGCAACAAAAAAATCTGAATGAGAACAGCTTTTGTGGGAGGTTGGCTATAAGTACAGTTTATGTGTGAACAGAAAGTAGGAGATGTGAAAACAATGTGTATGTAAAGTGCCTCCGCTCTGAGCAGCACCTGTGTGTTTGTATTATGCTGATTGTCATTGAATCCTTGGACAGTGTACAAACCACATTTTTGTTCTGTGATAATCTGAAGTACTCCCATACTTTCAAAACCTTGAATCTTTGGAAACTTTTTTTTATACAACCGAGTTGGAATTCACTGCCACTGTCTAAAACTACAGTGCTGAGCTCGACCAATGACTGGAGCCGAAAATGACTGACATCATAACACAGCAATTGCAAAGTGATAAGGAAAACATGCATGTACTAAACTGTGTGTTTTATGGTCCTTGTGTCCCCCCCTACCTCTCTATCTCTATCCGTCTACCTCTATCCCTCTACCTCTCAACCCGCCCGGCCAGCAGGCAGATGGGTCCCCCCACATTAGAGCCGGGTTCTGCTCGAGGTTTTTTCCCTGTTAAAAGGGTGTTTTCCTTGCCACTGTCACCTTTTGGCTTGCTCTGGGGGTCAGGCATATGGGTTCTGTAAAGCGTCTCGAGACAATTTGACTGTAATTGGCGCTATATAAATAAAATTTAATTGAATTGAAAACATTTGTGACAGTAAATTGAAAGAAAGACATGAATCAAATAAAAATATCACATTTTCAGCTTCGACGTCATGCCAAGTAATCGCAGCAGCCCTGCATAGCTTTGACTACCACTTATCTTAATTGACTAAACTTTTAATTACTCACAGAATCATAATCAAATTAAATGGTAAAAACAGTTGACCAGCACACATATGGCAATGTAACTTAGAAATATTATAGTCATGACTGAAAAATTTAAAGTGGATCCTTCCTGTAGGGCTGGACAAAGCAGATACTGTTGCCGCATAAGCGATTACAGCAATTCTATGCACTATGTATAATTTGTGATATTCACAAGTTAATTCTGTTGCAGCACATACCACTGATTGTCTGGCTCTTTATGCTGGGAAGACCTTTCTGTCTGCGTTCTCTGTCTTTTTCTCTTTCACTCCTATCCTGAGAGCGGGAGCGAGACCTCCAACGCCGTTCTCTGGAACGAGAACGTCGATGCCTTGACCTCCTTGAGCGAGATGAAGATCTTGATCTTCTTCTCCTGGGAGATCTGAAACATAAAGGACTACCTTAGTTGAACATTGCATCAACAAATACTGCAATTCACCAGAGGAACATTACCTATTTCACCCTTACCCTTACATGAGTTGGACATGACAACATGAAGATATGCAGGAGTTCACTGCTTTCTAAAGGGTAAATTAACCCCAAGGATATATTGAATACAGTGGCAGATAACCATTTCTTTGTCTGCTCTAACATGAAAAGTAGTTACACGGGCTTCCGTAATTAATATACAGACAAGTGACAAATTAAAGGAAAAACAAACATTATTACTATTAACAGGCATTAACTCCATCGGAGGGATTGTACATCATTCTTAAACAAGATCTCCCCTCATTTAGATTTTTAATGATTGTAGTGGGGAGTGCTGACTAACTTGTCTGTCCAAAATCTTCCATAGATGTTCTATTGGGTTGAGATCTGATGACAGCAGAGGTCATAGTATATGATTTACATCCTTTTAAATACTCATCAAACCATTCAATGATCCCTTGTGCTCTACAGAAGGGGACATCCTCATCCTGGAAGAGACCCTTCCCATTAGGACAGATGTGTTTTATTATAGAATAAAGGTGATCACTCTGTCATTCTTCCTTCACTTCCCTGCAGACTCACACACAAATACAGCAGACCCCTCGGGTGCGTAGCTGTTATTATTATACTATTTTTCCAGTATGCAGGAGTCCATTTAGAAGTGGACATATATGTGCAGAAGGTTGTATCTACATATTCCGAACACACACACACAACGGCAGAGCATGCTCACAAGTTTTGGGCTGCATGCAGATGTGTGCGGAGGGTTCTGCATGGACTTTGGGAGATGACAATTTACACTGCATGGAACCGAGTGGACCTTGACAGTCTCACGGATGTTGAAGTATAACACTTGCCTAAGGAGATAAGGTGACCCAAACCATCCTAACAAAATGTCCCTCAGCAGAACAGAGGCACCGGATCACTGTAGAGGTCAGGGGTCTGGGTTTTTGCTTTAATTTGTCACGTCCCGATGAAAACTATGACATACACAACCAACAACATTCTAAAATCCTGTATGGTTAACTGTAATGAGCAAAGCAGTTACCTGGAACCAGATCTTGACTTCTTGCCGTAGCCTCTGTGTCTGTCCTCCCGCCTCATCGATGAGTCTTCTCTTGAATTTCCCTATTAGACAATGATGACATGACATTTTTTAAAAGTACTGCCACAATAATGAGCACAGGGTTCCACATTCCAGTTCAAAAAGTTCATGGCATAGGTCAAACATAGAAACTTCCCTGCCAATGACAGTAACCCTGGTACTGTCTTGTTTGAAATTAAAAAAAATATACATAGAAAAAAGTTGACTTACCTGCAATTGAGTGTAAGCTTCATTTACTGAATGGTATCCATCTGGTATCATATGATGTTCACCATGACTCATTCCTCCACTGTGCTGAAAGGTGACAAAGAGAAAGACACGAGAAAATTATTAATTTTTAAATAAACAGGCCTCATAGTAATGTTGCCTACACTACATTATAACTGAAGCCTGCAGCTCCACAAAGATGATCCTTTACAAATATCAAAAACCAAAAAAATTGAAGCATTCATAATTTGAACAATAATTCTGGCTTGACACCTGACAGCTGAAAGACAAAAAGAGATGCTATATTTGCAAGTTAATGGTTATTACATGATACAGTTAAAGGTGGATACCTTTACACCCCCAGTTTGTCCCATTGTGTGAGGATCTATGCTGGGCATCTGGCCAGGAAACTGGTTAAACACACTTTCAGGAATGCCTCTGACATGAGAAAGCAGACGGCAAATTAGAAAAACATCAATCAAAACACATCAAAATCAAATGACATCAAAACAATTGTTACTTCTGTAATTTGTATTTTTTCACTACTGACATTTTGACAAAACAAAGCAAGAAAATTGAAAAGGTGGTTAAAAACACCTGTAATGATATGGGTTTTAGCTTCATTATCCATGTGACTTGCACTCCGTCCTTGGTTCAACTCTTAAAAATGTATGACATTGTGTGTGCCACTGTGCTTAACTTACTCCAATGCCATCAGAAAACACAAAGCAACACAAAACATCAAACAAAAGACATTGTTTTGCAAAAACTCACATGACAGTAACTGAAGCAACCAAAACTGATCATATTTTTTGTGAGCAAGTCCTGGCTATAGTCTAGTCAATGATATAACTGCAAACATATTTCCATCTAATACCTGGAAAAAATGCATGTCCATGCTGAAAGTAAATGTATGTGTCATCTGCCCTAAACGAGAGGTATTTTCTATCAGCTGGAAGATTTCAAGATGAAATACCTACAATGATGTGATATATACAATATAAAAAAATATGTTGTACTATAGCCCTTGCACTTTCATATAAAACAAGTGCTAATGTATCAACATAAACGCATTTTCTGTTTAACACACTTACTGTGCCTGAACATCTCCTTCTGGAGCTGTTACATCCTCAGGTTCATCATCATAATCAAATCGGTCAAGGAGTTTCTGGGGAAATATGTATTACACAATTAAGTGAACAAGACAGTAATTGTATATTATCACAGCAAGTTATTTTGAGAGGAAGATTAAGTTTTGCTATTACCTCAGCTAAAGAGCTCTTCTTTTCAGCCTGTACACTGCGTGGATTCAGCTGGGCCACTGGCATCTGGGGTGGGTTTGGTGCATTGTTTGCAATGGTGGCAGCCAGGGTCTTGTCAGCCTGCTGGAAGTTCTGGAGCATTCTCTGCAGCTGAAAGTAGGAAAAAGAAGCGCAATTCAAAAATAACACAATGATATGTAGTACAATGGCTTGAGCACTTAAGCAAATGAATTGCTTACCTCCTGACCATGGGGGGACTGAAACAGCTGTGCTACAGCAGCTAAGGCATCAGGACTGGGCAGCTGAGGCACTGCAGGTAAAACTGAGGCATTACTGACAGGAGGTTGTGTCTCTATTTGGGAGTCAGCAGGAACTGTTAATACACAAGAAAACAGGACGTTTTGGCACAACACAGCATGCAGTTCATCAAAAATGGACAACTGCGTGACCACGTTTCTTTACCCAAACAGAGCTACATTCATTTCACTACCTTCCAGTGCAGAGGGAGGTACAATGACACCGTTGGCCATATCCATTAGTGGTTGAATGATGTCCATATCAAACACACCATTCTTCTGCCACAAGTTTAGGACGCGGACAATTTTATTCTGTGAAAGCAAAAAGCAAAGAAACAATGGATTAGAGAAAACGTGATTTAACATTTTCAGTAGCAGCGGCAGGCTCCCCGGGAGCCATGGCAACGTAAACAAACGACACTTGACTGCAGATTTTCCTTGTACAACCTATTTATTGAATGGCCGGTTGAAAATGGCTTTTTAAAGGCTGAATGTTAAAATTAAAAAATATATATTTGAACAAGCTCATCTGAAAATGCAGTCAGCAGTTATTTATACATGGTGTGTAGATATTAGATTAATGCTATTAATTAGTTTACTCACATTAGCGACACTGAGTTGGCACTGGGCCAAATTAGCTGAAGCTACCGGTATGTTTCGTGACGTTAGCTGGACATCAATATTTTGCGAATGTCTGTTTAACTTGTAAAATTTATTATGAGTTATCTTAAGCTAATAACTTTTCTCCGGTAAGTCGCTGACCTATTTTCCAATACGACACTCCTCTGACTCTCTGACCTGTTGCCTGGGTGCTTGACGTGACGTCACTTTCAAGGCCGCGCTCTCGCGAGTAATTAACGTTGTATTAACCCGACGTATCAAATAGTAGATACCGAGCAAGATAATTATCTGTAGTTTATCTGTAGTACTCCTGAGTACCCGACACAGTGCAAGACTGCTGTGAAGGTGGAGACATGCGGCGGTGGTGTATTTGTGATGATTATAATAAAAAAAAAAAAAAAAAAAAAAAAAGAAAAGAAATTTGAAGGAGCGGCGGCTGGGATTCAGCAGTGGTGGGCCGCGGCTGCTGAATGAATGTAGGGGGAACCCTGATATATATATATATATATGTATATATATATATGTATATATATATATGTATATATATATATGTATATATATATATGTATATATATATATATATATATATATATACATATATATATATATATATATACATATATATATATATATATATATATATATATATATATATATATATATATATATATATATATATGTAGGAATAAGGAATAACCTAAACAACAAAAATATCTCTTTTAATAACTTAATTATAAATTTTTTGTTTATAAAAAATTACATAAATAAAAATTGATATTCCTATAAAAAGAACCATCAAAATTACACCATTTATCAGACCCAGAAAAGATGAAAACAGAATGAATCTCTGGATTTTCAACTTACTGAAGCTCCTTGAACTACTTATGCAGATTTTATGTGCCATACAGTGGGAAAAAACAACTAAATTCAGGCTTTAAGTCATCAAAATCACTGTTTTCTATATGTCCCATTTTCCTTTTTTAAAATAAATTCTAAGTTATAAACACGTATATGTCTATTCATTGATTCAACTGTCAACCACAATTTTATTTGAATTGAAAAACTTCACTCGTGTCAAATATTGCTATTTGACAAAACTGCAATTGCGATTAATTAATTACAACGCCTGTAATTAATTAGATTAATTTTTTAATTGTGTCCCTCCACTATATATATATATATATATATATATATATATATATATATATATATATATATATATATATATAAAAACCAAGGTAAACTACAGATAATTATCTTGCTAGCTATATACACACACACACACACACACATATATATATATATATATATATATATATATATATATATATATATATATATATATATATATATATATATATATATATATATATATATATATATATAGCAGGGGTATTCAACTAAAATTCAAAGAGGTCCAGTCAGAGAAAATGTATTAAAGCAAAGGTCCGGAACATCATAAAGCCTAACTTCAATTAGTGCGATATATGATGATGTAACCTAGAAGTTTTATTAGCGTGTGCATGTAATCAATAACTGACCATCAAATCAAATAGATTCAGTACGGTTCAAAAACATTTTGACATTTATTAACAAATAACTTTTGATATAACTGTACATCTTAAAATTAAGTGCAGAACTTGAAAAAATAATGACTAAACAACCCGAACCAGCTTATATATAGCTTTAACAATACCTAAATCTCAAAAAATGTAAACAATTGAACACTTTTACTTTTTTTTTCCTGTCTTGTCACTCCCCTTATATCCCATGCTGCTTAATGGGAGAACTGAGCTGCAGTTTGCCCTGCCATAATTTTTTTAATTGTGTATTTTGAATTGTGGTCTGAATGGTGTCAGGGTCATTCTCAAACACATTTGGAGCTCACTGGTCAGTCTGGAACGATATTCAGTTTTGATTATGTTCATAGTTGAGAAAGGTGTCTCCAGCTGTATGTTGAGCCAAACATGGTCAGCATGTGCAGGGCTATTTCCCTCTCGGTGTCGCTTTATTCATTTTCCTTTTTTGTCTTTCCCTCACCTCTCACCTGTTTTCTGAACGCAGAGCTGTGATGTTTAGCAGCTGCAATGCAGAGACTTCATTGGCTGAGTAGCGTCATGTGGGATGGCTGAACTCGTACGCAATTGGTCTGTGTGTTTCCTGAGCTGATAACTAATGCCGTAAACACTGGGAAAGCTGTGCCGGTAAAACAGAAGCGACCGGTCAAATTTAAAATCCCGTTACAATTTACTGATTACAGGTCCGGTCCGTATAAGACGGCATCTGGGTCCGGATCCGGACAGCGGTCCGCCAGTTAGTGACCCCTGATATATAGACACACACACAGACACACACATACATACCCAAAGGACAAACAAAGTACCTTATCATCTTCTGGGCAGCGGAAAAGGTTTTGGAAAGTATCTGTGAAGTTCTTCAAGAATCTGGGTCCAAAGACATCTTTCTCAACACCAAACTGATGGCGTGACTGCCGAACAATGGAGTCAACCACGTATAAACCAGGTACTTTTAATTCTGGTTTGCACTGAAACCGAAAAACAAACACAATTTATTCTTCTTTCCAACTCAAACGTTTAGTACAATATACAGTAACAGACTCTTGAACACATACCTTCTTGATGAACTTTTCAACAATCTGGACAACATGTTTGTAAAGCTATTGAAAGACAAAAATGCATATTGGTGAGTCACAGCATACCAGACAATACTTTAATAAGACAGGATATACTTTAATAAGACAGGATATAACTAAAACACAGAGGTAGGGAATCGCAATGAAAATCGGGAACTACATGTGTACTACATGATTTCTGAGTCTGCATGTTCTCCCTAGGCATGCGTGGGTTTTCTCCAGCTTCCACCGACAGTCAAAACACATGCTGAGGTTAACTGGAAATTCTAAGTTGTCCGTAGGTGTGAATGCGAGTGTCCTTGTTTGTCGCTATGTATAGCCCTGCGATAGACTTGTGGCCTGTCCAGGGTGTAACCTGCCTTCGCCCCAAGTCAGTTAGGATAGACTCCAGCCACCCTGCGACCATAATGAGGATTAAGCTGTGTATAGATAATGAATGGATGGATTTACTACATGATTTCTGTAATTAGACGTAAAAGGTATCACAGGACGACTCATTTATTTATCCCTTTTTAGCTGTTAACCATCTCATTCAGTTGAAGTCTCAGAAATATTTATATCTTCATTTGTAGAGAGGAATGTCCACTGTAGGAGGTGAACAAGCGCTATGGAAATTGAATTTGCAAGCATAGTACTCTCTGAGTTAATGCTTATCAACAAATGACATGCACTTTAGATTTTTGGATGATAAAAGAATAAATAATAACAAAACCTAAGA